>NW_024543068.1:52730000-53037500 GCF_018167655.1 Microtus oregoni
TCTGACCTCTATAGGAACAGTCGGATCCACACACGAGTGTCCCTGTGACCAAACACACAAACACAAAGATTAGAAAACAGAAATAAAAACATGGCTAGAAACATGGCTCAGTCATTAAAATAATGTTGAGGACTCAAGTTTGAGTAGCTCTCAATCACCTAGAACTGAAGCTACAAGGGATCCAGTGCCCTCTTCTGCCCTCTGTGAGTACATGCTCGCACACGCACACACGCACAAACACACACACACAAATGAAAACTAAATAGTCAAAAAAAACCCAGCAGAATATACAGAAACCTAAGAAAATGGACTATGGAAGATATTTTTCTTTAGAGAAATTTAACAAGCTTATTTTCCTATATATTTCTTGCCATACCTAAAATTATTCTTTTTAACTACTCCCTTTTGTTAAAAAAATCCAACTATTCTGAGTATCCTGAATCAATGAACCCTGAGTTTTTGTTTATGATTGCACGTGATAAAGGAAAACAGGGATGTGGGTCATCTGTTTGGTCATTCAGATCAATCAGCACTAGTATGGCAAGCACAACGTATTTAAATTTGTTCTACAGACTAAACCCAGAGACAGGAATTCTTACATCTGGGAAAAAGTGTTCATCCATCATCAATTCCAGAAACCAGATCAATGCCATTAACATGACTTGCCATGGAGAAGCCCATCAGAGACTATATGTTCTACAGCAATTCATGTGTGGATGAGGTACACGAGAGCCAGTCACCAATTAACAGACTCTGCTCACTGTCACATGGCGCCCACATGGCAATCCAAATTCAAAAATAGCCTTTTCTTAGAAAACACTTAAAAGAAGCTTGTGGAATGCCACAGTTGTTTCTCGCACCCACAGCTTCCCTTTCTGCCCTCTTCATCCCAGTTAGACTGCTATCCAAAGTCTTAGCTTCCAATCACTGAGGGAAAGCTTAGCTTGAGTGAAGGACACTCCTAAGGGTCTGATTCAGGAACGTGTGTTTGCATAGCCATCATCACTATCTCCCTCCCACTGTAAACACTTCAGTTTGACTGAGGCCTTGGGGTTCTAATGCTTGCATTCACTCTTTTTATTTATTAATAAAAAGTTCAAAGTCCTACATTAAATTACCTTTCATCGAGAGAATGTGCAGACCCCCCCCCAGTACCATTCAGTCTAATCAAACAGTTTATAATTTCTCCCTTATTCATCACCTCTGAGGTGTTAGATGACCCTTGACTGTACACAGGTTAAGTCTGTATTTCTGTTTCTTAGCCTTTGTTAATTACTCTAGTATTACCCGTTCATTTGTAGAGTCTTAGAAGAATAGAAACATAATGTATGAACACTTAAATGGTTCATTAGGAACAGTTAGATGTGCAGCCTAATTATGCTTATTAGATTATAATAAAGGTGATTCTACATATTATACTGGTTCATGGTTGACTACTCAAAAACCACCACTGGCTCCATATCACCTATCAAGTCATAGTCAACACCCTATACTATGATCTTGTTGGACATCTTTGTTCCTCATTAGGAACCCAGCCCCATTCTGCTACCAGCAGCTCTCTCCTTCCTCTTTCTTCATTCTCAAACATTTTTTGCTTTACTTCTTTCAACCTAAAACGGGCCTCCACGTTTTCATACATCTTCTTTGAGAGAACTTTCCCCGTCACTTCTGATCAACTTTCATCACTAGCACCTTCAAATTCACAATAACATTTGCTATACGACAAAACAAATTGATATTAATGTACATACATTTTCGTAAATGATTTTGCCAAGTTAATCTGATCCAGTTTTGTTGTCTAATTTATAAACTGTGAGAAATATACTTTCTTGGGCATTTGCTTGTAGGAGGAGGGCCCACTTGTTTGTCCCAGCCACCCAGAACTGAAATAACCACACAGAAATTGTATTAATTAAATCAATACTTGGCCCATTAGCTCTAACTTCTTATTGGCTAACTTTTAAATCTTAATTTAACCCATCTTTATTAATCTGTGTATCACCATGAGGTTGTGGTCTACCAGCAAAGTTCCAGAAAGTCTATCCAGAAAGATCCATAGCGACTTCCTGACTCCACCCTTCTTCCTCCCAGCATTCAGTTCTGTCTTCCCTGCCTACCTAAGTTCTGCCCTAACAGGCCAAGGCAGTTTCTTTATTCATTAACCAATAAAAGCAACATATAGAAAGAAGGACCTCCCATACCATTTGCTGATAGATGACCTACAGAAAAGATGATCAATGCATAAAATGCCTTTAGAGGATTAAATGGTTGTCCTCCTTGGATTTTCCAGGTTAACTACCCAGTCTTTAGGAAGGCACAGGTCTATATTTCCAGGCAACTTACTGACTAATGTGTTTATTTTATCCAGAATACTGAGAAAAGTATAGGCTTTTAGCTTTCCACTTAGGCTTTATTTAGGGAAGTACCCAGATCTCTGACCCACTGGTGCCTTCATATGAGAACAATAATAGGGATCTTTATTACTGACTTATTTGATTTCCTCAGCCTCAGGGTTTTTCCTACCCCTCATTGGTTTACCTGGTTATTTTCCATCTCTCCTGATGTATCACTTTCTTAATAAAACTTCCCATAGTGCTATAACTTCTTCCATTGACTACTCATCTTTCCTACTAGGAATTGTAGCTTCTGGAATGAAAGATGACACTGTGTTATCCCATAGGGTGTATCTGACACACTGAGTGACACGATGCAAAAAATAATTATTGAATATTTTTCACTTTTCCCCTTTGTTATTTATTTTTTAATGTAATTCCCCTAAGTGATCCTATATTTTGTGATATGATTCTTAGCTGTTTATTTTGGGCATCAACCACCACCATTATTTGATATAAAAATTATAATAAAATCATATGCAGAAAGTGATATAGGTTGAAAAAAGAATACAACCATGAATGAATTCAACAGATGACACATGTTCATTGTTATCCTAGTTTCATTGCTTGTTGCTCTGATAACAGCACTCAGATCAGTTTCTCTGTTCCTAGAGTCCCTGTGTAGGGAATGGCGCCACCCACAGCAGGTGATTCTTCCAAAGCCAATTAACACAGTTAAAAAAAAATCTTCACATTCATGCCTCCAGAACAATCCTATCTAGACAACTTCTCATTGAGAGTCTCTTTCTAGGTGAATTTAGATTGTGTCAACTTGACAATGAAAACCAACCATCGCAATTGCCTTCACTCCACTACCCGTAGACACGGGTAAGGTAGCTATTTCCTCTGGGTATCACATACCCATTACCATCTCAACACAGAGCTGCTGTGGTAACCTGTAGAAGGTTTGGCCCACAGCCACCCTGAAGAAATGAAGCAGAACAATACAGCTGATGGTAATGTCTATGGTAATGAGGCTTTAACATTTCTTGTCATTCTTGTGATCTCAGAGGGTGCTAAGCACACAGTAGAGAGAAAGATGACTTGGGGTGGAGCTATCACACTGTGCTCAGTGGTTCCTTAAGCTGAACTTGGAGAGAATTCCTTCTTTAGTCTATTGGTGCCCTCAATGTATGGGTTGAACTGAAATAATACTTGTAATAATTTGGTTTAAGCAACATAGTTCTTGACTGTTTTTGTTTTATATTTTTTGTGTATGTGTGCATATTTTTTCTATATATATATGTGGGAGGAAGCACACATGTATGCTTGCTTCTGTATGTGTTTGTGCAGGGATGTACATGTGTATGTATGTTTCTTATTTGTGTGTGAAAGTCCATGTGTATGTCTGTTTTGTATACATATATGTGAGTGGGGAAGCACTTAGTATGTTTGCTTCTTTATGTGTGTAGGGATACACATGTGCATGTCTGTTTCTAAATATGTGGGATATAGATGTGTATGTTTGTTTCTGTATGTGTATGGGGAAGTACATGATAACATTGTAAAAATCTGAAAGCTAATACAAATAAACCCTCTCCTTCAATTTTAGGGTAAAGGTCAGGGTTGACTAGTGCACACTGGAAAGAGGAAAAAGGAGTGTATACACTGCATGTCTTTATTTGCACAAGTGTTAATGAAGGTAAAGTTTCCCAACCAATGAGGTGATGACAGCTACTCGGCTGACAGTTCCTGGCAATGCAAAGATCCCCGAGGGGTTCTCCAGCACAGTCACAACCCCACACATTTAAAAACTTGCAGTCACTGTCAATCCATATGCGAAATTCTGCTAGAAAAGGTTCAGGCACGTAGGACTTAAGGAACTGAAACTCAACACCCAGAAACATGACTTTCCATTGCCCTTAGCTGCCAGAATCACATAATCATGTCTGTCTCACATAAATAAAAAAGACCATGGAAATTACAACTCATTTCCATGATAACACCTAGCTTATACTACCCCATAATTTACAAAATGCAAGACATCATGCAAATGGAGGAAGCTTCGGGGAAAATTAAAAATTTTATGGAGCACAGTAATAAACAGGAAATTAAATAAAGACAGGAAATCATTTGAAGTGGAATGATCCAATCTAGCCTTATCTGAGGAAATAATATAACGATAAAATAAGCATTCAACTGTATACTTCTCTCTGGCTCTCTAGATTGTGTAACAGAAGTTCTCAATCCAACATTATAAATCAATCCACACCTGAATAGTAGGAAGGCAAAAGGAAGATTTCTCGTATATATAATTACATAATATAGTAAGTTTTTACACGGGAGCATTGTTAGACTACAGAAGGTAGGGAACTTAAAGATGAAACACCATGCCTTTAACAGTCAGGACAGAAAAGTGGGTTTAACAAGATGATACTCAGACAGCTCACCATATGACTCAGTGATCAGATCTGAGTCCTGTATTTTGTCACCATTTTGTCTTCATGCCTCTCTCAAGGACGATATTCAAATATACCCTGTCACACACTAATCTGAAAGCCTGGCTAATCTGAAAGGAACAAAGTAGCTTCCAGAAACAGTCATCTTGTGCACTTGGACAACAGGAAAGTAAGCAAAGCAGGGAGCATGGTGTGAGGGCAGAGAACAGAGATGGGTGACGTTAAAGAGTACACAAGCAACTGAGACTTTCCTGACGCACACTGGCGTGCACGGGGTTTCCGAGTGTAAACGTCCCTGGGCCCAGAAGTTAGAAGCCCTGAGGGCACATGGTAAGAGGATAATAATCACACTGATTAACTGTAAACATCTCCTGTAAACAAGGGAACTGTGGAAGCACAAACAAGTAAAGCAAAACCAGAGGCCTCTGAGCACGGCTCTGTCTTGGCTCCTGGTGAGAGCCATTAGTTAAAGTGTTCTGTTTCTCTGCAAGGGAAGAAAGCAAGCATGGAAACTATATAGTCAATCAGCAGATGAAAACTTTCCAGAGAACTGGGTCCTGATATCTGTAGGAAATGCATATAGACTAGTTGAAACACATCCTCGTATCTATCCCCACCATATATCAGGAGGCAGCTGGCAGCAGTTACAAAGACACATAGTGCTCTTGGAACATTTCACAGAATTCAGCACCGATAGCTCAGTTTTCAGTAATTTAAAATCAAATGTGTTTGAATATGTGCACAGTAAAGTGCAAAGTCTTCATTTTGTGCCACTTTGCACCCCTTTTATATAATTTTGCACATTTTTCCGAGTCTGAATTTCAGAATTTCTCTCCAAACTCACTAAGAGAATCTGCAGGTATAATCGTAGAAATCATGTTTAAAATTGCTGTGGTTTGGATCCTAAATATTCCCCAAAGGCGCAAATTCTGAAGGCCAGGTGGACAGTCAGCATTGTAACCAGCAGCTAGCTGCTGTACTCATTAGCAGTAGCGAGAGGAAGAACTTAGGCCATCGCTGGACAGCTGCGAGTGTTGGGTCCCAGTCCTTTCCTTTTCCTCCCGTTCCTTGGCATCAGACATGAGCAGCTTTATTCTGCCGTGTGTCCCACCCTTGACGCTCTCTGCCTCACAGGCCTGGAGAAAAGGGAGTAAGTGACCATGGCTGAAGCCTCAGAAATCACGAACCAAAATAAACATGTCTTGCCTTTATCTATCATTTCATGTTTGATCAATGAATATCTAACACAATGGTGAATATTTTGTTGAAAATACTTTCTCACAGTGGCTCTGCACATGACCTCCTGTCAACCCAATTAAATGCACGCTGACACCGCCTCTCAACCAAGTCTGTTGATTATAAAACAGGTGCTGTTAGACAGCTTATTTTAATGCACAATCAGGTGAAGCGTATTAGGAATAGAACTTTTCCTTTCTTTTTCAAGAATGTATCTTCACTTCCTTTCACATACCAGCAAAGTGACTGTCCACTTTCTATGCATTCATAACTTAGAAGATAAAGAATTCCTTGTCCACCATAGAAAAGGGAGGAAAAACCCAAAGAAGCTTCCTTCTGTAACCAAATAAGAGTTTCCAGAAAGAAACGAGAAACTGTTTACTATGCTGGATGCAAGTCCGTGGCTGGAGGGAAGGTGGTTTCCAAGAAGCTGCAGAGGAACACTTTATCCTTAGAGTGGGAACATACCGAGCAGTGATGCATGCAACAGACTGGTTACTTAGAGACTAACATGCAGCAGGGATATGAGATTTGAGTGTTAAATGGATACATACTTAGATAATATCAATAGATAAATGAGTATTACCAATTTGTTCCTTTGTGAATTATTTATGCATAATTATAAATATTTCAGGTTGCATAATTATCCAATCTCTTGTTTCCCCGAATAGCCCATAAACATACACATATAGATGATGGACAGGTAATCTTGACATGTTAATCTTGATCCCAATTTATTTTAGTGTAGTAAATAGTACACGGTTGGAGCAGAAGGCCGTTTAAAAGACATTAAGAACCAAAAAGTAAACAATGTATTTAAATAAAGTATGCTTTTCTACCCAAGAAACTAAAATTTCCTCTTACTTATTAAAACTGATAATAATGACAAGGAAACACCACTCCATTTAATGCTATTGAGAAGTCCTAGCCAATGGTATGTAAGAAATGAAAAGGAGAAGCTACGTCATAGCTTATGAGAATCAGTCATTTGCTACTTACAAGTCGCTAAAGCAGTGGTTCTCAACCTGTGGGCTGAACCCTGGGGGTCACATATCACATATCCTCCATATCAGATAGGCACAGTCCTATTCACAACAATAGCAAAATTACAGTTCTGAAGTAGCAACAAAAATAGCTTTCTGGTTGTGGTCACCACAACATGAGGAACTGTAATAAAGGCTACAGCATTAGGAAGGTAGAGAGCAGTGTGCTAAGGATCCAGGTAGAGGTACTGCACCCTGCTACCCTGCTGTTACCAGAATCCAGCAGCAGCCTTGACCATTTTTATCAACCTGAGTTAAAAAAAAAAAAAAAAAAACCTCTGCTAACAGTTAACAGTAAATGAAATTCACCATTCTTTACTCATATTCAGAAGAGAAATGTACTACATGATTAGAAAAACTAGAACTTCTTGTGTTAAAATATTATAAAAACCAAAAATGCTGTTAGATATGCATGCGCGCACGTGTGTGTGTGTGTGTGTGTGTGTGTGTGTGTGTGTGTGTGTGTTATGAGAAGCCCACTTAAACCAAAGCCTACTTAAACGGCAAAATTTCACTTCTGAAATCTAGAAAATGAATTTTTATGTAAATTCTTTGACAAGTCAAAAGATTTTAAGTTATTTAGAAGAAATACTTAATAAATTCCAAGCAGAGCTTCAATGTTTCTTTTGCATTCTTCAGTAAAAAATCTTAAATTAGTATCAAATAACCTATAGTTTCCACTCAGCTCTTTGTGGGATAAAACAGCTGAAGTGTAAACACTTCCACACATTGTTTAGTCAACCAGATGATAAACCTCAGGTCTCCAACTGAGAGAATGGCAGAAAAGTTCCTTGCTGCTCCTCGAGCAACATCTGGAAAGTTTCCACAGCTGTGTGTTCATCTGGCCCAGTGGAAATGGCTCTCAGAGGCAAAGGCTGAACAAAGTTAATAAGCTTGAGGATGCTCATGAGGCAAAATTAGAGAACCGGGAAAGTTGAAAGCTGTTTATAATCCTGAAGTTGAGCAGCTTAAATATATGCACAAGCAAATCACAGTTTCTCTGAAGTATTTTAATTTAAAATAAACAAAATGCTAGTAGCAGATTAACAGTAATCATCTCAGTGGGCATGACGATGGATACCTGCAGCCTCAGCACATGAGGGAGACAGGAAGTCTGAAGTCAGGCTGGGGTACACAACACCAAGCCAGTCAGGGATATGGAGCAAAATGCTATCTCAAAAAACTTAAAATAAAGACATGCTATATGTTTAATAGAAGTGAACCATCTCTGACTTCTACTTCCCTGTGCCTTATTTGTCTTAAATGAAATTATCTTCAAAAGTCAGGAACATTTATTAACCTAAGACCCACTCCTTCAGTCAAAATAGAATACAGTGTTTGAACATTCATAACTCTCCCATCTTTCTACTGTATATACAATCAACAGGAGGAAGATAAAGTTAAAGGCTAAATGGATCCTGAAGATGTTAAGCTCCATGTTCATCTTCAGAGTGAACACACACCTAGATCCTGAGACCCTCCTTGTATTAGGAGAAGGAAATTTTGTCCTCTTAGGTAATAAAATATGCTTACTGAAATAAATAGAATATCGAGGGTGTCAGGAAAGGTGTGAGAAAAATTGTTATCAGTCTATGTATCATGCTACACTTATAATGTGTTAAATGCTTTCTTATCAGTCCCAACGTGTTGTTACTCTGACATCTGGTGAAGCAACAGGGGGTCTGAAATGTAAAATCTGGCACAAATCAGAATATTTTATTACATGCAATTTGGACACTGACCATTATCCTATTACTGGGAGATAAGCTTACTAATTATGGCTGTCCATTTTTTTAATAGTAAATAATACAACAACTCTTAACTCAATTGACACATCATCATTTGTGTTATAACATACACAAATTCCATATGGGTAATTTTTTAATATTTCTTTATGCAATACTCAGCAATACCAGCAATCGCCAACTGTCTCCTCATGAGTGACATAACTGTGTGTAAAATGTCCCTGGGAGCCAGAGTTTACAGAAGAAATCATAAAAATGATAAGGTAAGAGAAATGCTCCTTTAATCTGTGTTTGAATCTATGATTGACTTTAAACAGCATTGGTGAAAAAAATTCATCCCCCAATCAATATTATGCATGACTTGCAAATGATTATTATGCGAAAAAATTCATTCCCCAATCAATATGACTTGAAAATGACTATTATGCGCACCACCATACAGAGCCCAGATGTGTCCTTTTGGCACATATACTAGGTAACTACATAATAAAGAAGACACTTAAGTAATCGAAAAGGAGGCCAGCAATGCCGCTCATCAGGTAAAGGCACTTGCCTGCAAGCATGATAATCCAAGGTCGATACTAGTGCCCATCGGATGGAAGAGAGTGAAGAGACCTCCCAAACTCTTCCTTCACCTCCACACGCACACCATGCATGTATGGTCACACACATACACACCATACACCAGTCACACATACACTGAAGAAAGAAAAAATAACAAAGAGAAAGAATAAATATGCAAAAATAAATCAACAGAAAGAAACTAAAATGATAATGAAGTCACATTCTTCCACAGTGTACTGTGTTTCTGTGCAAAACAAACAACTGGGTGGATTGTGAGATCAAATAAGATAAATAAGCAATATTCATCCAATTTTAACATTATTAATACCTTAATAGCATAAAATAAATTAGCAATTTAACAATGAGAAAAGAATGCAGCACCCTCAGCATAACTGATCTCATCTGATAGTGGAAGATAAGCAGGGTTGTATTTGAAGGGAAGGAAAAGACACAGATATTCTTCAAAAGTAGATATACAAATGTTCAAAAGATTTTTCACATCAAATATCTACTAAGGACTTGCAAGCCACAACCAAAATGTGATACTACTTAAGAAATACTGCCATTTTTCTTATTTAAAACCTCCAAAACAGAAGCAGAAAAAACTCCTGTTGACATAGATATTACAACCGTTTTTGGCATGTTGACCATGGGCAGCACTTCAAAAGATGACGTGACAGCTACTTGATAAGTTAAGGGCAGTGGGTATTATTATGGCTGCCAAGCTCAAACAGATTAAAGCAGAATCTCCAAGACACATTCTTATTCTCACTTGAGGGCGTCTCCACAAGCAGTGTGCAGGAATATAACTCCCAATGCAGAAGTCCAGAAAGCCCAGATTAGGAAAAGGAGCCACATTAATACAGAGCAGAAGAACTAGACTAGCAGAAGCGATTTGGGGAGTAAAGAAGGTACCACATAGTGAGACATCACCTGACCCAGACTTTACTATTCAAACATATGACCCCATCTCGAGACAGTCTAAAACCTATGAAGCAAAATTTGATAGAACTGAATGAAGTTAGAAAAATCTATACAATCACTTATAAATTAAAACCCAAAAACCTACTAACAAGTTCACAGAACATGAAGACAAAATCACCATGGTTATAACACTCTGGAAGGAAGGTGACACTTAACACCAATAATCAACATGACAACAGTAAAACAGATGGTTTTCCATGTGTGTAGAGAGCATGCTGAATGACACACGTGAATTTCAAAGACGTGAAAGCATACAAGTTTATTATTCAACTGTTACAGAATTATACACAAATCAAAAACCCATGCCTATCATGTAAGTTCCCAGATGAAATCCTTCCTAACAAACATTAAGACATGATAAATCTACAGTTTTTAAGATAGCAGAAGATTTGAAGAGGGAAGAATGCAGACCCAGGAGGAGCTCAGAAACACAACAGGAACATGATTAGTCATTATTATAAAGGGTACTAATGAGAAAGGTCAGTTTTTTCAATATTATAATGTTAGAATTTGGTATGTTTTCATAAAGATAAAACTATACCTATTCTTTACATTAAAAATTACTCAAAAAGGAACATAAATATAAATGAAAACAAAACTGTTTATTAAAAATATTTTATATTATGTTAAGAAAAGGTATCATAGACAAGATGTCAAAAGTAGATTCCATCAAACAAACAATAACAAATCCAAATATATAATCAACTGTCTATATTGGGATGTTGTGCACTCTTGGTAGCTCCATGGTAACCAGGAAAACATAAGAACAACACTACAACTGTCTTAGACATGAAGACAGCTTTCTTATCTTCAGATTGCTTGTCCTGAAACAATGAGGTCTAGTAACTATCCACACAGCATGTACGCTGTGTACTCCTGGGTCTCTGGAGGAAGAGCTTCGGTTCCACAAAACTGCGATGCCATCTTACATAAGAAACATGGACATGCACGGAGCTTCACACCCTGAGGGTCCTAGATCTAGTTTCTCCTGGATATTTAGCAATGATTTTATTTGAATTTTATGAGAAATGATGCTTTAAAAAAAACTACAAGAGTGCATACATTAAAAACTGGGACAAAAATCACAAAATAAAAAATCAAGTCAATGACTGATAGGAGTTGCTTTAAAAAAAAGTCTTAAAATACGAATAAAAAATCTGGTAAGAATGTACATAATATTTACACAGACAATTCAACAGAGAAATCAATGAAGAACTAAAACTCAGAAGATCAACCTTCTTAGTCATTAGAGAAGTGCCATTTAAAATCACATAAAATATCATTACGGACCTACTAGAGTGCTAAAATCAACACTGAAACAGACAATGTCCAGCGCAGGGTAGAAAGAAGGAGGCCTGACATCCTTAGGTTATATGAAATTGTAGAGATACTCAGAGAAACATAGAAATATTTTTTTATTTTCTTTTTTTTATTAAATTTATTTATTTATTTATTAAAGATTTCTGTCTCTTCCCCGCCACCGCCTCCCATTTCCCTCCCCCTCTCCCAATCAAGTCCCCCTCCCTCCTCAGCCCGAAGAGCAATCAGGGTTCCCTGCCCTGTGGGAAGTCCAAGGAACCCCCACCTCCATCCAGGTCTAGTAAGGTGAGCATCCAAACTGCCTAGGCTCCTACAAAGCCAGTACATACAGTAGGATCAGAAACGCATTGCCATTGTTCTTGAGTTCTCAGTAGTCCTCATTGTCCGCTATGTTCAGCGAGTCTGGTTTTATCCCAGACTTTTTCAGATCCAGGCCTGATGGAGGAAGGTCATTGGCCAATAAAGAAACTGCTTGGCCCTGTGGGTGGAGTAAACAGAACAAAATGGCGGGAGGAAGAGGAAGTGAGGTCAGACTCACAGCTCTCCTCTCGGGAGCAGACGCCTGAGAGAGACGCCATGCTCCTGGCTCCTGGGTAGACACACGCTATAAAGCTCCGACCCAGGATGGACATAGGCTAGAATCTTCCCGGTAAGTGCACCTAGGGGCACAACACAGATGATTAGAAATGGGCTAAATTAATATGTGAGAATTAGCCTAGAAGAGAATGGGCCAAGCAGTGATTAAATGAATACAGTTTGTGTGTTGTTATTTCGGGGCATAAGCTAGCCGAGCAGGCAGCCGGGGTGTTGGGGACGCAGCCCCGCTGCCCTTATTACTTCACAGGCCAGCTGGCCTTGGTGAGTGTTTAAAATTAAATCTGTCCTTTACATACAACTTAGCGATTATGCTCATATTTACTCTAGAAAATGAAAAGTTCTCAGACAAAATATTCATAAATCTATATTTACACGAGCAACACTTATAATCATCAACATCTTGCATATGTGTGTAAATATGTATGCATGAATATATGTGTATATGTGTGTGCACAAGTGTTTGCACACATGATTGTATTTGTAGAGGCTAGAGGATAACCTTGAGTTGTTTTTCATTTAACAGGAACCTTTTCTTTTCATTTTTCCTTTCTCGCTTCCTTCCTTCCTTCCTTCCTTCCTCCCTTCCTTCCTCTCTCCCTTTCTCCCTCCTTCCCTCCTTCCATTCATTAGGTTTTAAGACAGGGTCTCACACTGACTTGGGGCTCACCCAGCAGGATAGGCTGGCTAGCCCGTGAGTCCCAGAACTGCCCATCTCTGCCTGCACTGCTCTGGGATTACAAGAAAGTGCCACACACTACGATTTTTGTATGGATTCTGGGGCCCAGACTCAGATTGGCCCTTCTGCCCTCAGCAGAGCTCTAGGGTTATAATCAATGAACAGTTTGCATCTGCTTTTGTGATATAACACTGTCAAAAACCATCTTGGAAGGAAAGGATGTGTTTCAGCTCACATCGTCAATGGAGGTCATGGAAAGAGATCAAGGCAAGAACCTGGAGGCAGGAACCGACGCTGAGACCAGGCAGCAACACTGCTTAGTGACTGGTTCAGCTTGCATTCCTATACAACCTAACTACTGAATCAGATGTGGCACTGCCCCCAGAGAGCTGGGCCCTCCCATGTCAATCCTTGATCAAGAAAATGCCCCATGGGCCAATCTAATGGAGGCAGCTGATGCTCCCTCTTGCTTGGTTTATGTCAAGTTGACAAAACAATTACCAAAGTCTTCAATAAGCCAAGCACTCTTCAGCTCGTGCTGCCTGGCATTCTTTAGAAGAACAAGTGTAGATACACACAACACTGTACACTGAGCTCAGAGGTACTGCATCAAACGAAAGAAACAAGATGCAGCATGGTACACATTATCTGACGCCACTGCCATGGCCATTGTGGAACAGTTAAATAGAGCATCAGAGAAGAAATTGACATCTGGCCTGATGTTAGAGTTAGAAATACAACTAGAGAGGGCAAGATGACAGAGGTGTGTTTGTACTGATGCGTTTACTAAAATTATTGGAATCGATGCCACAGTAGATTGTTACATGTAAGTTGTAAAACCATGGGTTTGATGCAAAATATCTTAAAAGGGATCATTCATATTTTAAAAATCATATTTCTGGTCAATAAACAAAATCATAATTCTGAAAGATAGTTATAATTAAAGTTCCAGAGGCCCGACAGTCAGTAAAGAACAGACATACTCACTTGGGCTGTCATCTCTATATAAAGGACACACATGTAAACTGCCCATAAAAAGAATACATACATGTATTTCAACCAAACACTATTCAACATTACAAAATTCAAAAGCTAATAATCACTTTTTAAAAAGCCTATTGTGGTAATTGTGAAAAAATGCACCAAAAGAAGCACTTCCATTAAAATTTCTCTGCACGATCCAACCATCTTTATGAATAGAAGCAAGTGGAGCTCCAGATCAGTAAGAGACAAATATGGTCAATTTTGTCACAGCACATGCTGTTAAGGGGAACACTAGCATTTCCCGACCCTTTATTAAAAATGTGGTCCATCCAAGCTTTGGAACTACAAGAAAAATTATTTTTGTGTCTCCCTGTACACACGTTTTCACCAACAGTTTTGCTATGACCAAAACAGAGGTGAGATAATCCACCAGAAACGGCAGAGAAGACTGTGAAGTTTTCCTAGGTGCTGTGTAGGAGCAGACTAGAAAACAAAAGGACGCTTGACTAGATCTTGGCTGTAAAGTCTTATCATGAGCTGTTGAACCCGAAGAAAAATACGTTCTTAACAAGCTCCCAGACGAGCAGAATGCATCCTTGAGACAGCAACAGATGGAGGGGGCATGTAGAAGTGTGGAGCAACCCTCTTCTGTGATCTGCCTGGTAGCATCTGGGGTGGGTAAAAATGGGTTGCTAGTGACTCCAAAGCCATATGAAATACAGTTGTGAGAAGAACTTCTGAGGATTCATAGTTGTGTCTGTAACACTTTAAAATGTAAAATTAAGTAATTGGTAGAACACGAAGACCAAAGAAAATATTTATACATATTATATATGCATATGTACACAGAAATCCTTTTATGAATTACTGGAAAAATGTGAGATAGACAATTTTGTTTTAGTTTCAAGAAATGAATAAAGCATATGTACAATATTATAAAAAAAAGTCTAACCTCCAAAATAAAGTCATTTTACCTTTAAGAGATACAGTTTATTTGGTGTGTGTACGTGTGTGTGTGTGTGTGTGTGTGTGTGTGTGTGTGTGTGTGTAGACGGAACCAGATTCCCCTGGAGCTGAAGTGACAGGAAGTTGCAAGTTCCATGATGCAGGTGCTCAAAAATGAACCTGTGATTTCTGCAAGACCAACAATGCCTTCACCACTGATTCACCTCTCCTGCCCTTATTTTTCCCCTGATATTTCTCTTAATTTAAAATTTCTCTCTTTCCTCCACAGGATATTGTGCATGTAGTTAAGGGTGGAACATCAATGAATTATTGTTATATCATTATACCTACCCCTGGATCTCAATTAGAGTATAAACATAGAAAAGAATGGGCCTTGGGGAAGCATTTAACATCCAAATGATGGAAGACTGTGTCCTAATTAGCCCTTAAAACATCCTGACTCTCCAAATGAGCTTAAAATATAGTAATATAATTAGAAGTTACCATTTGAAAATTGATCAAATATAAGAATCAGTCTTATCATTAATCCATTACCATCATTATCAAATTAATAGGTAGAAAAACACAGATAAGTTAAAAATGTAAATTCTAAGACTTTTTACCTTCTGTGACTTCTGTGTCGAATTTCTACCTTTAAGATACAAACGAAAGAGATACATAACACCTGATGGACCAAACAAAACCACAAATGTCAGGTCACAGAGCTGATGCCTTTCACATCTTACATTACAGTCGAATTGATGTGGGAGTGTCATATATCAATCTGTTGATTTCATTGGTTAAGCAATAAAGAAACTGCTTGGCCCTCATAGGTTAAAACATAGGTGGGAGGAGTAAACAGAACAGAATGCTGGGAGGAAGAGGAAGTGAGCTTAGACTCGACAGCTCTCCTCTCGGAGGCAGAAGCCTCAGAGAGACGCCATGCCCCGCTCCCGGGCAGACGCACGCGATGAAGCTCTGACCCAGGATGGACGTAGGCTAGAATCTTCCTGGTAAGACCGGTGCTCACAGATTATTAGAGATGGGTTTATCGTTATATCAGAATTAGCCAGTAAGGGCTAGAGCTAAAGGGCTAAGCAGTGTTTAAAAGAATACAGTGTCTGTGTAATTATTTCAGGGTGTGAGCTAGCCAGGTGGCCGGGGTGCGGAGGACACAGCCCCGCCGCTCATATTACTACATCGAATCATCTGGACAGAACACATATGCTCTGAAGCACACTGTCTTAGAAATCAGGGAACTCTTTTGAGCGAGCAGGCACCTGAGTAAGAGCTCAGTCAGTGAAGTACTTATGAGACAAGCATGAGGGCCTATGTTCCATCTCTGGGATCCATAAGAAAGGCCAAAAGCAGTGCTGCATGTAAGAGAGACAGGCAGAGACAGACACAGGTGGATCTCTGTGGTTTGCTGGTCAGCCAATGCAGCTTGTTTAGGAGGCTTCAGCTACGAGAGACCCTAACTCAGAGAAACAAAGTAGACAATGGACGAGGCCTAACACCAGAGATTGACCTCTGGCCTCGACATAAACATATACACATAACATACATATGTATAGGACAGTATAATTATCTAATTAATTCCACAATATGTGTATAATTATACTTTTTTCATAAAGAAGAGTGTAAGATATACTTATTCTAAAAATTGAGACTATTAAATTCTAAATATTAGAAAAAATACTATAACAAATATCAACTGTTTTTAAATTTTCAGTCACCAGCAAACAACTTACAGATTCTAACTCCACCATAAGAAATTCATGTACACACACATAAACAGTGTAGTTAATCCTAATGATGAACAGAGCTAATATAACTTCGATTATCATCAACATTTGTTTTTCAATCTGTAAACCTAATGTTCAGTTGCTGTGGATGATGGTTTATTTATTCACCATTGAATAAATAAAACATAAAAAAATAAAAGACGCCTAACCCATACTCTCTGCATTTGTTTTGTAAAATGGATTACCATCTGCTGAAGAATATTGTTTAAGGTTTTCCTATGCTTGGCCAAGTAATTGGTGTTTCATAAAATTATTACAGGTTACTGGAAAACTAGTGTATCCTAGCGAAGCTACACATTAAATGTGCTTAAAATACATTCGATAGAAAGTTTTATGAATTACAAAAAGTTCACTTCAGAGGATAGGGAAGCTAGTCAACCACCACAGTAGAAGTCCTTGTTTAACAAAAAATGACTTAAAAATTACAATCCACACTTTCACATCGTTCTTGTGACATGTCAGTAAGTTAGCTTATTGAGAACAAAGATTTTTGTAGCAATATTTTCAAAACGGAAACATTTCTTGAATGATCTAAAGCAAAACTCCAGTGTTAACTGATCAATCACCAAAGACACTAAGGACACTGTCAGGGTTAACTGATCAATCACCAAAGACACTGAGGACACTGTCAGGGTTAGCAATACTTTGGTATAGATTCATCATAAATGCTTAGTGAAACTCAAGAGCATCTAAATATACTTTAACCAACAGGTTTTTAACTACTACCAGTGAGCCTAGACACATTCTAGATGTTTATGTACTCTTATTTTGAAGCAGCTAGGGATTCTTTAATTATCTAGTCTACCATCCCCAATTTAATGTCCTCTAGCACAAGGCAACTTAAAATAAACTTAAATTGAATTTATTACATATAATTTTATTGATGTCCCTTTTGAAGACAAAATATGCTTAATAGATGGTGCTCATGAGAAGCCAGAGAGAATTAGATTCCTCTTTTGCCAGACTTACCCACTGCTCATAGACATTGTCAGTCCTAATTCTAATTTGATGAAGAAAATTTAATTATTATAACCCTAGAAAGTTAAATTACTAGACTTTCCTTCAAGTTATATTTTTGTGTCCTGCTAGGCAAGACTTCCCACTGTAGAACCATGTTTCTTCTCTCCATTTTCAAATGAGCCAACCTTCACTCAAGTGCATTTGCTCGATACTGTGCATGTAGTTAAAGCCAGTATTAGCCCCTCTCATTGTTCCCTGTGATGCTACGGTGTCCACAGGGACACAGAAATTTTCCAAGCAAGCAAATTTCTTTACATTCCAACCATTCTAGCTAATTCTAGGCAGCTGCCTAAACTTCCCAAGTCAGAGCTTCCTCATCACCTAAACAGGAATCCTGATTCGGTATCATCTTAAAGCTTTATAGGCAGTAAGTGCAGAGAGCCCTGGCTGCTACATAAATTCCTGCCCCTTTCCCTTTTCTAAGTGCAATTTCTTCTCTACTTAGATTAAGAGTTGTCATCCTAAACAGAAACTCAGAATAGCTGTTCTAGAAGATATTAGTTTATCCCTTCATTGGGGTGGAACCTTAATTTAATATCCACTAATAATTCTGTTGCCTAAAGCACCTTATTAAAATATGCTTTCTTCAAAGAAGGTATATGAATGCACTGGGTGTAGGGATAAGTCCCACCCCTTAGGGGGCATGTTCGCCTCAGGCTAATGTTTGCCTATAAATTTGGCGTGCATGCTCCCAGCCACTGCTTCTGCTTTCTTGGTCTCCGCGGGAACGGTGGTTCTGTAAGTCTATTTCTACATTAAAGCTATATATATATATATATATATATATATATATATATATATATATTTACAATCTGTCTGCATTCGTTTACGCCATTACAACTGGGATTTTTTAAAGTCCAAGTGTGTTTTTAACAATATGAGTCATATGAGAGATAAAAACATGTAAAGTTTTTAATCTATACAGTGAAATATTATTTAAAACATATTATTGGTACATTCCACGTTTCTTCCCATAATTATCTATATAAACACTAGCATTACAGTGTAATTTAATAAATACACAATAGACATTAAATAACGAACACACAATTTAATAATGATTGTGACAAAAACCAAATTCTCCCACATAAGCATTCAACATATGCACTAGTTTTTTTCAAGTGTTTTTAACTTTGTATGTATGTGTGTGAGCCAGCCTGGGGATACACACCACATGTACATACAGAAGCCTGTAGAGGCCTGCAGAGGTATGAGATTCCCCAATACTGGAGCTATAGGCAGCTGTGAGCCACAGTGGTGGTGCTGGGAACTAAATCAGATCCTCTGTAAAGCACTAAGCACTCTCCAGCCCCAAGGCTACCCATTTCCAATAAATTTTACATACACACATGTAGTATCCCAACTTAGAAGCAAAACCTTAATGCCCATTGCACTGTTTAGCTTAGTTATAGAGTGATTATGTTCATCCATTAACATATCCTTGCTATGACACTTAGCCTCATGAAAATCATACTTTTTTTGAATAGAAGGCTTCAAAAATGTGCTAAGTAATATGACTATGAAAACCATATTAGCAACTTAAAAAGCCAAAGGAAAGAGAAGCAGAGCAGACTTTGAGGTCAACCTGAGTTACATAACAACTTTATAGTCATCTGGACTACATAGTGATTACTTTTCTCAGAAGAAGTTAACTCAAATAAGGAATAATAATTATTTGGTTTCTTCTCAATGGCAGAAATATTCTGGCAGATATCCCTGTAAAACTATTACTTGTATCTTTTAACTCACTTTGAAGCAGATATAATTATTTTTAACATCCAACATCTACCTTATAATTAGACTATAATCACCATTATGTACATTATCATCTGTTTTCACAGTGTTTAGATAGGTCAGATTTGTAAAACCTAATTTCTATCTTTTCATACAATCTTCACTGTTCTTTATTCAAAGTAACAACTGTACTCAAAATTTAAAACACCCACCGATAAACCAGTTTATAAAACTATGTTTGCAATCCTTTTAAGGATTTCCTAAAGTCATTTGCAACATTTGTGTATACATAATTTTCTACACTTGCAACAAAATAAAGGAAAAAGAAACAGTAGTAACAGAGGTAAACACATCCACTGAGATGTACCAACATGTCAGCAAAAACTAGATAATTTTCATGTTCACCCATCATGTGATTTGCAGACTAAAGCAGCAGAGCCAAGACTTCCTTTCTTCCAGTGTTATGTTCTTCACACTACCTGACTGGTCAGGACTACCATGGCCCATTATACATATGTGCACAATGGGAACATCTCTGTAAATGGAGACTGTTTCTTTGTTTTTCACCCATCCAGACTCAAATAATCACACAGAAACTAGATCAACTACAACACTGTTTGGCCAATAGCTTAGGTGTATTCTGAGCTAGCTCTTACATTTTAAATTAATCCATTTCTATTAATCTGTGTATCACCATAAGGCTGTGGCCTACCAGATAGGTTTTGGTATCTTTTTCCGTTGGCAGCTACACAGCATCTCTCTGACTCCACCTTCTTTCCTATATTATCTCTCTTAAGATTTCCTGCCTGGCTTTACTCTGCTAAGCCATTGGCTGTAGAAGGAGCTGCGGACTGCGTTCCTGCCGCCCAGCTCCTGGCCACCTGGCTAGCTTAGCCCCCGAAATAACAACACACAAATTGTATTCATTTAAACACTGCCTGGCCCATTATATCTAGCCTCTTCTTGGCTAACTCTCATATCTTGACTAGCTTATACCTGAAATAACAACACACAAACTGTATTTTCTTACACACTGCCTGGCCCACCAGCTCCAGCCTCCCACTGGCTAACTCTCACATCGTGATCAACCCATCTCTAATAATCTGTGTAGCACCATGAAGTGGTGTCTTACCGGGAAGATTCTAGCCTATGTCCATCTTTGCATCTGCCTCAGAGAGGACAGCTATGGCATCTGGCTCACTTCCCTTCTTCCCAGCATTCTGTTCTATCTACTCTGCCTACCTAATTTTCTGACCTATCAGACCAAGCAGTTTTCTTTATTGATTAACCAGTGAAACAACAGATTGACAAATGACCTTCCCACATCAATTGGCCACAACAGCTTTTATTCATAGACCAATAAAAGCAACACGTCTTCAGAAAGACAGCCTACATGACATCTCTAGACAAAGAGATTGTCTCAAATTTATATCATTTCCCAACTATGGCCCAACAAGTACATTAATAGTTTTCTGTTTACATAGAAAGGCAATTTTCTTAGCATTTCAAGAATGTATCTTAGCATAAACATCCAACAGAGGAACTAGAAAATGGAATCATTTCCTGAATCCTCTTCAAGCATAAATGCTGCCATCAATTTTAAGAATGTAATCTTATTTATTTCATTTTACTGTTAACTATAAAAAAAACTAGAACAATTCACTCAGCAAACAACACATGTCAACAAGTGTTTGGCACAATCAAAGATACAATGAAGGAAATAAAGACACAAAACAATGTTCCACATACGAGACATGGCTGATGTGAGACAGTCAAGTGAATTTAAGAAAAGATAGGATGAAAAATAAATAAATAAATAAATAAATTTTTAAAAAGATGGGATGGATAGGACTATGGTTTCTTAACAAAGGGGATTTGAAACAAATACCTTGACTTTCTGAGAAAATGAAAAGGGAAATCATCTTGACATGCATAGTGCAGGAACAGCAGAACAGAGCCTGCAGCTTTATAGTCAAAGCAGAGATGTACAGATGTTCAGTCACCCTTAACAACTAGAAAGTGCCACACCCTAAGTGAACCCTCAAGTCTACAATGTATTCTAGTCTGTGGTATCAGAAAAATGAAAAGGGCACATGCTAGGTGACAGGTTTAAAGTGGCATTGCCATTATTTCATGACCTGAACAAGCACGAATAAGGGTCGAGAACAGCAGGTGTCCAGTGGGAGCACCGGGGAAGGGAAATAAAGATGTCATAAGGAAAAAGCAATATCTGGACCAGGAGGTCTTATGGAAGCTGACAACTTATGCCAAACAAGTTTATTAGGAAGGACAGCATTGAACCTATGTCAGACCCCTACAAGCTCTCTGATCTCCAAGAGCCCCCAAGAGTCCTGGTCAACTGATTCTGTAAGCCATGTTTTTTGGTGTCCCTGATGCCTATGGTTCCTCCCATCCTTCCTCCCCCTCCTCTGCAGGATTCCTAGAGTTCAGCCTAGTGTTTAGCTGTGGTACTCTGCATCTGTTCCCCTCAGTTGCTGGATGAAGTCTTTCGATCTCTTTAATAATGATTCTGGCCGGGCGATGGTGGCACACGCCTTTAATCCCAGCACTCAGGAGGCAGAGGCAGGTGGATCTCTGTGAGTTCAGCCTGGTCTAGAAGAGCTAGTTCCATGACAGGAACCAAAAAGCTACGGAGAAACCCTGTCTCGAAAAAAAAATAATAATAATGATTCTGCTAGGCTCTGGACCCAGAACACTCTGCAGGCAGGAGAAGCTGTAGGTCAAAGGTTCTGTGGCTTGGTTGAATGTACCAGTCCCTCCCCATGAGGCCTTGCCTGGTTGCAGAAAATGGCCAGTTCAGCATCCATGTCCCCATGGAGTTTCCATTGCCCTGGGTTTCCCCTCATCTCCAAGATGCTCCCCTCCCATTCCAGTGATTTGTCCCAGTGTTTCCTCCCACCCCCATCCCAGTTGATTCCTCCTGCTCTCAGCCCCACCCACCTCCAGACCACCCATGAAATCTATTCTATTTCCCTTACCTGCATCCCCATTAAGCCCTCCTGCTACTTAGCTTAAGCAGTCTTAAGCCTCAATTACAGACATCCTTCCAAGCACATGTTCTAAGTTCCCTGAGCTGACAAGTGTCCTCTGCTTGCTATAAAGCTCTGGAGGGGAGGTGGATGTGGAATTCAAAGTTTGACTCCTCCATCTTGGCATAGTCAGTAGTTTTCAAGAGCCACATATTAGAATATGCTATTTGATATAAAACATTCAGAAATATGAATGATAAGCTCTTTGGCCTCCTCCGTGTCACATTCCTCTACCCTGGTTCTTGCAAACACCCCCTTTTCAGAGGCAACTGCTGAACTCATTTTCTTTTGATGTTTTTATCATTGTAGGGTAACTCACAACTTCAATTTCCCTGTGCTCTGGTTTGGCTCTACCTCCTATCATTTCTATCCTCAATGATTCATCAGTTTATATATAAATAGTTGTAGATGTAAGACCTCCAACATAACCAAATCACAGAAATTCCTCTGTGGTGTCTTAGAAACCACACTGCTATTGTGTCCGACTTCGCAATCGTGATCTGGGTGATTTGCTGATGAAATATCTCAGCCTTCTAGTTTCTTCTAAACTGAGACTCACTGGGACTGGACAGATGGCCCAGGTATTAACAATAGATACTGTTCATCCAGAGGACCTGAGTTTGCTTCCCAACAGCCAAGTTAGGTGGCTCTCAACCTCCTGTAACTTCACCTTTAGGGAACCCAAGGATCTCTTCTGACCTCCAGCGTACCAGCATATACATGACACACACACAGAAAGACATATAAATTAAAATAAAAATGAATAATCTGAGACTTATTATCTACCTCAATTTCAAATTATTTTAAAGACTTAAGTGTAGCGAGATATATATAATACATATGTATGTATGTATATATCTCCCATGTGTTTTAACAAGCCTTTAATAGGGAGTAGAATTCTCCCTCTGCTGAAAAAAGAAGAACATCATCTCATATACTATTTGCAGAAGAAATGGCCTAGTTAGCAGAGAACTAAGTCAGACAACTCTGGCAAAGGGAACACGGGACTCCTCCAACACAGTTCCCTGAAGACTGACGACCTCAGCCCAGGGCAAAGAGTCGGTTCCTAAGGCCACATTCTTGGCTTCTCCAAGTCACTGACTCAAGAGTTACCAGCCTTGCTAGGTCTGTGTCTGGATAAGGTCACAGAGCAAAAGTTCCTTTTGTCCTTTTACCGGGGCCTCAGGGACAGTCTTGTGTCGTTTGATTACCCATAGTTTCAATACCTAAGTAACTTACATTGCACAAATTTATATTTGGGACAAGCAGCATAATTTGGGGAGACATGGCAAAGTGAAAGTAGGTGCTTCATGGAATGCCATAGAGGAAGAAGTTCATATTAACACAGTTTCAAAACCATACTACTGGTTTAAATGGTTACACCATTATTTGAATACATAGAAAATTCATTATGTATTGTATTATCCCCTTTAATATTAAAGTCTTAGATTTCTAACTTGATTGAAAATTCTATACACTTTCAATTTTACACTACCTCAGTTAGCAGCAAGACCTCACTAAAGCTACATAATCTCCAATTCTGTTTTCTCAGCAGAAAGAGGAAAATAACCCGCTACAAGCTTAGCATTAGATGGACTCTAAGGACCTAAGCTGAGTGTAGGCACACAGAGTGCTCCTACAAATACTAATCTTATTCATCATTATCAGCTTAACTTTTCAGAAGTGCCATGATCCACTTGAAATGGCACTAACTCCTAGTATATCTCTCTCTAAAGTAATTTGAAATCTAACTGTGGTGTTTTGTCATTTCCCCAAATATATTTTACAGATGATATGTAACAATATACAATTGATTTTCTACATTCTTTCACAGATCTTTCACAAAAAATAAAATACAAGAGATTATAACATCAGCTTTTTAAGTTATATCTAAAACTAACTTGAGGAGACAGAATTTAAGCCAGACTAAGTGAACGATGAGGGACCCACATGTGAACATTTTACTGTGTTGCAGCATTAGACAGCACCCCTCCAGGCCCTGATGGATAGAGGCACATCTCTTCAAGGCTCACACAGATTTCACACAGGCAGATTCTTCTGGCTGATACGTGACATCAGAACCAGGGCAAATCTTGCTAACAGTGTGGCTAAGAATATTCCACTAGCAAGAACGTCACCAGAGTCAGAGGAGTCTAAGGGATTCACTGATGATGGTGAATGGAGGAGTCTCAGGGATTCACTGATGGTGAATGCAGGCTCCTAAGGGATTCACTGATGGTGAATGGAGGAGACTAAGGGATTCACTGATGGTGAATGGAGGAGACTAAGGGATTCACTGATGGTGAATGGAGGAGTCTAAGGGATTCACTGATGGTGAATGCAGGCTCCTAAGGGATTCACTGATGGTGAATGGAGGAGACTAAGGGATTCACTGATGGTGAATGGAGGAGTCTAAGGGATTCACTGATGGTGAATGGAGGAGTCTAAGGGATTCACTGATGGTGAATGGAGGAGTCTAAGGGATTCACTGATGGTGAATGGAGGAGTCTAAGGGATTCACTGATGGTGAATGGAGTCTAAGGGATTCACTGATGGTGAATGGAGGAGACTAAGGGATTTGCAGAACTAGGTTTGGCACAGTCCAGCCACTGCACCTTGGTCTGACCTCACTCGACATCCGTAGAGATAAGAAATACATAAGAAAGTGGCAGTGGAAATAGCAGAAGGGATGCTTTGATCTCTGTTTGAGGTCAAGAATTCTGGTAAGAAGGAGAAAAAAGAGAATTCAGGTGTGGAGGCACATACTTGTAATCCTAGCATTGGGGAAGCAGAGACAGGCAGATTTCCATTGGTCTCTGATCAGGTACTTTAGCCTGTTTGACTAGCTCTATTCCATGGAAAGAAACAGTCACATAAAAAAGTAGATGACCACTGAGGAACAGCACCCAAGATCGTCCTCTGGCTTTCACGTGCACATGCAATGATATATACATACATGATATATGCAGTGCACATTCATCAACACACATACAATGAGGGGTGGGGGGAAGCTTTTGAACAGTGCTCTTGTACCCTGTAAAGATTTGTCACTCGTATTATTTAATAAAACGCTGACTGGCCAGTAGCCAGGCAGAGAGTATGGGCGGGGTGACCAGACTAAAGGAATTCTGGGAAGAGGAAAGGCAGAGAGAGTCAGTCACCAGCCAGAGGCAGAGGAAACAAGATGAGCATGCCTTACTGAGAGAAGAACCAGGTAGGACAGAACTCGAATGCATATTCACAGAATATGCTTTCTACTAGGCTAAGGATATTTTCTACAGAATTGTGGCTGCCCAATTCCCACTTGGCCACCTGGGAGCAATTCAACAAATAAGCATCTCATCGTTTCAGGAAGAACTACGGCATGCACATCCATGGAAAATCTGAATCAACAGCAAAGTCAAAGGCAGAGTCCTGCCCCAAAATGAATATTTATGATGCCAGGACCACCCAGGTCGAATTAAAAATAAACATTACAATTTGATATTGATATCCTGCCTAACAGCAATATCAAAGATCAAAATCCACCACAATACAAAACAATTAGTCAAGAATGTATTTAGCTAGTGTGAGGAAATGAGATAGAGATGAGCAGTAGTCCCAGAGAAGCATGGCTCCGATGAGTGCAGAAATGCAACCCAGCATGCATGCAGGGCACAGAGTACAAGCACACACAACACAAGGTGAAGTACAAAGGCATGGGGATGCTTTTTCCTGCACGTGAGAGTTCAGCCAATCAAAACCAGCCACTTGTATTAGTGTTCTAAATTCCCTTCAGCAGTCTTTACCACAATCTAAAAGCACACACTATTCACAGTAATGGAATTCTACAGACTGCAAATGTATATTTCTGTACCTCTCGTAGATAGTTCTTTGGTTCAGCATAGTCTATCAAGCATGATTAAAATGTCCACAGGCAGGAATTAGAGTGATAACTTAGCAGTTAGGACCACCAACTAGTTTTACAGAGGACCTGGATTCAGTTTCCAGGACCCACAGGATACAGGGGTTCACAGTTATCTGTAACTCCAGTTCCTGGGAACTAAATGATCTTTCTGACCCCCACAGGTATGAGGAATGCATGTGATACACATACATACATACAGGCATACACTCAGACACAGACAAAATAAATATTTAAAAAGCTCAGATAGAGAAGGTTACATTTTCCAACACCAGGCTACAGCAAAAAATCCCTCCAAACAAATGTCAAAGAGGCTTGAAAGCACACAAGCTAGACTTCTGCTATCATATGTGTGTACCTTCCCATGTGTCTGTTACAGATGCTCCTTATATTTCATGTGAAGCTTTCAAGAAAAGGTTACATAGAAAGGCTATCTTCAGTTGTTGGCCTTGAATAGAAAACCCCTCTGATGTTGAAGCACTGCATTGCATTCTATAACTGTGCGAAAAACTCGAGTTTGAAGCTGTGTTGGGGAATAGGAACAAAGGAATTATTTTCACTGCAGCTTAGATCACCATATTACAAAACGAATCATATAATTAAACAATAAGCATTCCTCAATAGATTTATTCTCTTTGGTTTCCATGAAACAACTGGCAGTGAAAAGCGTCTTCCCCAAACCCACAGGTCTCATCATGTTATACCTGTAAGTGTTCAAAGGTTTCTCTTGTCTTTAGAAATACCAAAGGGTTCACTGTGGTTAACAGAATTAACCCCAATCTACAGTCTCATCTAGTAGAGAAGAGGCTTTCCCAACTTGCTCAAGTGGGAAGAACCTTTTCAACTTCAAAATCACACGTAGGTTCTGCTAAGGAGCCAGACTTTAGTGTTGATCGTTTAAAAAGCATAGAGTTCTGAACATGAATGTGAAACACTGTTAAAACTATCTTCACCAATAGTAACAGCTACTTCTATAAGAAACAATTCAGTATCTTCAAGAACATCTGACGCTGCTTGAATTATAGATATAGTGCTTTAATAATATCTTTCCACACTCAGGATTTTCAGTATTCCTTCATCCTTCCTGGAAGGTTGTCAGAGAAAATGGAGGAAAAGACTGTTGTTTTTCAAATTCCTCTGTTGTGTATTCCCTCAACTCAATTTGGATACAATGTAATACATTACAGCCAATGGAAATATGAATAACTTGGAATAGCTGTGCTTTTGATAACTGATTGATCTGGGGGTAACTGGGAAGGCATTCTTGAAATACCATTAACATCAACAATCAGCTTTAATTAAAGCAAACATTTGGTAATGAGTGAGCCACATGCAATTCTAGGTAAGTCTTTATGTTTTGGGAAGTAATGATTCCTCAAAGAGAGTCAATACCTACTTTCCACGACGTATGTATCAAAAACTCATAGGACAGTCTACACAACACAATACCAGAGGACATTTTGATCCATAAACATATAGGTTTAACAGCACTTGGGATAATGCATGTCCTCATCCAGGCACCTACAAATTAAAAATTAGTAAGTATAAAGTTTAGCATAATTATTCTACCGTATTTAAATTTATTGGTCATATAAGCTTGAGAATAGACATTTAAGTGTAAGTGCCTTAAATATAAAGGAAGCAGCTGGGCTCTGATGAAGTAAGAAAATACAAATAATAATAATAAAAATACCATAAAATTTTCTCCTGTGTGTGCCTATTCCCTTATAGAGAAACAAGCAATTTACGTGGTTTTCCTTTCTTCATGTCTTAGGGTTTCTATTGTTGCAACAAAACACCATGATCAGAAGGCAAATTGGGGAGGAAAGGGTTTATTTGGCTTATATTTTGGCATTGCTGTTCATCACTGAGGGAAGTTAGGACAGGAAGAGGCCATGGAGAGGAGCTGCTTACTGATTTGCTTCCAATGACTTGCTCAGCCCACCTTCTAATAGAACCCAGGACCACCTGCTCAGGGATGGCATCATGCACCATGAGCTGGGCCCCCCCTGCGGTGGTCACTAATTAAGAAGATGCCTTACAGACACAGTCTACAATACAACAGCCTAAGAATGGGAAAAGATCTTAACTAACCCCACATCAGACAGAGGTCTCATCTCCAAAATATACAAAGAACTCAAGAAATTGGTCATCAAAAGAACAAACAATCCAATTAAAAAAATGGAGTACAGACCTAAACAGAGAACTCTCAACAGAGGAATCTAAAATGGCTGAAGACACTTAAGGAAATGTTCAACATCCTTAGTCATTAGAGAAATGCAAATCAAAACAACTCTGAGATTCCATCTTACATCTGTAAGAATGGCCAAGATCAAAAACACTGATGATAACTTATGCTGGAGAGGTTGGGGGAAAGGGAACACTCCTGCATTGCTGGTGGGAGTGCAAGATGATAAAGCCCCTTTGGATATCAGTATGGTGATATCTCAGAAAATTAGGAAACACCCTTCCTCAAGACCCAGCAACATCACTTTTGGGTATATATCCAAAGGAGCTCAATCATGACACAAGGACACATGCTCAACTATGTTCATAGCAGCATTGTTTGTCATAGACAGAACCTGGAAACAACCTAAATTCCCCTCAACCAAAGAATGGATAAAGAAAATGTGATACATTTACACAATGAAGTACTACACAATAGAAAAAAATAATGACATCTTGAAATTTGCAGGCAAATAAATGGAGCTAGAAAACACCATATTGAGTGAAGTAACCCAGACTCAGAATGACAATTATCATATGTACTCACTCATAGTGGTTTTTAAACATAAATCAAAGAAAACCAGCCCACAAATCACAATGCCAGAGAACCTAGATAGCAATGAGGACCCTAAGAGAGACATATATGGATCTAATCTACATGGGATATAGAAAAAGACAAGATCTCCTGAGTAAATTGGGAGCATGTGGACCTTGGGGAAAGGTTGAAGGGGAGGGGAGAAGCAGGGAGGGGAGCTCAATAAAATCAACAAAAAGAAGAAAAAAAAAAGAAAAGGCCTTACAGCTGGATCTCATGGAGGCACATTTTCAAGTGAGGCTCCTTCATCTCTGATGATTCTAGTTTATGTTAGTTGACACAGAAAACCAGTCAGTACACTTCACTTACACAAGTTTCTTCCCACCAACTCTTCAGGCTAGGACACAGACAGAGAAAGAGACCAGGAGTCATCATGCCCTGCAAAAGCAACCCCTAACAATACATCATCATTCCACTAGAAGCAGAAGGGGGAGGGACCAGGACCCCATCCCCAGCAAAGGCCACTCATAACACCCGATCTTCAGTGTCCTAGCAACCACCTTCATGCAGGAGTACCATAGGCTACCCATGGAGAGGCTAGTGTATGGGGCTTTAGGAAGTAGTTAATAACCACATCATTGCAGGTTCTAAACATATATTGGAAGAAACAGAATCCTGGGATCTAGAATCTGAGTGCCAAGAACAACTGTATATATTTTTTAATATTCATGTTTTATCTTACTTTATTGACTTCATGGACAAGAATTTTCTAAGGAAAATCAAATGGGATCCAAGAGTGTAAGACACATTTCCCAGTAAGTATCAAAATAAAGAATACTGATGAGCAAGATGGTGGTAACAAATGGTCAGAGCTTAATGTTTTGAAACTTAAGAAAACTTTCGAAGAAGTTATGACTAATTTAAAACACTTTTGCTTATTGGAATTTTTCTTGTGTGGTATTTTTCCTAACATACCAGCAGAATACACCATTTTGTAGGGATTCCATTGGAGATGGAACATCTTATAGAAGCAAGGTAAAACAATGAAGTGGAGAGTGTTGCAACTTAATAATTTTCCAGTCCACTCTGACAGGTTTCTGCAATGCCATCATCATTATCCCACCCTCTCCAAATCTTGGAGATAAGGAAAAATGAAAAGTGCTGGTTACAAGGTTGTCGATAACATACAATTAGGTGCCCTACCCTAACCAAAGCCACTCCATGACACCTTTAGGCGGAGGTAATTAAGATAAGCAGAGAACTGAAGGGGCACCAATGGAGAAAGAACACCTCGGACTTCCTTGCTCCTATCTTCAGTTTACCCCCACCCCAGCCATATTTGACCATAAAACAGAGTGAGACTCCAAGCACTCTTCCCATATAACCGAGAATTTCCATGAAGCTCTTACTGCTTTGACAGAGTTCCTTTTTAAACTGACCTGCACTTTTATATGTCGGTCTTTCTCTTCCTCCCAGTCACTATGCTGACCAGAGCAGTCCCAGGACCAATTTACCACAGGCAATGGTCGTCCCCGACTGAGATGAACACATCCCAGGACAGAGAAGTGTCTCAGCATGCTGCCGTAAATGATGTCAAATCCCATGGAAATCAGATTTGTTCTAACACAGGGAGAAATTGTGTAGAAATCCTTGAGATGACCAGTTATCTCTAATATTTCCCTCCCTGGTCCAGGGCGGGCTGCAACTGCTCCAAAATAAAATGTCTCTTTCCTTTTTGCAACTTCTCAAGCACTTCCTGGTGCTCCACTCCTCCTTCATGCCCATTCTGGCTACCACAGACACTGACAGCTTGCATAACCTGCATTCCCAGTTATTAAAAGTACCTAAGAATTGATGATATAGAGTGGATAAGACCATCAACATGCACTCATGACAGTATACTCAAGGGTCAATGAAGTGCATCTCAGTGATACAGTGCATACAGTGATCAATAAATGTTCATCTTCTCACATGTCAACAAATACCCTTAACTAGGCTCAACATATACGGAAAAAAAAAAGTCAGACAAATGACCCAAGTGAGTTCAAAGCCAACATTAGAGAATTAAGTCAGAGTCTAATACAAAAGAAAAAAAAAAGCTCTCTTTGTAGATCTTTGTAGATCTGAGGAGGAGAGATCCTACCACATCATCCTTTGTGATCATAAAAATGCAGCCATGTTTTCTGCTGTTCTTCCTCCATAGTAGAACGTACAGTAAAGTCACATAGATCACTCTGAAAATGTTGCTTCTATTACATGGTAGAGACTCTCATGGCCTTACGATGTGTTACTATCATATGTAGCATAAGTAAGCATTGTTGGTTCATTACCCAAATTACTCAAATGCTAACTATTCTGCTTTGGTGAAAACACATCAGGCACTGAGTTGGCTTGACCAATACTGTTGAGGGTAAAAAAACAAACAAACAAATACAATAAAAATCCTGCCTCAGTCCCAGGCCAGCCAGAATAAGATAAGCATGGCACCCCTACATCATAATGCACCATTGTGAGTATGAAGAATGCTGTGGGGCAAGAAGGAAAACCCAGTTAGGAAAACAACCCCGCCCCCTGGGAACAGACACTACTGCAGGGTGGAGAGGCGAGCATGGTGGCAGGAGGGTTTCCCACCGTACCCAATCTTCAATGCTTCAAGAAACAAATGTTTAAATGGAAGCACCTGTTCAACCTTTCATCCGTGCCTCACAGGACAAGCAAGCACGGCACAAGGAAATGGCGACGATTCAGGAAAGAATACCTCACATGGGTCCTCACCAAATTAGTGGCATCCTCTCTTCTACCGGGAAATTAGCAATCCATTTGAATTTAACTTTGTGTATCAAAGTGAGAAGAGCAGCACCCTACTCAGAAAGGGCTCATAGAGCTGTGTCAAACACAAGATTCTCTGCAACATAAAGACACAGCCCCAGACTGACTCCAACCAGCCTGAGAGAGCTAAAACCATGTCCCTAGAATGACTCTCTACAGTCTTAGAGATCTCAACACTGAAAAGCCAATGCACACTTGTTCTAGGGGCAGCTGGTGACGATGCCCCGATCTCAAACTCTTGGACATTAATATGCACCTAGAACTCAGGCGAGTCTTTCTCAAGGTCCTGAAAACCTTGTTGGGAACTAAGTCATCTAGAAGAACAGGCGCCTCCCAATCATCTTCACAGGAAAATGGAATTTCACTTCTCTGCCGAATAGCTGACTCCAGTGGCCTAAGCACACTTACACTTGCCGACCTATGTGACCCACTCTCTTCCTATCCCACATCCTTCATTCTCCCTTTAGAATGCTCAGTCTCTGGGCTTATAAGGATAGAGCTTAGTCTGTCACTCTCCTGTGAAATAGTTGCTCAATAAAATATACTTTCCCTGCTTTATCTAATGTCTGGCTTTATATTTGAAAGTATGGAGTGCTTTTGCTTTATAGAAAAAAATATCTTCAATGGCTACTCAAATTTTAAAATCCACATTAACAGCATAGTATAAAACTTTTCAAACAAAAAGTAGAACCAACAAATTTATTTAGTGTCCTCTCCTAAGAATTTTATAAAACATAGCCATATATGATATGTAATATAAGTCTAAGGTTCAACCTTGCAAGATCAGGGTCCCACTGATAAGGAAGAAAACATTAATTCTATGAAAAGAAATCAAGACCCCATTTATTACAATTACAATAAAACTTTCTGCCTGGCATCTCCACATAGGCCTCGCATCTCCATGTAGAACTCAACAGAGCTCATTCATCCTTTCAGGGATTGCAATTCATGCTTCAAAATAAGTAGAAACAAATGACTGGTATACTCATAAACACTGTCATACCAAAGACACTGCTAAACGCTCAATTTCCAATCTATACAATATTTAAAAACATATTCTTGTACCTTAAGAGAGATATTTAATCATCATAATGACTACATGTAAGAAGAACTTAAAATACTCTTGTCAGAACCTAGAGTAAATATTTTATAGAATTGACATTCCTACAAATTCAAATGACTTACGAAGTTCTACAGTTGCTTGGTGTATAGAAATTCAATGAAAAGTACAAGGTTGGTTTTGTTTGTTTGTTATTTGTTTGTTTTGCCTAATTTGCCTTTTAAACGAGGAATAATCAAGCTGCAACAGCCCTATGTCTTACGATTTCTGAAACATCAATTAACATTTGAAAAAAATCACAAGGCTTTTCACCAAGTGTGAGAAATACACACATCTGAATGACTTATTGTGCGATTAATAAATTGGCATATCATCAACTCCCTTGAGCAACAAGGCAATCCTGCCAGAGAACGTTCACACGGTCTGTGGAGACAGAGCGTGCAGAAACCTGAAGCAAGCTGCTCCTACTCAGACAGAGAGCTGTCATTGCTTAACTGTTCCCCAGGAAAAGGGTGCCGCTGAGCCACATCAATCCAAAATGACTCTTATTCCTGTTCATCTGCAAGACTTTACCCACTTTTCTCAGTAGTTTAGGGGCTATGTATGAAAACAAAGATATGAAAATCCCAATGCATGTTTAACACAAATCAAATTCATTGTGAAGTAAACGAACATGATAGTCATTTCATAAGTGAACATACACACACACATAACAGGACCACTGTCTACAACACAGGAACACACACACATAATATGACCACTCATCACAACACAGGAACACACGCACACACCCATAACTCTCTACAACACAGGAACACACTCACATACAAATAACATGACCACTCATTACAACACAGAAACAGACACATAACATAACCACTCTCGACAACAGAGCAACTGAGGTTTCTCCCAATTTTCTAAACTTGTGGTGGAATGTGTGTGTGTATGTGTGTATGTGTGTGTGTGTGTGTGTGTAGAAATATGTTGATCCTCTATATAAAACTTTTATATCCATAACAATTTTGTCTGTAATTTCTTGTTTGATATTTGATCAATACATACAACATACATACATACATATATACAAACATACAGGCATACATTCAGACACAGAAAAGTAAATAATATTGAAAAAGTGCAGATATAGAACACTACATTTTCCAATACCAGGTTATAGCAAAAGATCCCTCCAAACAAATAAATGTCAAGAGGCTTGAAAGCACACAAGCCAGACTTCTGCTTTCAATGTGTGTGCATCTTCACATGTGGCTGTTACAGTTGCTTGATGTGGGATTCCCCACTGTATACTGTGAATATCATTGGTTAATAAAGGAACTGCTTTGGGCCTACAGCAGAGCTATCGGGGAGCAGAGCTAGGTGGAGAAAACTAAACTGAATGCTGGGAGAAAGAAGGGCGGAGTCAGAGAGAAGCCATGTAGCCACTGAAAACAGACGCTGAGAACTTTAGCTGGTAAGCCACAGCCACGTGGCAACATACAGATTAATAGAAATGGGTTAAATTATTATAAGAGTTGGCCAATAAGAAGCTAGAGCTAATGAGCCAAGCAGTGATTTAATTAATACAGTTTCTGTGTGATTATTTGGGGTTAAGCTAGCTGGGTGGCCTGGATGAACAAGCAGCCCTCTTCTTACAATTGCTTTTTATATTTTATGTGAAGCTGTCAGGGAAAAGCTACACAGAAAGGTTATCTTCAATTCTTTTCAAATTGCAAACAAAGACCCATGGATTCTTTACCTCAGTTCCTTGCGTCTCATCCCATCTTCATACCCTGGCTTGGGAACCCAGGACAAGGCTGACTAGACATCGGAATCCTTGGCCTTCTTCTATCATTGCTCAGTATAAAGACATATCCCAACATTGTCTTAACATACTAAGTATAATATCTTCTTTATGTTTCTGGCATGTAATTAAAATTTAACTATGCCCTTGGTTTGCTATGAATTTATCATGATAGTATGTGACACACATCTCTTTTCTAATTATTGAAGTATGTGACACACATCTCTTTTCTAATTATTGAAATGATACCAACACTTTTATTTAACATGGCTCTATGTTAAATTACTTGTAGGAATGTTATTTAATAAACATTCTAATCCATTGCAGGACATAAATGTGGTATAATCATCAATCTCTTGATATTTGAAATGCTTTCAATAATACACAATGAATAAACTGAGGACATACAGTATGATAAATAAAAGAAGAACACATCAATTTAGGATGCTCTCTAAATACTTGCCTTTGGGTCTCACACATCAATCCATCAACAAATAGCTACCAACAGCCTGGCATGCCAGTACCATTCTGGGTAGTACAAATTAATCAGGAGTCAGAAAAAAAACAACAACCACAAACCACCCCCAAATACCGTATTTAGGCTTGGGTTGAAGATGATACCCATGAAAAAGCACTTTGGGCCATATCAAGACCACTATAGCAAAAGTATATGGGAGATGGGAACTGCCTGGATGAGAAAAGAGGAGATCTCTAGACATTCACTGCAAGCTGGAACAACACCCCTAGCAATGAATCAAAGCCAAGATTGCCAAGACAGCTACATACTATAGTACGTTACTATAAACACATTAAAGCTCTGGCTTTTTCTCTTGGGGAAAAGATGAATTTGGCAAGCCTAACAGACATAGTAGAAGCAGGAGGGTTTTTTTTTCAAAATCTCAGTTGCTTCCAATATAATAGAAACAAGAATGATATTTATTGTGCGAACTATGGCTTTCTTTTTGCCCAGGGAGTATGCTGGAAAGAAGAGAAGAGGAGTGGGTATTACTATTATAATGGTTTAAAAAGTTTTGTTAATGTTTCCCAAGGTATGGAATTATTTTAGCAATATATAATTTACAGTACATTTCACAAGGACTTAAAAATAACTGATTGACAATAGTCATAGAACAATCTGCATAAGGCACCTTGCAAATCTGACCCTTTATAACATCACAGAAAATTATCACATAAGCACCAAAATTTTATAACATATGAACAGAAATGTTTTCTCATTTAGTCTCCAGATCACAAGCCTTCAATGACCTTTGCATGGCTGTGTCTAGCATCCATCTTGTAGAGAACTGTATCTGAGAAATGCATCCTGCATCCTACTCTGGTTAGTAACTTGACCAACCTGGTTTCAGGTACGGGCAAGTTACTTTTGATTATTTAGTAGAAAGAATACCTCTTGAGCCATCACCACTGAATCAGAAAGTATGTTATATTTTTATGAATATGTTTAAGAACAGTTAGACTCAGGACTGGAGGGGCATATTGAGGAGGCACCAGCAAAGGACTGTACACTGGAAAGAGTGGTTACTTTGGGTACTATTTTTGAAATGCCTGAGGATGAACCGTTAAGAGACTTAGCACAGGCAGCGGGAAGAGTAGATGAGAGCAGAAGAAAGGCCAACTGCACTTTAGCATTTGGATCCAAAACCAAATGCCTAAATCATCAGGTTTCCCTTATGCTATCTAAATCAGCATAAATTACCTATTTCCAATTTACACTAACAAGGCTCCAAGTGACAAACCAATTAACTCATCAATCACGTAAGTTAGGTTTAAAAGTCATGCTACCTTGATCTCTCTCCAGCAAATAGAGCAAAGTTTGACATAAATATAAAATCTTAAAAATAATTTGAATTATTATAATTTTGTTCAGGAAATCTGCATGTTGCATAGCTGAAGATTTTTACAAATTTATGGTTATATTTCAGAAGCAAAACAAGCATACTATATTGGAATTTCTAAGATAACTGATAAGGTAAAGAGTCAAGGATGGAGTTGTGTTAGTGGCCTCAGATTGCTGTAGCTGCTAACACTAGCACTTCCTCTGACATCAGCCAAAGGAGCAGGTAGGTATAGAAGGAAGAGTCGGAATGATGGGTCATACAAAGCAGACAGCTGCACATACCCCTGTAGTAAACCCCCTGGAAAGGGCTGGCTAAGAAGCTGCTCATGAGAGGAATGTGCCCTCTTCTGGAAGGGTGAAGGAAGTGCATCTACCAGCCTGGTACTGGGACACCATTAAAGGAGATCCCATCAGAAGTTCTGATTGGCTTTTGTGAAGACGCTAATGTTTAACGTCAAATGTTTAACAATGGCACCAGTAGAGATCCAGCGTGCACTCCGCATACAAGGGAAAGGTGGTTAAAAAGTCACTGAGAAGAAATGTCTTAATGTCGAAATTAAATAAATAAACATGATTGCTCATTCTTTCTGTTACCAGAGTTCTGGAAGTTAGGTGTTTTTCCCATGAATCAAAAGGTTCCCAAATACATGATTGCTAGTAGGAAGGCAAGTGGGCGAGGAGTCAGGTTTGGGCATTTTTCCTTTTTTATTGTGTGTGAGTTTTTAATATAAACCCAGGATGTAAAGCATTAACACAAGTCAAAACGTTTCTGTGAACAAGTTTCAACAGTTCGGCTTTATGACAGTTTTACATAAATCTCTTAAAACTCTCTGGACAATGTCAGGATTTAAGTTTTTAAAACAAGCAACTTGCTTACTGACAGCAACTTGTGGTGTTGGCAGCATGTCCGCCATGCACCCGAGCGTGTGTTTTCAATGCTGTTCTGTAAGTTTGTTATTGAAAAACATTAAACCATAAATGCTAAGAATGGAATAAAATCCAATTATTTCAGAAATTATGGCAAATATCTATTTTCTAATTCAACAAAATATCATCTGTGAGACTTTTGGTTTAGAGTGATGTTTTTACTTAGTTCCAAGGTTCTTTTCAATGAAGTTGGAAAAAATCAAAAATTTCAACTGGAAGCCATTATTAGTCTACATGAAACATGACCTTTAGAGTGAATTTAGTACTCTGTCTAAATCTCTGTATGTGTTTCTCCTCTGAAACACCATAACCGTCAGAAGTATTCTGTCTATGACTCGAGTAAGATGGACCTCAGTCACACTGACATCAGACTGCAAAAGGCTGTGCAAGCCAACTAAAATTCAAACAGAACAGGACTCAGAGGTGATAGTATAGGATTGCATCTTCCATTTGTTGGAACCAAACCCAAAACTAAAGTCTTCAAGTTTTCATAATGTCATTAAATCCAAATCAGGATTGTCGAGGAGACAGAATTTCACAAAGCCTGTTCCAATTTTGTATCTGAAATAAAATTTAAAAATTATAGTTTCTCTTTTTCTGCTTGTTGATGTCAGAGAGTCTATAGCAGTGAAATTAAATTTGGTGAATTCGATGAAAGAAATCACAGCCAGCTTTTGGTATTTTGTGTTTTAAAAAATTACTATTATTTTAAGTGTAGGGTGTTTTACCTGCATGTATATATGTGTTATATGTGTACCACATATTCATGTTGCTCTCAGAGGCCAAGAGAAGGAGGCAGATCTCCTGCAGCTGAAGTTACACACAGTTGTAGAATCAAGCCCTGGGCCCTGGAAGAGCATCCAGCACCTCCAACTGCTGAACAACCTCCTAACCCATCTACTGGTCTTTATTGCCTACTCATTTCAGCCAGGAATTGCCACAGTTCACAAATAACAAAATGAGACTGTTCCCTTCTCTCTTGTCTTAGGATACATGTCTATTTTGCTTTGTGTTCCTTCCTCCCTCCCTCCCTCTTTCTTTCTTTCTTTCTTTCTTTCTTTCTATCTTTATCCAATACATATTGTGGCTGAAACCAGCAACCTCAATGATGTTTCAGAAGCTTAGTGCTTGTGAGGGCCCACAGTTTTGGATCCGTTCCATCTTGACTGAAAGTCAGAGAGTTTAGACCTATTCTTACTCCTGAAGGACAAACAACAGAACATTTGACCAAAGATGTGGTTACTGGATGCTTTGCTCCTCAAAGGCCAGACAGCACGATGTTTGACAGGGTGTGATTACCAGGTGTTTTGAGATATAAGTAGGTAATTAGGCTTGCTTGTTCTTTGTATCATGGAAGTCTTGTGCCCTCCCCTTTTGGTTAGGGTATATAAAGGCTGTGAGAAATGAACTCAGGTTTTTTGCTACAGTGGTCAATGGAAGACTTCCTGACTCTACCTTCTGTCTCTTGTCTATTTCTTTCCTTGATCAACACTCCCCTTCTCAGGAATGTACAGACAAGTTGGGCTAGACCCAACAGGCTCTATGCACTCAGTCATATCTCAGAAGGACCAATAGCTACTTTTAGTGCCATCCTATGACTTCTTCAAGATGTTTGCAAAGTGCTTGGACAAGCTTAACATTTTTTATTTTTTTTTCTTTTTCCCCAATGCATGGGGTGGGGGGAGAGGAGAGAGAGAGACAGAGAGAGAGAGAGAGAGAGAGAGAGAGAGAGAGAGAGACAGAGACAGAGACAGAGACAGAGACAGAGAGAGAATGCAAATAGCTTAAAAGAAGCAAAAAAAACATGCAGGGTGAGATGCTAAACTTAAAATACTATTGGCTAAGAAAAGCCCAAGGATAATATTGTTAAAACCTAGTGTTCTTAGTTTATTAAAACAACATCATCTAAAATCTTGTCATTGAACTGGTATTTTTTTAATGAGATAAAAGGATCACAGCTAAGTAGGGTTGTTGTGTTTCATCTGCAGAGGCATCATGGGTAAGGGAACAGCAAAGGAAACCATGCTTGTTCTTGATAGCTGTTGACCAACAGCATTAACCCACTCATGCATACAATGTTTCCCTGCTCAGCACTGTTACCCCAAAGATCAACTTCTCCACAGATAAACCATGAAGAAATTCAAACTGACCAACTAGCTGAGAAAGCTGTGGGCAGTTGCAGAGACCCCTCACACTGTGTTGTGTTGCAGAGACCCCTCACACTGTGTTGTGCTGCAGAGACCCCACCCACTGTGTTGTGTTGCAGAGACCCCTCACACTGTGTTGTGCTGCAGAGACCCCGCCCACTGTGTTGTATTGCAGAGACCCCGCCCACTGTGTTGTATTGCAGAGACCCCTCACACTGTGTTGTGTTGCAGAGACCCCTCACACTGTGTTGTGCTGCAGAGACCCCGCCCACTGTGTTGTGCTGCAGAGACCCCTCACACTGTGTTGTGCTGCAGAGACCCCTCACACTGTGTTGTGCTGCAGAGACCCCGCCCACTGTGTTGTGTTGCAGAGACCCCTCACACTGTGTTGTGCTGCAGAGACCCCGCCCACTGTGTTGTATTGCAGAGACCCCGCCCACTGTGTTGTATTGCAGAGACCCCTCACACTGTGTTGTGTTGCAGAGACCCCTCACACTGTGTTGTGTTGCTGAGACCCCTCACACTGTGTTGTGCTGCAGAGACCCCACCCACTGTGTTGTGCTGCAGAGACCCCGCCCACTGTGTTGTGTTGCAGAGACCCCTCACACTGTTGTGTTGCAGAGACCCCGCCCACTGTGTTGTGTTACAGTTGTTTCCAGATGAAATGCTTCTCACTGTTGAAAGCACTGTCAAAAAATCACGATGTGTAGCTGCCTGCTTCACCCCAGGATATTAGCATGCTTTTGGAGAAAACAATATAATCATGCCATTCTCATGTAAAATGGTAGATTTAGACATCATGCCTAATCATTCTTCTATGGTTCAGGATTGAACTCATCAACTGAACTTGAGGCAACTTCTCAAGGGCTTTTGTCTGTATCTACTCACAGGGTGAGAAAATACAATTAAGTCTGGGCTAACACAGGATTTTCTTAAATTAAAAACAAAATGTAGACCACCCTCCCTGGAGAGACAAAATCCTTTAATTGCATCAAAATATCTATCTTAAATATGGAGTCATAAATGTAATAAAGGGATCAGAGGATTAAAGTGGAGAATACAGCACAATTAAATGGAAGCCCACGTTTAGTTGGCAAAACTTAGTCCTACTTAAAATCCAAGCGTGAACAATTCTAATCAGAGTCTAAGACAATTCACTGATAAGCAAGCCAGAAATACCCTCTCACTGAAAAGAAACTGAACACACAATGCATAATGAGGCGCTTTAAAACCCTTTCTCTGTGTGTGTTCACCCGAATACTAGCTCGTAGCTTTACACTTAGTGATTCTACTCTTCCCACAACAGTGTATTCCCTGCCATAGCATCAAAACGTAAGTTTTATTACACTTATTTATTTGCTGTGAAAAAGGGGAGAACCTTTAGGAGTTAGTTCTCTCCTTCTACTGTGTGGAATCCAGGGATTAAATGAAGGTGGGTGGCTTGGCAGAAAGTGCTTTACCCAATGAGCCAAATTTCTGGGCTCCAAATGCTTCTCAGAGATTTCTCAGCCTGTTTTGTGTAGAACCCAGGACCACCACCCCAGAAGGGGCCCCACCCCCATTGATCTGTGCTTTCCCCCCATTGAACACTAATTAAGAAAATGCCCTACACACTTGCCTACAGCCTTGTCCTGTGGAGGGATTTTCTTCATTGAAGTTTTCTCCCTCAAATGACTTTAGTGCCTGTTAAACTGACATAAGATTGACAGATATACTACTTCACCTGAGTCAGAATGGCTATCCTGAAATCTGATAACACCTGGTGGGAAGGATGTGCAGAAAGAGGAACACTTTTTCACAACTGATTAGTGAAAATTAATGCAGCACTTATGGAAATAAATTGGAAGATTCCTTCAAAGTTAAAAATGGGCCAACCTGGTGTACCAAGTGTGTTCCAGGACAGCTAGAGCTGTTACACAGAGAAATCCTGTCTCAGAAAAAAAACAAGTTAAAAATAGAACTACCATATAAGCCAGCTATTTTACTCCTGGGCATATATCTAGAGAACTCTACACACTATCATAGAGTTATCTGTTGTTGGTGGCTGTCCATAAATGAAAGGATAATTAAAATGTGAAATATACATATATATGTATATATAAATATTACTTTTCGGCTCAAAAGAAAAACATAATTGTGTATAGTTTAAAAGCTGAAGGGGGACAATATATGGCGTATTAAAATATACACTCACCCTGTCTATGTGGCACTCTCTAGTCCTCTCGTTCAATTGGTGATTAGAGTCAGCCTGAGTCCAATCTGACGAGAATGTAGAATTTATTTGAAAGGATCACAGCTAAGTAGGGTTGTTGTGTGCCTCCAGCTTGCTGCCCTGTAGAGCTCCTTTCTGATTTTCTCTGGTGATGAACAGGGATGTGGAAGAACAAACCAAATAAACACTTTCCTCCCCAAATTGTTTTGGTCATGGTGTTTTATCACAGCAATAGTAACCCTGACCAAGACAGGTGGTACTCCAGAGCTGTTTTCATTTTATTTTCCCACATGTTTAAGGATATTGAACATTTTTTGAAATAGTGTAGACAGGGACAGCTCGTTCGTTTCTCACCCGCCTGGACACGAATATTCTCAAAGAAACTATATTAATCACAACATTGTTTGTCCAATAACTTGTGCATATTTCTAGCTAACTCCTAGATCTTAAATTAACCCATTATTTTAATCTGTGGATCACCACAAGGCTGAGAACTATAGGTAAGATTCTGGCTGGTGGCTGACGTCTTTCTCCTTTGGCAGCTACATGGCATCTCCCTTACTCCACCTACTTCTCTCTATATCTCTGTTCAGATTTTCTACTTGGCTTTACTTTACTAAGCTATTGGCCAAAACAACTTCTTTAATAACCAATGGTAACAAAACATATTCATAGCATACAGAGGGGAATCCCACATCAAAACAGTTACTGGCCATTTGTGTACCTACAAAATTTGCTGGAAAATGGATAGACAAAGAATGTATGTAAGCAATGTCCCAATGAGTGCAGAGAGAAAAAAAAAACCTTCATGTATTCCCTCCTATGTGGAACCTAGCCAATAATATATAGGTATGTATGTGTTGGGAAGTTTCTAGGAAATCAGATCACTCTGAATGATATTTCCAACCTCAATAAATGCTTCAGAGATTCCTTTCGGAAGATCACCAGACATCAGTCATGGCTTCCTTGTATGCCTACTTCTGACTTACAACTACTTTTAGAAAATGCTTTCCCAGCCTCTGGGACTCAATGCTACTGGGTTATATGCTTTAAAGCAATAGATCCCAACTTTCTCAAAGGAGACATCATTATATTACAGGAATTAGTTTGCAATAATTCAGACCTCATGAATATGGCCGAAAGATTATAGTTGCCTATAAATATATGCATTCTGCATTGATAAAATGTTCTAAAATCAATTCTTAAATTGTGGCATGGTATGAGAAAATAATGAAGTTTCATAAAGGCATATGACAGGAATATTTTGTGTAGTTATTGAGTAACTACAATTTTTATATTTTGAAACATTGGTATTTAATTCTCAGTCTATTCAAAGAACACATATTTAACATTATTTTTATGATTTTTGTGGTATTTGTACTTCAATATTGAAACATGTTTTTAACTTGTTGAGTTGAACAAAGCAGATTATCTATAATCCACAAATTTGAGATAATATACTTAAGTTTTTGTTAATAACAATCTCCAAGCTTTTCAACGAGATCTCAAGTTATTCTCCCTATCAGTCCCCTAAGCATGTGGGACAATAGTCCTTTACTAATACTACCGGCAAGTTCCTGTGATTTTTCTCCCAACTTCTAAGGCCTCTAAACCTAGTATAACCATATGTACAGCAGGCCCCTGTAGGACTTACTCACTTCCTACAGAGAAGCCATCCTGCATCACGTGATTTGGCTTGGCAGTCAAGTAAACACTACCATGACCTTCTTGTCAACTCTTCTAACGTATTCTGTCTATCAATCACATCAAATAGTCTATAGCTAAGCCTTCTCTATAAATTTGATAGGAGGAAGGGAGGAACTAAGGGAGAGAAGGGGAGAGTGTGTTTATTAGCACAAACCTGCATATTATGTTAAAATATATACCATTGTAATTGCAAATTTTATTCATCTCCCAAGCTGTGAACCCCACAAGGATTGAAGGCCACTCTGAAACTCTACCTTGCGCTCAGTGTGGTGGGGGTCTGCAGTAGGTAGTAGTAATTCAGTTAGCAAGCTGGGTAACTGGAATCGGGATGAAGAAAAAGAGTCAAAGGAAAATTGAAAATCCAAAGTTTGAGTTGAACCACATGAAGCTTCAATGATGTAGAATGCCTTTGAGGGTTGTTTGGAATGCATGACTTACATTCAAAACACTTATTTTTATTAGTATGTTTAATTTAAACTTGTTATCTAAGAGGACATAGGTATTTATAATTGAGACAAAAATTTAAGTGACTTAAAAATCATCACAGGGTTGAAAATCAAAAGCATAAAATTTTGGATGAATATGCTCATTTTGCTATTCTCTATTTTTTTAAAACTCATATGCAACTTACCTGTCTCCTCAGTAAAGTATAAAATTAAAAAGTAGTGCTACCACTACACTGTGTCAAACATGGCTTTACTTACTGAAAGTAATCGCAAACAAAATGTAAAATTCAGTTTCTATCTTTTGGTTTTCTACACTCCACTGTACCTACCAAGCTGTTACCAGTATACTCACATGGCTAGTGAGAAAACACACATATGCACTTAAGAATACTTAAATTTTTAAATGCATTCATAGGTATATTAATGTTTTTCATATTTACATATTTATAGACTTATTTCATTTGTGAATACCTGAATTTACATGGAGACACCAATAAATCAACACACAGTCCATTATATTAAACTTTACTGGTATTATGGTTAGCAGAATCTGATGTGGCCTCCAACAGTTGCCAACACCCAGTGTCTATGCCTGTGTGTTACACCCTGCCTGAGTGAGGGCGGGGTCTGGGAACTTGCCTCCTATCTACAATAGGTTGTTGCTCAGTTATGAAGGTTAGGAAGAGTGGGAGTTTTCTCTTGTTGGGAGTCTCCTTCCCTTGCTCTGCTGTTGTAAGACCCTCTGTGAAATGGTCCTGATAGAAGGAAGGACTGAATTCCCAGTGCAGCAGACCACAGCAGATGCAGGGAACACAGACCACAGCGGATGCAGGGAACACACAGACCACAGCAGATGCAGGGAACACACAGACCACAGCAGATGCAGGGAACACACAGACCACAGCGGATGCAGGGAACACTGACGGATCATTTCTAAGAGGACCTAGGGTAGCTGCAAACTGACAGTTTGACCCAGACACTGACGGTCACCAGCAGCTGAGGTGAAACTGCTCTCAGGCTTACCACACTGGTTATACAGTAAATGACGAAGAAATACATTCCCAGAGGAATGCGTTTAAGAATCTTCCACATTGCACTTCCTGAGAGAATACATCTTTTCATTTTCATACATAACCTATTCCTTTTCATAAAAAATGAAGGTAACCAGCCGGGCGATGGTGGCGCACGCCTTTAGTCCCAGCACTCGGGAGGCAGAGGCAGGCGGATCTCTGTGAGTTCGAGACCAGCCTGGTCTACAAGAGCTAGTTCCAGGACAGGCTCCAAAGCCACAGAGAAACCCTATCTTGAAAAACCAAAAAAAAAAAAAAAAAAAAAAATGAAGGTAACCAACCAATGCGTCCAATACTGAATTTCATTTGGATGTGGCCCAAGAAGCTGATCTTATTGCTGTTTTTCGAGTTTATCAAGTGAGCCAAGCAAACTCCTAGAAAAGACAAACTTGAAGACATTATTTTTATGTCCTTCATGTTTTCCCAAATGACTAACTGTAAATTAAAAAAAGCCCAAGTAATACTAATAAGTGAAAAATATTTCATCTAAAAAGCATCCCACATCCAGAAAAAAAAATGGGGGAAGGAATCTAATTCCTCTGAACAGGGCTTATGGGTTCCTGTAAACAGATTTGGGGTTGCATGTTTGCGGGGTGCGTGGTTTGGTTGTGTACAGTGGAAACAGCCATCTGTTCACTCCATTACCAAGTTCAATTCCAAGTAACAGCTCACTGAAGACAACAGAGGCTGACCTCCTCCAATCTCCTTTTATGTTTGGGTTTGTTTGTCTGTTTCATGTCTTTCAGCATGTAGACATATATATATCTACCCTCTGAATAATTCTTTCCCCTTGAAGGATGATACCAAATGCCACTTCAGGAGAGAACACAAATTCAGTCTTTGGACAAAGAGATATCTCAGAGATGTTGGAGTTGCTTTGTATTTCCTAACAAGGGCACCTGCAGTCACCACAAAGATTCAGAACCCAGGATGTTTCTAGGTATCCTTCAGGTGCACACAAGACTTTCCAATCAGACAACAAAGGATGATGGCATTTAACCCACCAAAGACAGTGATCTGATAGATTTCCGATGCAAAACTTATTTACATAATTTCATTTAATTTAAGGCTGTTACAATGCTTCAATTTTTAGTTTCATATTTTGTTTGGGGAATTTTTAAGCCTTTCGTATGTCGCTCACAAGTAATCACTAAACAAAAATGTCCAGATCTGCTTTATTAGCTTCGTTTCTAGTGCATGACTTCCTTATCTGTAGCAACTTTAAAAGTTGGAATTCAGAAGCAGAGCCAGGGTGATGGACCCCAAACTCCAACCTTCAGTTCCTTTCTGCAGCTCTCCCAACTGGCACAGCGCTTTCCAGTGTTCCCAACCATGAAAGTACTCACAAGCTCAGGTGTTCCTCTCTAGACTCTCACTGCCTCTGCTCAAAACCAACAGAAGACTGCTGAGCAGGAAGCAAAAAAATCTCAAACATCTGTAGACTAAATTCCAAGCACCCTGCTATGTTGAGACGATCCCTTATTGTGATGTCTAAGAGAAAAGAAGCACTCCCTCTCTAAACTATACTAAAGCATATACTAACTCGAAGACAACTTTTATCAGTGAAATAAAGAAAATTAGTACACTGAAACTCATGGTCATAAAACAAAAAGGGCAAAACCCAACTAGATTCAGGTTTCAGATCTAACCTGCATGAGAGTGACACCTGCAGAATGTCACTTGGCAGAGCAGGCACACTGCCAGCTCTCCATCTCTTCCACCCACATTTGACTCTGTCTGGTGGTTTATTTCCTGGGTTGAGATGGGACCTCACTGTATAAATCAGGCTGCTCTCAACTCAGTCTTCCTGCCTTGTCTCATAAGCGCTGGAACTATGAGCAAGTTCTACCATGGCTAGCTTCACACAATGCTTCTGAGGTCTAAATTTTACAAACACAGCATATGGGACTTAAAATCTTGACATATGTTGTCAAACACTATACGGCTGTTTCTTTAGCAGAGAAGCAAACAGACATTGATTCATCAAACCAGTCAGATTTTCATTAAACTCGTTAACCTGGAGACCATATGTTTGCTTCTACCTCAAGTACCTGGGGTTTCAAAATAGACGTACAGAGTAGAAAACTACAGGACTTGTGTTTATAGACCTTAAAAGCTTTATTATAGTTCACATATAAAATTATAGATAATGTATACTTAAAAATATTTACATTAAGAATTACTATAAAATACTTTAAACATCAATAAAATAGCTGTTCTTGGCTTAAAACATTCATGCCTTAGATATTAGATCTCAATAAATTCTTAATTATATCAGACACAGATTTTCAGATAATCAGAACACGTTCCTCCAGTAAAATTTTATATTTTACAACCTAGTGACTGCCATAGCAAAGTTGGCTTAAAAATAATAAAGAGTAAGATTTTGTTTTTTAAGACAGTGTCTCACGCCCTTGATCCTCTTACTCCAGACTCCCATGTGATGGGCTTACCAGTTTGCACTACCATCCTGGAAAAGTACCTGAAAGACTTTACATGCTGTTTCTCCACCCTACCATGGGTAGCTTATAGAAACCTGGTTTTGAGGGTCTCATCTCAGTCACACAGATCTGTCTAAGAGCAAGCAGCGAATTCCAGATGATTATTCTGTTTTCAAGCAAAAACATTCTCCAACCAGGGAATTCTCTCAGGTACAGAGACTTGTAGATAACCTACTTGCACCTGAGCCTGAAAGCACACAGAGCATGCTGGGTATTGCAATAGTGTATTAAGGCTGCTAAATTCAGGATATAAAAATCTCAAGATATCCAGTTAAATTCAAACTTATAATGCACGTGTGAGCCACATGATATTGGGAACACATCGAATCCCCAGGATTATTGATGGCTCTGGAATTACAGCTAACAAGGCAGGGGATGCTTTACCCGACAGCTCTACTCTTGACTTTTCTCCTGATGTGAGTCACAGAGCCCAGAAGATTCCAGGGATTGGATATGCTCTTTCTCTCTTCCATTTTGAGCTTTGCTTAAATAAATTCTACGTTACATCTGCATAATGTGGTGTTAGCAGTATTCATTCATGATTCCATTGCAAACATGGAAAAATTATTTACTTATAATCCCTACCATATTTGTATACTCTCACCAAAGATTGTAGTGCGTTGAGTAGGAAATATTCCTGACCAGGAACAGAGACTCAAGTTTTCTCTACCAGTTATCTGTCTTTGAGCAAGAACATGTATCTCTTTACAGGTCCAACATCTCAGATTTCCAGGATCCTATGCAGACTAAAATGTGCCACAAGTAACTGAGGTCGTGGTTACAAATTTCAGAAACAACGCTTCTAGCTATGTCAAGGTGAAGAACACTGGAGCCTATACTGCCTATACGATGCTCTTGACATTTTAAGGACTCACTTGCAGAGACAAGCTAATGTCAGTCTTACCTTGTCACCCTCCTTCCTCAGACTTCCACAAAGTGCTGCAAATGCCCACCATGCCTGTATTGATGATGATCATTACATTTAAATAAAGTTTATCTATTTAAAAATATACCTGCAGGTTAATGACAAACCTAAGATAATTTCACAAATTGTAGGTGTACACAAAAATACATTATTTTGTTGCTTTGCCCACATATAAATTTTAAATATTTATTTGTATTTTTACACACATGTGCAAACATGTCTGTGTGTGCGTACAGATCCCTTGGAGTTGGCATTAGAGGTGTTTATCCCTTGTCCAACATGAATGTTAGAAACCAAATTCAGGTCTATTGCAAGAGGAACACTGAGCCATCTCTCTCTCTTCTACCCATGTGTAACTTTAAATGTCTGTAAATACCTGGAAAGTCAGCAATTTATTCTATTTATTCCAGATCAGTCCAAAATCAACTGTCAGACTTACTAAATCATCTAAATGAGAACTCAAAAATAATATAGTCACAGGTCTGATGACCTATGATCTAGACCTGTCTATGTCTAGATTAGTCTACGTATGCCAAAAATGTAATTCCAACTTCTCTCTGAGGTTCTGATGGAAATCCCACTCCTTCACACAGAGATAGTCGAGGCAAACCATCTTGCCTCCCATTAATTACGTTGCTGCTACCAGCATAATCACAGATGCCTTTCTCTAGTTGAGTGCTGTGCTCCGTCAGAATACAGATGCCCGGCATGCATTGCGAGTGCATAAATAACACGGAAGGGAGAAAGCACTTCATCACCAGTCTTATGAGAATGACACAATGTCAAGACATTTCAGATTTGCCGTTAGGCATAGGTCGAAATGCTACAGGATTTGCCATAAAATCGAGGACTTTAGTTATATCTGAAGTTTAAATTCCAATTCGGAACATACTTACAAACTTATCTGGAGTATTTTTGCTTACTAAATCTGGAAATCCTATGTGGGCTACCTTACCTTACCTTGGTATTTGCCAGCTTATACATTTCCTTTTTGGTTTCATTTCATTAATTTTTTTTGAGAATTTCATACATGAACACTGTATTTACACCATTTACCCCTCCCTTTCTCCTCTCCAGCTCCTCATATGCCTCCTACTCCCTCTCAAATTCATGACTTCTTCTTAACCGTTGTTACATATGCATCTATGTATGTACACACATGTACACATACAACGTCTTCTGAGAACACAACCTACCGAGGCCATTCGGTGTCACTCATATGTACATATGTTTAGGGCTGACTATTTATGGTTGGATAAACTATCAGGGAACTCCTCCCTGAAAAAAATTGACTTTCCCTCTCTCGGCAGCCAATGCTGTTCTTTATCTAAAAGTGGGAACATGTGAAATTCCCCCATCTCCACTGCTATGTCAACTGTTGGTAGCATTACTCAGGCAGCCATATTGTTGTAATTTTGTAGGCACAGCTTTCCTGCCATATCAAAAAGACACTATCTAGCAGTAGGTACACTGGTCCTCTGGCTTTTAGAATCTTTCTTCCCTGTCTTCCACAATTTTCCTGAGCCTTAGGTACAGAGGTTACATTACAGATATATCTACTGTGGCCAAACTTGCCAACTGTCTTTTGGGACTTAAGGCCTTATTAATATGAGGACATTCATGTCTGACACTGTAAATCTAGTCGGTTACCTTTGGCTGGACCAGTCATGGACCCTAGAGGCAACCTGCCATTGCCATTCTCATAAATCTAGCCAACGATCTGTGGGTGGAGTAATCATGGACCTACAGACAATCTGCTGTGGCCATTCTACTAAACAAATGTAATCTCTAACTGTAAATTACCCACAGGTAAATGTAGCTTCACCCCTCATTAAAGAAGTTTGCTTTTGTAACTGATGTACATTATTACAGAGATCCATAATTGGTCAAACCGCAGAGCTTACTGCTGCACACTGCACCAACCCCCCACCCCCCAACCCCCACCCCCGTGTCTGCGCTCTGTGCACTGGCACCCAGTTCGCGAGCTTCGGGCAAGGGGGCTGGAGGTTAAAATACAGACACACACAGACAGAGAGACAGCGACACGGGTCATCCTTGAATTCCCCAAGAATCCCCCTTTATTGTGTTCAGGGGCAGATTATATAGAGATAGCCATGCCTCAGCCAAACCCACCAGAAACCACTCTCCTGCCATCAGGAACTCCTGAAGATCTCGTGCTCAGAGCAGCTGTAGGCACTCAGATCAGGGGATTACAAGAAATTCAGGATCTGGGGGCTCACTGCTCCCAACAGCTTACATCTTTTCTCTAAAACACTTGGTTTTTTATCATCCTATAGTTGAGAGGTTAGACCCATTACAGCCCATGAGAGATGAGAAGGTCTAGGGGTGTGTGTGTGTGTGTGTGTGTGTGTGTGTGTGTGTGTGTGCGTGTGTGCATATGTATGAGCATTTACGGGAGTGTATGCAAGCTCTCCAGAGTATAGCACACATGTGGAGGACAGAGAGGACAATTTCAAGTATCGGTTCTTTCCTTTGACCTTGCAAGAGACATCGTCTTTTGTTTATCACTGTGTGTGCCAGGGTAGCTGGCATAAAAATTTCTGGAGACTCTCCTGTCTTCACCTCCATTTATCATTAAGAGCATCATGGTTGCAGACCCACCCTGCAGCACTAGCTTTTTACAGAGTCTTGGCATTGCAACTCAGCTTCTCAATCTTACGTGCACAAGTTTTTCCTAGTGAACCCTCTCTCCGGGTCCTGACACGATTCTGCAAACATCACGCCTTTCATACCTTTGAGTAGTTTAGGAGAAGTCCACTTAATAAAACGTTCCTCTTCTTCATGTCCTCCGCCAAACTCCTAATCCACATCAGGCTCTCCATCTTTGGAGCAAGTGGAGCTAAGGTGAGGTCACAGCAGTGCACCTGAGGACACAAGCAGAGCGTGGCTCTCGTTAGCCTTCCCTCGGAGAGAATTAAAACCCAACTGCTGTAGTCTGCTAGCTTTGTTAATTCATGCGAATAAAGTCCAATGTCTTCTAGACAATAAACACCTAATAAGTGAATGACTCCTCCTTTATGAATATGAAATAAAGGCTCGATGAGAATACATTGAAAAATATAAAACGTTACCATTATTGGCAAATCATACCAGTTTCATAAAAACACAATTCCAATAGTTGTTTAACTAATGATCTTAACAGGTTCATTATTTCATAACCTATAAAAAGCTAATAAAATTAATGGAAGTAACTTTGTATAGTATTTTAGAATATCTGACATTTCTAATAAATAATTATCTATGTCTATAATAAAGCCCAAGCAATTTTTTATGGAACATTGCTTTATGCGATGTCAGTATTCTGAAAAATATGAAATATTGGTAAGGGAGGACTCAGTTTTCTTTAAAGTGCCTGTCACTGGGAGTTTGACCGTGCTCCAATGAACAATGAGTATTTGGGCAACACAAATTGGATTTGTTGTATTTTTTCTTTAGGAAGGAAGCACGATGGTAGAAAGATGGAGTTGGGAGGAATGGAAAATGAGTGTCACTGGAGTGCATTGTGAGAAATTCTCAAATAATCAATAAAAAGGAACATGTTGGAAAAATAAAAACACTTTAATTGAAATTTAAAGGATCACAGAGAGATCCTTCCTTAATTCTACAAATTATTGGTACAATTTTTCACAAGATAATTTAATTTTTAGTTTTTTGTTTATTGAGACAGGGATCCTCTATGCAGTCCTTGTTTTCCTCGAACTTGTCCTGTACACATGAGTTGGCCATGAAATCATAGAGAGCCATCTGCTTCTAGCTCCTGAGTGCTGGAATTAAAGGCATGCACTACCACTGCCTGGGCCAAGATAATTTATTAAGTGGAAACATCACACAGTCCTATTATAGGAAAAAGCCTAAATCAGTAGTTCTTAACCCGGGTTTACAACTCCCTTTGAGTCAAATGACCTTTCCACAGGGGTCATTTAAGACCATTGGAAAACACAAGTATTTATATTATGAATGTAGCAAAACTACAGTTAAAAAGTAGCAATGAAATAATTTTATAGTTGGGAGTTATCACAACATGAGGAACTGTATTAAAGGGTTGCAACATTCAGAAGGTTGAGAACCATCAGCCTAAAAGATGCAAAGAACAGGAATAAAAGTGTGTGTTCTTTTGAAAGACCCAATTTAAAGTAGTTTTCAGAATCAGTAATTTCCCTATTACATATGCAGACAACCAGCAACACTTTAATGTGGACCCTGCCCTTATGCACTACAGCAACGGCCCTTCTGCCCCAGTCTCCCACATGGAGGTACACTGCATAGCAGACACACATTTTATTGTGTTTTTTCTATAGTATATAGCAATGAGGCTTTCTACCCCAAGATTGCATTTTCCTTCTCCAGGGAAAAATATTTATAAGAAAGTCTTTATTATTTCTCTCACTGCTGGAGATTAAGCCTAGGGCCCCACACATGGCTAGCCTGCAAACACTTATTGAGTTATGCTCGCCTTAAAGACAATGGTTTTAATAGACATTAGTTCAATAGTGATCCAATAACAATGAGCTAGTCATTAAACATAGTTAATTAAAAATATGTACATACAGTTATTTCCTTTTTGAAATTTAAAATGACAAAAGCCCAACTGTATGTCAAAGAAATAACTTTAAATGACATTTCACAAAGAAACTAAAAGAAAAAGAGCAAGAAAATAAAGGTTGTTCAAGAAAATTAAAAGTAGAAAGGCTTTCCAATGAGTTAGCCAGCTGACAGTGCAGGATAGGAGGTTGTGACCCTGGAACCCTGGGCTCTCCTTTTCCTATCTCTGCTTCCAGAAAAGTCATACAGGCAGAACTTCAGCTGTCTTAGCTCCTGTCTAGTGAGCTACAGCATTGCCAGAGCTGAGAGTGCACTATAAATACTAGACGTTCAGCCAATGGAGTTAACTTGTAAATCAGTGTTTAGAACCCAAGTCCTCCCTCAATGCCCACCAGCTACAGCAAGAGATATTGGCTCCTATTTAGAAGTCCTATAAAGATGGCTCACCAACCATATTAAAGTTGATAAACTGAACAGACTCATTTATATCATTGATCAAACTACATCTACAAGTCTCCTTTCTATGGATTTGCATCATTCAAGTGAGTGGGACTTGCTGGTGATAGGCTTGCAAACACAGCAAGCTAACTTACCGAACTCTACTCAGCTGCACAAATTACAGTCTCGGACAGAACCAAAGTCAGGGGGTTGACTAGCAGGTCCTAAACCATCACGTCTGAAAGACCACTCCTGTATGATGCTTCATGCTTCAAGGTACAATTAAACCCTTAAATGTGTGTAAGTCCCAGTAACATATAAATACAAAAAAATGCTGCTGTCTTGCCGTGGTCCTACCAAAGCCCAGGTTCAAGTCCTAAAATGAGGAACTGGCATGGACAAAAGAAATGAAATAGTTAGTGTCCAACCTCCAGCTGAGTCGCAAACAAGAGGCTGGCCGCAAACAGCTTGAGTCATCTTTATTTATGCATCAAAAACAAGCATGTTTTCCCACCCTTCAGCACTAACTTCTGGTAAAAACAAATAAGCCAAATCTGTTTCTTCCCAACATTTACATGAAAACAACTTTTAAACTAAAAAGAACAGTCAGCATTTTGCTAGCTTGTCTAAAGACCGAGCCAGGCACATCTTGTCCTTACAAAGCTGAAAAATGATAACCATAGGAACACGTTTTCATGAACTACAATATCATTCAAAACTTAACAAAGCATGTTTATAGAAATGTGGGTGGTTTCCCATCAACTGATTTTATACAGTTAGCTTATACTTCTTCAATGGTCCATTAATATTTACTGCCTCTCATTCTGTCAGAACTGAATAAGAACGGTTCCCAGGCTCTGGAGTGGCACTTGGTATTTCTAGATAGGAAACCTGAGAAGTATCAGTTCCCAAAGAATTTGAGTGAAAAATACTTGAGAAAAAAAAAATGGGATTTTCAGAAATGATCATATCTGCCCATGTGTGACTGACAAACTGACCCTAAAAACCACCAAGAGAAGCATCAACATTGAGAGAGAAGAGAGCATACAGACTCATGGTTCCAGCGGTATTCTGCTCCGTCCTGAGGTCCACTAGTTTTAGCCGAGTGAAAGACTGTCTCCAATGGGCTCTGCCTCGTGGAAACCAATGGGACGAGCACTCATATGCTGATCCGAAGCTAGGCTACGTGACTCCCAACGTCAGCTAACACGTCACTCACAATTAATGTGTCTGGAGTCCTTAGCTTTTAGAATGAAGGACTTGGCTAATATGATTGCTCACCCATTTAAGTATATAAAGAGTAGCTTTTTCTTTAGTATAAATTTTACAAAATAATTTTCATGTTTTTTTAAATCTCATACTGAAGAGGCGGGAGTGATCCTGGGGGAGGATATTCTCAAATAGTGACCACATAAAAGTGCTTTAATTCAAATAATAGCTGCATAGGTATTTAAAGTGCAGAAAGGAGAAAGAGTGGGAATACTGATAGCCTTACTAGAGGAAAGATGACGGTCACAATGAAAACAGAGCTCTCTATAGAAAAGCTACCAGGAAGTCGACCCAGCAGGAAATGCACCTGCCAGAGTCTGACGCTCCTCTCTGGATGTCTGATCTGGGATCAGGTGCAGTTTTAGTTTTCTTGGGAGAACAGAGATGGAATCTGCTTGCCTCTAGACAAGCATATATTGAGGGCATGCTTCCCTTTTTTTTTTTTAAGGTTATAATTCCTGGGTTTACTTGGAAAACTTGCCTGTGAGCTGATGTCACTTCCACACCGGCCAATACCAACACACACTTAACCAACACAGAGATAAAAACTATTCTTACAGAACACGCATTGTAGCTAAAACATGATGGTTGGAATCAAGGATGTGGTACAGTTGTCTCTAGAGTTGCTATTGATTCATGAGATGTATCACCTGGAACTAGGAGATTCTTGTTCCAACCATGGTTCTATAAAATGAAGCAGGCCCAATAGCTAAGACATTACATAACAAAACATAAGTGAAAGGTTCTGGTCCCAACCTTGAATATTTTACTCCATGCTGAGCATTGTGCTGCTTATACAACAAACATTTTTTAAAAACACAGATATATATCATTAGATTAGTAAAATTTAAGTATGAAAAATAGGCTGCAACTCAATATTCATTTACCAGATTCAAAATCCTGATGGTATTTTAAAGATGAGGACAATATCCAATAGATGTTCTCACTAATAGCATAATCTATTAATAAGCAATTTTATGTTTATTTAGCTGAACATCATAGTGCGTGTGTGGAGTCTAAGGACACTGGGCAAGAGTTCATTCTCTCTCTCCACCTCATGGGTTCCAGGGATCAAACTCATAATTGTTGATCTGTACTATCAGTATCTATTCAAAAAGCCTTCTGCTGTGCCAATGAGTTCAAGATTATTCCCCATTTTCTCTTCTATCAGCTTCAGTGCGTCTGGTTTTATGTTGAGGTCTTTGGTCCATTTGGACTTGAGTTTTATGCAGGATAATACTATGGATTTATTTAAACTCTTTTCCATGTAAATATCCAATTGGACTAGCACCATTTGTTGATGATGCTGTTCTTTTTCCACTATGTATTTCTGCCTTCATTATCAAAAATCAGAAGGCCATAGGTTTGTAAATTTACATCTGGGTCCATTCAATGTCTATTTTTATGCAATACAATGCAGAGAAAGAAGTACATATCCCATAAGCTTGGGTATGCTGTGTGTTCATTTTCCCTAAATTCTAGAAAATCTTTAACTCTTTATTTTTGCCTTAGCCCATTTTTCAATTAGTTGAGGGATACTCAACTCCGTGACTTGGTAAACTTTCTGTTGTTTCTGTGGCTATTGATTCCAAGTTTTAATCCTTGGTGGTCTGACAGGATGCAGGGAGTTATTTCATTTTAATTATATTGTGTCTGAGTATGTGGCCAGTTTTGGAGAAAGTTTCATGAGGTACAGAGAAGAACATATATTCTTTGTGTATGGGTGAAATGTTCTGTTAAGATCTGTTATATCCATTTGGTTTATAATGTATGGCAGGTCCAGTATTTCTGTTTAGTTTTTGTATGGATGACCTGCCTATTACTGAAGGTGGATATTGATATTTTGTATTATCAGTATGTTAGGGTCAATATGTTATTTAAGCTTAGTAGTGTTTCCCTTACAATCTTGGATATGCTTGTATTTGGAGCATAGAATTTATGAACTGAAATGTCACCTTGGTAAACTTTTTACCTTTGATGAGTATGTTTCCCTATTTATTTTTATTAGTTTTGATTTGCAGTTTATGTTAATAGATATTAAAATGGCTACCCCAGCTTGCTTTTTAGGCCCATTTGCTTAGAATATCTTTTTTCAACGCTTTCCCTGAGGTAATATCTCTGATACTGAAGATTGTTTCTTGGATACATAAGAAAGATGAAACATGTTTTTGCATCCATTTTGTTAGCCTATGTCTTTGTATTGAGAAATTGACATCATTGACAATGAGAGATATCAACGACCAGTGATTATTGATTCCTGTTATTTTCATAGTGTTGGCAGTAGTGGTAGAGAGACAGAGAATCTTTTTTTTTTATTTTTCTGGTCTGAGATAAATTATTTGCTGTTTTAATGGGTATAGTTAACCTCCACAAGTTTGAGTTTTACTTCAAGTACTTTCTGTAGGGCATGATTTATAGATATATATTGTTTAAACTTGGTTTTATCATGGAATATCTTAATTTTTTTATATATGATTGATGTTGTGGTAGATATGGTAGTCTGGACTCTATCTGTGGTCTCTTAGAGTATACAGGATATAGGACCAGTCCCTTCTGGCTTATAAAGTCTCCTTTGGAAAATCAAATATAAAGGTCTGCCTTTATATGTAACTTGGCCTTTTCTTTTCACAGCTTTTAATATCCTTTATTATGTGTGTTTATTGCTTTGATTATTATGTGGTGAGGGGACTTTCATTTCTGGCCCAATCTATTTGGTGTTCTGCATGTTTCTTGTACTTTTACGGGTTAGAAAAGTTTTCTTTAGGTTAGAAAAAATTCTCCTATTATTTTGCTGGAAGTATTTTCTATGCCTTTAAGCTATATTTTGTTTACTTCCTCTATGCCCATTATTCCAAGCTGTGTTCTGTTTGTAGTATCCCAGATTTCCTGGACATTTTGTGCTAGTATTTTTAAACATAATGTTTTATTTTGACTGACGAATCCCTTTCTTATATCAGTCTTCAATGCCTCTTCAATCTTTTATATTCTGTTGGTTAAGGCTGCCTCTCTAGTTCCTGTTTAAAGTCTTACATTTTTCATGCCAGAATTCCCTCAGTTTGTATTTTCTTTATTGATTCTATTTCCATGTTCAGGTCTTGGACAGTTCTATTTATTTCTTTCCATTGTTTGTGTTTTCCTGGATGTCCTTAAGGGATTCATTTATTTCCCCTTCAATTTTCAGATAGGCAGTTTTAAGGTGTTTTCCTGCTGCTTCAGTTATGTTGGGAGAATCAGGTTCTGTTGTGCTGGGATAGCTTGGCTATGGTGGTGACATATTGTCCTTGTTGTTATTGATTCTATTCTTATGCTGGTGTCGAGGCATTTGTGTTTGGGGTGATTATGGGTCTAGGTGCCCTCACCAGAATTGCCTATTGAGTTCTACTTGAAAATTCTAAGCTCTCTTCAGCCCATTTCCAGTTCCAAACATTTCTGAATGACATCATTTGGTGTAATAGCCATGCCCTCACCTCCTACCATCAATTGTTGGTGTTGCTTCCCTTTAAGAACATATCAGCATAAGCAACTTGCTTGTAAGGGGCAAAAGGGGCAGAGGCTTCTGGCACTTGGGTTTGGAAAGCTTGGTTCACAAGCAGCTGGCTCTCCTCTTCTGGGTCTGTGCACCAAGGCGCACCAGTGGCCTAACTTCCTTCAACTGACCTCAGCAACTCCACGCTAAGTTAACCAACTTTTAACCCACGAGCCTCTGATGGGTACCCAGATGGAAACTGCTCTGCACATGGTTGTGGCTGACAGTGGGTGCGGGCTGACCTGGTCTGCACACAATGGATGGCTGAGGTGTGAGGCTGACCCGGCCTGCAACATAGCTATTTGTGAAGAGAGTCTGGGACTTGCCTGAGAGACTCTCACTGGACAGGGATGACCTGCCAGTTCCCCATACAAAGAAGCTAATTTTAGACAAAGGACTTCAGTTATAAGAATGTTCTAGAATGAGAATGTTCTATTAAATTATTTTAAGATTCCTTTTACTTCTAATGATATAGGTTTCAATTACTCAAAAAGGGCAAGTATTGGCATTGCTCAGGCGCCTGTGTGGTAAGGCAGATTGACTGCCAGGCTCCCGCTGAACTGGGGATAATGGTCTTTATGACAACCGACTCTCACACTGCTCAGAGGATTAGAGGGGATCATTTGTTTTTAAAAAGAGGATGGTGACTCATTTTTTTCAACCACTCAGTGAGTGTCTGTTATGACTAATGCTGACAATAATTACATTAATAATATGCACAAGGAGGTAACCTTTGTTATAAGGGTTCTGAGGGTTTTAGATGCAGTGAGAATTCCATCTCTTCTGAATGTGAAGAGCGGGAATCACAAGATCAACATTGGACTCTTTCGGTTCCCTAAGCTGGGGAACTCAGTCATAATCACACACACACTAAGCAAGTTAGCCAGTGTGGCTCTTTCGGCATGTTCTAGATGAGTGTTCTATCAGAGGACTCCATGATGTCTATATGACCACATCTGGTGCTGCCATTCACAAACAAGAGGACCAGTAAGGATGATGGAGGAGGGAGGGTTGTCTTGATAACACTTCCTGTGCACCACCTCAGCAAGCCTTAGTTGCTTGAAAAAAAATGAATTACATTATGCTTTTCAAGGGATCAATTATTGCACAGGGCATTCCAGTCTAAGCACGTTTGCAAAGAGCAGATCTCTGCACTGACTTCATCACTTCCCATACTTTCAATAAAAGCAGTTGAGAGTCTAGAAAACTGCAAAAGTGAACTACTTTTAGTCACTTCACATTCTCATCATTGGGGAGCAGCGCTTATGCTTGGTAATGTTCTCATCATTTTCCTGTCTCTGCAGAGATTCAGCACAAAGTCAAGGGTCCATCGGGTTTTTGTTTGGTTGGCTGGCATTTTCCTGTTTTAGTTTTCAGAATATAAAATATTGCAAAACCAATAGTTAAAAAAAACATATCATCTAATGCAGATACTGTATAAAATTTGGTAATGACACTGGTGTAATAAATGATATATTTACATGTAAGTGATATATGTATATACCATATGAGGTACCATTCTATAAAACGTAAGATTTTTTTTAAATATCAAAATCCAAATATTAATGAAGTAATATGGTATGTATTCACTCATAAGTGGATTCTAGCCATATATAAAGGACATTGAGCATATAATTTCTGGTTCTAGAGAATCTAAATAAGAAGGTGAACCCAAAGAAAAACATAATATTTATACTCCTGGATATTGGAAGTAGACAAGAGCGCCGGGCAAAAGTTGGGAGCATGGGGGAGGGGGTGGGGAAAGGGAAGATGGGGAGAACTTGGGGGAATGGGATGGTTTTGATGGAGGAAGGGTGGATATAGGAGCAGGGAAAAAATTTATAACATGAAAATTACAATTATGAGGTAGCAAGGAAACAATTTTATGGTTGGGGTCACTACAACATGAGGAAGAGAATTAAAGGGTTGCAGAATTGGGAAGGTTGAGCACCCCTGCATTAAGGAGCCTCTCTGCTCAATCTAATCCATTTTGTGCTGCATTCAGAGTATCAAAAGCATATCTGACAACCTCAGTCTTGACAGAACACAGTTGTGGTACAGAGTTGCACAACAGAAGTCCAACCTGACTCTTAGCAACATTCTCAGCCTTCCTTATTTATGCCTTGTCAGTCTACCTCAAACCCTTTCACTGGTTCTCACCAACTCTTTCCTCCTCTGTCCTTGAAGGAATGATGCTCTGGAACCCCGGAGCTGGACCTGCTCAGTCTCTAGTCTCTGTAACCTTAACAGACCTCAGCAAGCCAAATAGTCAACTTCTCATGCATATCTCAAAAGATCAGGCATTACATCTCTCTTCATTTGACCTAATACCTCTTCTCTGGTCCTTAAATTCTCAAATATTTCCTGATTGTTTATCTACCACTTATTTAGAAGGAAAAGAAACCAGAAATTTATGAGCTGTTAGAAACTATAACATTTCCCTAGGTGCTATGGTCACAAAATTAAATATTTATTTTAAAGTCCTCATTCAAAAACTTCCAAAGATAAATACAATTATATCTAAACATAATTGAGATAAAATAATATGAAACCTACCTTGCATAAAATACCACAACTTCTTTAAATATAATGACTTCTTAAAAAGGAGTTACTTTATAAAGCAAAATACAAGCATTTCAAAATGTTTAACACAGATGTTGGTTAAATATTATATGAATCTATAGCCTTAAAAGGTTAGTTATATAATAGTGAAGACAGTTCACTAGAGGTGACTACTAGATTTTATCTATAATTTACACCAAATTATAAGAGGAATTCATAGCCTGGACTTTAATTATTGAGGCATTCTCAAAAAAAATATGGCCCAAAACAGATATACAAGAATAGCCTGGTAGGAAAAAATAAGTAATTTTGCAACTATTTTCAATACAGAAGCAAGGGAAAAGGCAATGAAAGGTCAGAAGGAAGGATCTGGGATTATCTTTTAAAAACCACACTATGAAAATATAGGAATGAGAAAGAGACAAAAGCAAAAAAAAAAACCCAAATAACTTGTAAGTCTTTGGGGGGGGGCGCTCAAACATGGCATACAACAGACATGTCAGCCATGCATGAAGGCGCACACCTTCAATCCCAGCACGTGGGAGGCAGAGGCAGTCAGACATCTGTGCGTTCCAGGTCAGCCTGGTCAACAGAGTGACTTCTAGGCCAGCTAGAGCTACACAGAGAAACCCTGTCTTGAAAAATCAGAAATAAAGGGGAGTAGGAAGAAAGACGAAGGAAACAGGGATGTCATTGTACTTGATTCATATTTAACATGGTTGGTATAATGACAACTGCTTTATAGTTGAAATATACACACTGGAGAGCATTAAACTGCTAAATGATTTGACAACATGCTGATATTTAGAAATGATGCAAAAGGTCATATTTTATTATGGATAAAGGTCTATGTCAGTGGTTGAGATATGGCATTTCTTTGCCCAAAGGCCAGTTCTGCCAAGAAGAAAGGCTCCAGGTGGAGTGTCTTTGGTGCTCAACATTCTCTCAGGAGTAGATCAGTGTTGCCAGGAGTGATTGTGTCTCATTACCAAGGAACTCTGGGTTAGATTAAAAGCCATTTTTTACATCTCTTTGAAGAGGTTGAAGATTATACTATCTATACTGAATATAATCTCTATGTATCTAAAGAACCTGATTAGCCTAATTATAAATATGACAAACATAGATGACTATTGATCTATAATTCTTAATACCTATCTAACTTAAAGACTAAGACAATAAACAACTGTGTAATAAATAAAAACAGTGACCTTCAAATGTTGTATAAGTATCTTGATCAGAGGTAGTAATGTACACTGCAATATGGTAAATATATACGTCAATACATAAACAATGTTTCAAAGAGAGGTAGAAGCATACATGCATACAATATTTAATATAATTTAACTTTGTATCAATATACAATTACAAATAAGACTTTGGGTGATTGCCCAGGTAGTCAGTTGTCTCTGTCATTTGTTGCACATTTTGGAAGTTTCTCAATTGTACTTCCTGTTTACTCAAGTAATATTGCTTCCCTTCTCAGATCTTTGATGGAGTTGAAGATTAGACAATTGTAGTTACCCTCCTCATGATTTAGCTAAACTTAATTTCAATACATTATTTAGACTCCTTGAAATAGAATGCTTAGTAAAACTTTTGTTATGCATTTCTTGCTTAATATTGTTTATTGCTGGTAATTTTATATTTGTTATCTATTCCTATTGTATATAGTTTGGATCAATCTTGTTTAGACAAAAGGGGGAGATGATGGAGAAGCTCAGCCAATCACATCACATCTGGCTAGTGTGTGGCTGCCTGGAGACCAGGTAGAAAAACCGGAAGAGGTAGGGCCCACCAGACCTATCGGATTTTGGAACTCTCATTCTTACAGTGTAAGTTTCCCCTCTTTAACCATTAAAGGATTCCTGTCACTCTTGAGCTAGCCTGGTTACTTATCATACCGACCATATTCGCAACAAATGTGAAAACAGGAACCTAGAGAACAGCTATACCATAAGTCAAATAAACTTGTTTGATAAGGTTCACACATACCATGGTAATAAGTAACATGCTAAATACAATTCTTCCACTGAAGAAAGCATACTTTAAAAAAATGAATAATACAGTCAATCATCCAATTCTTCCTAGGGCTATCATCAATATGAGCCCCTTAACACAGCACTCAGTTTTAATTGCTTGGCCTTTTGGCCTTCACATGTCAATGTTCAAGTCAATTAACTAGAATAACTCTAACAAAAAAAATGCAAATTGTTTCTTTCATTGACCCAAGCTGAATCGCCTACTGAAATTCGGGAAATAATTACCAAGTACTAAATCTGTGCTTAATTAGGAAAACATATTTTTAAAAATTAGCAAATGTCCTCTAGATACCATTGTGTTTGCAGATTCCATTAGAACACCACTGTACTGAATATAATCCTATCCTTTAAACAGATTAGCAGCAGAAGGGTGTTTCTATGAGAACGATTTCTCCATACAACATCAAGTTATATGCTCATCACAATTAATCATCATTTTCTACATCCCACAACATAAGCTCTCTGCTGACCATTTAGCCATAAGCAAAGATCTAAAACAACATAGCTGACTCTATTCAATACCCTCATAAAAATGACTTCAGTTTTCCTCATCTTTGCGTTAGAAATTAATTCTTTTATTACCACAGCTGTAAAAGGTTCCAAAGGTATTCTTTAACCACTACTTATCTAGGTTTTATTACTGACTTAGGCAGGAAATACCTGAGACTTACTGTATTAGCACAAAACAAGTGAAAGAATTTGTAATACTTATACAAGCAATTCTATTTCTGCTGGAGTGGCATGCAGGCAGGAAAGAGAATGCCAATACACTTAAGGGAAAATCATGAATTAAATACGTATTAGTATGTCATACAAATGAAATGTTTCAGAAGGAAAAGCAGGAGGGCTCACGAAGCCACACAAAGCAAACAGTTGAGACTGTAGTGGAACCAGGACTAGGCGCTACCCCAGACCGGCCAGTGGCTGACTCCCAAGCAGTGACAGTCACTTGAAAACAAGAGCAAGATATCTAGAGTGGAAGCAAACAGATGGTCAAGCCTAAACAAAGGGTGGAGACTTGATAGGTAGGTTACTCTCTTTTGCTTGCTGGCTCAGAACTGGCCCCTGGAAAAGCATCTTTTCCAACCAGAACTAAGAGGGTTACTAGCAGGAAAGGCAGGAAATCCGCAGCTAAATGAAAGGTGACGAAGATCCATGTGTAGGGTCTGCTGGGAAATCTTTCAAGAGTGTGGATTTTTATAACTTAAATTCAGTAAAAGCTTCATGAGTATGAAGCTAAAATAAGAAGCCATTAGACTTAAAAGGAAGGCCCAGCCTTATTTTCCATTTGACATCTGTTCTTTATTAGGGAGGAACGCTGGATACATCTATGTGTATATATGCATTTTTAATTTTTCCATTATTTAACACATTCATGAACGCATCAAAGTAGCAAGTAGATGCTATGTACAGCACATTGGATTGATTCTGCGGCTATGCTGTCTGCCACTGGGGGCCGTGGAACCTTCTGGAAACAATTTACATCCCTACGACAGTTCCCTCACATGTGGAGGATCAAGTGTCAATGGCTGATGGTTTTCTGGACTTTTAAAAATTATTTTATTATTTGCTGACATATTCAAATATTAAACATTTTGAACTATTTTAAAGACCACATATTCTGATCTGTTATGCCTATAAACTACATTCTAACGAAAATATACTATGTTTAATACCTTTGAAGGTTTAACTATGTTTTTACAACACTAGAATTCCACTTGGTACTTTATAGTTTTCTGCTAGAGTAAACTCACGACGTTTCCCATCTCGTATAACACCAATAAAACTGTGGACACTGTCAGTGAAAGCGGGGCTGGCATGCCACATAAGTGATTTATCCCTGCATAGTGGAAAAATAAGCTCTAAATCATATACTTCCCATTATTTAAAGAAAATCTTGTGGAAATACAGGCAAGTGAGTAACAATTCCTACCGAGTTTTTGGAGATAATACGTGAACTGTGACGGTTTTACAAGACCATTTTTATATAACCTTGTCTAGAATACAACATTGGTAGTCCTGCCTTCTAACGTCTCCCAGGAAAAACCAACAGCTCTTTGACGGTGAGTCTCTAAGTACAGAGGTCTTAGTCTTTTTAGTTCTTATGTCATTTAAATAGAAGCCAATGATTTTAATCATTTTAATATCAATTTAACTTTTTATGAATTTACTTTTGATATTTTCAAATGCTATTTTCCTAAACATAGGTCCACGATTACGGAAGTGGTGAACATAAAGAAAATTAAAAGAGAGAAGCAGAGAACTGAGTCGCATGTTCATAGCTTATATAAAGTACACTGCATAAGGAACTTTCAAGTAGTCCTCCAGGAAGAAACAGTCTGACAATGAGGTCAAAGAGACATGGTCCCCAACTTAGATTGTGCACTTAGAATATTTCTTTTCCACAATGGTGTGACAGCAATCTGTATTCGGTTGAAACCAACATTGAATTTTTATCTTCTTGACTAGTGCTAGGATACTCTCTTTTTTTTTTTTTTTTTTTTTTTTTTTTTTATTTTAATTTATTTATTTATTAAGAATTTCTGCCTCGTCCCCACAACCGCTTCCCGTTTCCCTCCCCCTCCCCCGATCAAGTCCCCCCCCCCCTCATCTGCTCGAAGAGCAATCAGGGTTCCCTGACCTGTGGGAAGCCCAAGGACTGCCCACCTCTATCCAGGTCTCCTAAGGTGAGCATTCAAACTGCCTAGGCTCCCACAAAGCCAGTACGTGCAGTAGGATCAAAAACCCACTGCAATTGTTCTTGAGTTCTCAGTATTCCTCATTGTCCGCTATGTTCAGCTAGTCTGGATTTATCCCATGCTTTTTCAGACCTAGGCCAGCTGGCCTTGGTGAGATCCCAATAGAACATCCCCATTGTCTTAGTGTGTGGGTCCTTCACATGAGGCTATACCACGCAGTGGGTGCCTGTGCCCGGTCAGCCACACATGAGGCTATACCATGCAGTGGGTGCCTGTGCCCAGACAGCCACACATGAGGCTATACCACGCAGTGGGTGCCTGTGCCCGGTCAGCCACACATGATGTTATACCACGCAGTGGGTGCCTGTGCCCGGTCAGCCACACATGCGGCTATACCACACAGCGAGTGTGTGTGTCCGGTCAGCCACACATGATATTATACCACGCAGTGGGTGCCTGTGCCCAGACAGCCACACAGTCATGAGGGAAAAGAAGCTACATGCTCCACAATAGGAGCTGCTAAGCTACAGTGTTGCACTGATTACAGGTGTCAAATGTATTTTCGTCCTAAGATGGGCTTCACCAAATGTATGGATGCTGACTGCATGCTGTGGAGCCTTTATATCAGTAGTCTATAAGAAGGCAGAAAGAAGAACCACAGTTAACTCAGAAAAAAGCTTAGACAGTTTATAGGCTACACTACACAGTATCAGATATCACATCCGAGAAAAGAAAACAGCGAGTATAAAAAATAGTGACCTTTTTATTCACAAATGAGATAATAGCCAAGGTAAAGGGAATATACCAATTGAGCTCTAACAAAAAAAATAAGAGGAGCCACAAACCGCCCCTATATGGGCAATGTCCTCTCTGTTCCCCAACATCAATAATGAAGGAAGAGACGCAATGGGAATTGGATACACCGTGGGCCATGGGCAGAGATACAAGAGGAACCCAAGCTTTGAAAATGGAGACTGAGGTGTAACTCATGAGCCTGGAGCCAAACGTTCTTTACAGGAATCATGGAACAAACGCCCTAAGAAGAAATCGTAGAAAACTGCCTGGGAAAATGACAACATAGGAATTAAGAAATATATTACTGACCCGAATAGTGGCTGTGACAGGACCAAGTAATTAGCAGAGGTGCCTGATCTGCAGCTATATGGACACCACACAAGTGAACAGTGGCCGCGGACAACATCTCTAACTGAGCAGGTAAACAATGCCTGTGCGGTCACTTCAGCACCTTGGGTTTAGAAACCCAAGCATGGGAAGCGTGATTGCCCAGCACAAACAGAACAATCATGGGTAGAAATTACCAAAAATCAGTATTTCCTGCTGACTTCTGGGGAAAATCCAAGGCAGGACTGACACCTACTGGATACCAAACAAAACCTCAACCCCACAGGCAATTTGTTTGAACTCACTGGGACATTGTATGTCCCAAATCTGGTTTATCAGTATGAATTAGAGACTCAAACCATTACACCAATTTTAGAAAGAAAAGCTCATGATTTTTTTCTTTAAAAAAAAAACACTAAGAGAATGGTTTAAGGAAGAATAGACATATGGAACATCCTTAAAAGACCAGATTTACAAATCGTGGGACTAGGAGGAGAAAATTTTCAGGGTAACAATGTCAAGACTAATCAACAAAATCATAGCAGAACATTTCCAAATCTAGGAAGAGAGACGACCATTCATATTCAAAAAGTATGGGTAAGACCCCCTGAAACAACTCTCCATACCACAGATACCCCTCTACATGTTACAGTCCATAAAACACCTCTCTATAACACAGTCCATAGAGAAACCTCTCCATACTACAGCCCATAAAGACACCTCTCCATACTACAGCCCATAAAGACACCTCTCCATACTACAGCAGTCCATAGAGACACCTCTCCATACTACAGCAGTCCATAGAGACACCTTTCCATACTACAGCCCATAGAGACACCTCTCCATACTACAGCCCATAGAGACACCTCTCCATACTACAGCCCATAGAGACACCTCTCCATACTACAGCAGTCCATAGAGACACCTCTCCATACTACAGCCCATAGAGACACCTCTCCATACTACAGCAGTCCATAGAGACACCTTTCCATACTACAGCAGTCCATAGAGACACCTTTCCATACTACAGCCCATAAAGACACCTCTCCATACTACAGCCCATAGAGACACGTCTCCATACTACAGCCCATAGAGACACCTCTCCATACTACAGCAGTCCATAGAGACACCTCTCCATACTACAGCAGCCCATAGAGACACCTCTCTATAACACAGTCCATAGAGACACCTCTCCATACTACAGCAGTCCATAGAGACACCTCTCTATAACACAGTCCATAGAGACACCTCTCCATACTACAGCAGCCCATAGAGACACCTCTCCATACTACAGCAGTCCATAGAAACAACTTTCCATACTATATATTGTATAGAAACACCTCTCCAAATCCAACTTTCAAGGACAACTCCAATACTAATGGTCTCAGTTTTCTAATAAAAAGGCAGAAATGAGCAGATAGCTTTAAAAATTAGGATCTATTTAATTGTTGCCTAGAATAAATGAACCGGAGTATCAAAGACAAACTGTGCCTTAGGGAAATGGAAGCAAATGGCATCGTAATACAAACAGATGGAAAGAGTGAGCAGGTGTCACTGTTTTAATACCTGACAAAATGGCAATCTTTAAAAAGATAGCAAAGGAGATTTCATAAGATTGAAGGGAAAATAAAGAAGGCACAACAATTCTAAATATATTAGCATCAAACACTGGCATACACATTTCATGGAACAAACGCTTCTAGATATAAAGACAAATCAACCCCAGCACAATAATGATGATAATAATGTTCACTCTTGTGAACAGACAGTTATTCTAACAAGGAACAACTATAAATGCATCATAGTTAAACAGCATATAGATCATATGGACCTAAGTTATCAAGAGAGCATTCTGTGCAGATGCTGCAGAAAATCCAATCTTCTCAGTATCTCATGGAACTTTCTCTAAAACAGATTGTGTAATAAGAAACAATGAAAGTCTTAACAAACACAGGAAACTCAAAATAAGTTCATGTATTTTCTACTTGACCACAATGAAGGAAAATTAGACATCAACAGCAAAAGAAATTTCTGAAAATTTGCACTTATGGAGACTAAACAATCTAATACTGAGTGGTGAGTAGGCCATCAAAGAAATGAAGAAGGAAAATTTTAAATGCATCAAAGAAGATAACAAAGAGGGTACTATATATCAAAATGTAATGCATACAATGCAAGCAGTCCTTAACGGGCTAAAGTACTTACATTAAAAAAATAAGAGATATACTTAGAGTGTGAGGTATCTGACAAAATGGCAATGCTGAGCGGATAACAAGCCAAATCTTAAGTCAGAACATGAAAGAAATAATAATGATTGTGGCATTAATTAACAAAGTGGAAATGAAAAAAATACAAATAATGAACTAGTATCTTTGAAATGTTGAAAACCTGCAAAGAGAGAGAAGACCCAAACTAGCAAAGTTAACGATGAAGGCAGAAGCATGACAACAGATCCCAATGACATTCAGAAAACTAGGACACACTTAGAAACCAAAGCACCATCCAACTGCAAAATCTAAAAGAACTGGGGGAATTTCTATACCATGTAGCTTACCAAAATTAAACCAAGATGATATAAACAACTTAAACAGATCTATAACAAGCAATGGAACCGAAACTTCAAAAAAAAATTCTCCAAACTCTAAACGTGCAGACCCACATGAATTAAGAGCTGAATTCTACCAGATGTGTGAAGAACTAATACAACGCTCCTCTAACCACTTCATACGCTAGAAAGGGAAGCAACACAACTACAAGCTTTATGAACTCAATATTATAGATATCAAAACCAGATAAAGACACAGGAACGAAAATAAAATTGCACACCAATTTTCCTCAAGAACACAGGTACAAATTATCAATAAAATAATTGCAAATAAAAATTGAAGAACACATCAAAAAGATCATTTACTACTCTGAAATTCATTTCAATCTAGGAGTGTAAAAACAGTTCAAATACATAAAAATAAATCAATAAAGTACATCACATAAACTAACTTAAGAACAGAAATCACATGAGCATAGTTTTGACAAAGTCCAACATCCTTTTATTTAGAAAGTTTGTAAGAAATAAGGAACAGAAGGAATTCACCTCAGCATAATAAAATTCTATAAAGCTACTTATAAACAAACTTACAGTCAACAGTATGTCAAATGAGAAAAACTCAATGCATTTTCCACTATAAAATTTAGAACCAGGCAAGAATGTTCACTTTCCATAGCTCTTATTCAAAAGAATTCTCAAGGTTTGAGGCAACGAATCAGGACTAAAAGGAAAGAAAAGGAATATAAATAAGAAAGAATATATAGAAAGGAATATAAATAAAATGGCATGATCTTATACATAGGAAGCCATAAAAATTCTAGCAGGTAACTCTTAAAACTAACGAACGCCATCAGAAAGTAGCAGGATGCATCACGAGCATTCAAAATCAGGAAAGTAATTCTAATCATAAGAGCTTCAAAAATAATACCTTGGAATAAACCCAACTAAGGAACTATAAGACCTCCAAAATGAAAATTTAAAAATAAAAAAATTAAAACATGGAAGGAAAAAAACCTGAAGAAGACACTACAAGATTTGGAAAGATTTCCCATGGTCATGGGTTGGCAGAATTTCCTGCAAATATTCTACATTCTACAAAATTGCAGTGATGGTGACCGTTGTAGGAGGTTGCTTGCTTGTTCCTGGCTGCTCAGCCCCGAAATAACGACACAGAAGCTATATTATTTGAATCACTGCTTGGACTATCAGCTCTAGATTCTTATTGGCTAGCTCTTACATATTAATTTAACCCATTTCTATTAGTTTGTATATCACCACAGGCTGTGGCTGTGTTCCAGCTCATCTGTTCCCAGCGGAAGTGATATGGCATGTCCTGACTCTCCCTTCTTTCTTCCAGCATTCAGTTTACTTTTCCCCCACGGAGCTCTATTCTGCCAAGCCATTGGCCAAAAACAGCTTCTTTATTTACCAATAAAAGCAACACACATAAAAAAGGACTTCCCACATCAAGTGGCATTATTTAGAAAACTAGAGGGGAGTCCTGAATTTCATAAATAAACATGAAAGGTTGAGAAGAATAAGCAATCCTCAACAGAAAGAACAAAAGCTGGAGATATTATCAGCCCTGTTTCAAGACATATTACAGTCATAGTAGCAAATGCAGCATAGCACTTGGACAAGCAGACGCATAGACCATGAAGTAGAATTGAGAACCTAAAAGTCAATCCACACAGTCCCAGCCAGAGACACCTAATTTTTGACAAGGACATCAAAACAATCATCAGAAAAGGATTTTTGAATACTTGTTCTGGAAACACGGATATGCATACATACACGAACGAGGTGAGATCCCTATCTCTCACCCTGAACAAAACCAAATTCCAAGTCCATCAAAGATCTTAATGTGAGACCTGAAAGGCCAAAACTGGTGGAGGAAAAAGCTGCGGGAATGCTTGGAAATATAGGCGTGGCAAAAACTTTCTCAGAAATATTCCTCCGAGGGGTTAGATCAGTCTCAAAGGCAAAGATGCTTTCTCTCCTCTTTGGATCCTAGATTTTATACAGATACATGTTATCATATAGGTAGTTAGGACAGGAGAGCTGAAACACAGTTGCCTAGGAGACGAAGGAAACAAAGGCAGTGGGGACAGAGAGAAGGGCCGGAGAGGGAGAGCACTGACAGCGCATTATGATGTCATATGAAAATATCTTATCAACACAATATGAGACACAACGCATACACACCAACACAAGAAACCAGACAGAAACCCCTCATATCATTACAATTTTTTGAGAGAAAAAATCACTGTATTTTAGACTTTTCTTGCTGAATATCAAAAACTCTCTAAATTGTGAATCCTTTTATATGGAATAATCTATAATAGAGTATTTTTCTTCCAAATGGGGAACAGTCTCCCAGTGGGAAACATGTTTATTATCTGATAATGTGTTTCCAAAGGTCATAACTAAAAAAAAGGGTATAAGACAACAAATGTCACCCAAACTACATGCAAATTCATTAAAATATAGCACTAGGAATAATTCTACTAAATAATCCCTTTTCTACTTTTAATACAAACATCTGTTTTAAACAATCAGCCAATATTACCAACAATCTCGGGCTCATTGTAGAAATATGGAGTTAAATCTGCCACAACAAAGATTTTAGGTTGATCAAAGTAATGCTAGCTTCCAGTATAGAGGGGCATGGAGGAGACCCTTGATCCCATCCCTGGCGGGAAAGCTGTTCACATTTGATACTGGCCGCATGAGGGAGAGTTTAATTGCTTTAAGAATATGACACATAGAGAGGGACCACACAGAAGAACTGGCCCCTGTCCCAAGACTAGCTGTGCAACACAAGCTGGACTCCGTGGAGAAAGAGGAAAAATAATTAATCTCAAAGATGTTGAGAGGGTAGTACTAGGAGGAATTGAGAGAGTGGATATGTTCAAAATACATATGAAGTTTTCTAAGAATTAGTAAAAATATAAAAAATACTAGTGCAGTTATATTCCACAAATATACTAAATGTTATCAACACAAGAATTTGTTAAAGTACGGTGATATAAAAACAATTAAACGGAAAATGAGAATGATGAAAAATAGAAGATCTGCAGCTATATTTTAAAGTTGAAGGGAAAATAAATGATTTTTAGAAAATTAAACTTACCCAAAATGTTTTAGAAAAAATGACCACTTGCAATGAAGCTTGTCATAATAACCACATGATAACATTAAAAGATTGTGGAAAAAAACCTAACTCTTTAAAAAATTAGTTCAACAATTTTCTCAGTTTTTTCCCAAAATACTTCATTTTTTCCTTGCCTTTTTGTGGAAATTTTGTGCCTTACTTTGTTGTGTCGTAAAGTAGAAACTATTTACCCATGCCAGTTTATCCTAAATAACAAAAGTCTCCAACATTAAAGATGCTCCAATGCCATTAGCTTTAAATAAGAAATTATATATAAAAAAAAGACTTGCGCAAAATCTAACATAAATCCAATCCACTATACCAAGACTCCAGAGCACATTCTATGTTCCTTTTGGAGTGTGATTTCCTAAATACGGTCAACTTAAAAGTGGATGGAAACTAAGGAATTCCAAAGGACCTTTTGAGTCTACTTGACAATATGAGAAAACCTGAGCTTAATCATTGCTAATCGTCATACCACCATTTAACGCTTAAAACAACCCAGGGCAAATGAGATGGCTCTGTATATAAAGGCACCAAGCATGAGGACAGGAGTTCAATCCAGAACTCACATGTTAGAGGAGATAATCAACTTTCGGGAGGCATCTTCTGACCTACATACACATGTGCATGCATGCTCATCCACATGCACACACACACACACACACACACACACACACACATATTATTTAAGTAAATAAACTAAATTTTAAGAATTTAGTTTAACTTTTAAATTAATGCTTGGGTCAAATGCCTCAGCTTAGTTGGCCTTTAGTCTCCATTTCCTGTAAGTATTTGACTCAACAGCATGGAAAATAAAGACAGTGCAGATTATAAGCTTCTGAATTGACAGCGGTCATCAGTTAAAAACTTCACAAATGAGGCCAGGCGGTGGTGGCGCATGCCTTTAATCCCAGCACACGGGAGGCAGAGGCAAGGGGATCTCTGTGAGTTCAAGGCCAGCCTGGTCTAGTTCCAGCTAGTTCCAGGACAGGAACCAAAAAGCTACGGAGAAACCCTGTCTCAAAAATAAAAAAAATAAAAAAAAAAACTTCACAGATGTCCAAAACAGAATGAAGTAATCATAATTTCACTTGGTTTTTAGATGACTCTTCTGGGGAGAATCAAATTAGGAGTTTCTAGCCACTGTACAACTCATTGAAAACTAAAATTTCCTGTAAGCATTTACAGTTTGGACAGAACAAGTAGAATAGTCGCATGATTACAGTGCTTGGAGCTGAGGAGTTCAAGGTCATTTCTAGCAACACAGTGAGAGGCAAGCCTGGGTGATATGAAGTCATGTATCAATAAAACATACATTTTATATCTACTGAACCATACTTGTTCAATATAAAAATACATAATTATCATATATAATTTTAGAACATATTTGTGATGGATAAAGAATACTATGTAAAAAACAACCAGGTATCTTTTTGTCTAGTCTTAGAATTTGTAATCATTTAACTATAACCTCATTAAAAATTAAAACAAAACCATATTTTGTATTGATTCCTCAGCAAAGTTAATTTAGAAGAAGCAAAATGGACAGAATAGCCTCTGAGACCTCTAATACACACAGTTAATATATATATTATATAAATATAAGTTATATATAGCATATATAAATATATGTGCATATAACAAATATAAATGTAATTCATGTTTATAATATAAACTCCCATACTACATGCATGTATATGTATTTACATACATTTCCTTCAATGTTTAGTATAAAAGCTATCTAGACTTAAAGGCATTTTATTGAATTTTACAATTATAGTATTTCCATACTTCTCCTAACTTGGAGAATAAACAGCTAAATTTTCATTTACTGAGCAATGACCTTGAGTGCCTTTGGCCTAATGTGACTAATATGGCTTTAATAACTGTGAGATCAGAAATGATGTAATGAAGCTGAGATGCTGAATTTAGAAAAGGAAGCAATCTACTGGAAGGACCGGGGAGAAACATGGAAAACATGACCAGAACCTGGAAACCAGGTCAGAGTGATGGAAGTAAATTTTGAATTTTTCTATCCAGACTGGAAAGATGTGGGCCCAGAGAAGTAGCAAGGCGATGCCACCATTGCAGGCTTGCCAAGAATCTCATGATGGACTGAAAGTTATTCTGCTTTGGGATAATGGTCTTGTACCTTATAAAGATTTGTCACTTATATTGGTTTAACAAAATGTTGATTGGCCAGTAGCCAGGCAAGAAGTATAGGCAGGTATACAAGAACAGTAGAATTCTGGGAAGAGAAAAAGCTCAGTCTGCAGTTGTCACCCAGACACAGAGGAAGCAAGATGAGAATACCTCTATGATAAAAGGTACTAGCCACATTGTTTTCATAGACAAGAATTATTGATTAATGTAAGATGTAAGAGTTACTTAATATGAAAGCCAGAGCTACTAGGTCAACCAGTTAATAATTAATATAGACCTCTGTTTGTGTCTTTGGGACTGAATAGCTGCAGGACTGGGTGGGACCAAAAATTCTGTCAACAAGTTTCTGCCTTCATTCATGCTAATCTGTACAATGTAAGAGTTACTGTCTTCAATTTTACACTCAGGAAAATCAACCTCAAAGTTAACTGTCTTGGGACAGGAACCAGGAAAAGGTCTCTTCTCACTAAACTGCATGGCCCCTTTAGCATCTCACCTAAAGATCAAATGAAGATCTTTATGCCAACAATTCTGGTAAGAGGAACAGAGGGCTCAACCCAGGATGTGAAATATGTCCTTCATTCCTCAAAGTCTTGTAGCCTTCCAGCATTGAATTAATTCTGAAAAGTTCAGTGATACTCTTTGTTACTTTGCAAAGCAGTCGTGATGGGTTTCCATCAGAGCTGAACCCCTAGAACATATCTTTAGAGCACATAATCAAATATATTTAGTAGCCAGTGAATGAACTAATCCTACTCATCCCAACTTGTTCTTACTTTAATTGCTCATGTTGGAGTTATATTTAATATGAAGCATTATCTTTATTTTGCATTAATTATCTTACCTATAACAGAAATTAAGCTCCTATAGTATAGAATATGCTTGAAGTTCAGGAACAGGCAGTGACATTTCTGAGAATGTTTTGAAGCCGTCCCACAGGGTAAAAAAAAGTTGCAGATTTCAGGCTGTGTTTCTCAGCTAGTTAGACCAGCATGGATTCTAATCTTCTCCTCACTGACTTTGCTCTCTGTTATCTTTCTCTGATACAGAGTGTGGCAAACTAACCAAGTGAATTCTTCATCAACATATTCTTTTAGTTATTTACAAATATGTGTAGCAAAAATACATAAACACACATATATACATGTATGTGTATATGGTGTGTTTGTGTATGCATATGAATGTGTGTGTGTGTGTGTGTGTGTTATGTGTATCTCCAAAAATGTCCAGACCATTCTTCTAGGTGTTTTCTCTTCAATCACTCACCATCCTACTTAGTCTTTGCACAGCACAGAGAAGCCAAAAAGACTTTCTTTAATGTTGTTTCTTTAAACCTTTGGATTTCCTCGGCTGTGAAGTCTGTTATGTTGACATACCACCCTGAATAAAGCTCTCATAGACATTAACTTTACAACCAGTCAGCTTGGTCATATATTTTGTTATGTTGGTGAGAATAAAGAAACTGATCGCTAGAAGAATCAACTGGTTTTCCAATGTCATTGAGCCACATGATCACAACTACAAAGGCAGAAGTCAGCAGAAAAGTCAGCCTAAGAACCTTGGAGTTTCTTCTGCATGTTGATGTACACACTCAATTGAACCAGTTTTTTGTTTTATTGTTTTTTTTTTTGTTTTTTGTTTTTTGTTTTTTTTTTTTTTTTTTTGCACAGAAACAAGAAGGAAGCAGAGGTTCAATGAGAGGGGAAAAAATGTTTACTCACTTACCAAAACAACAACTACAGGATACAAAAGAGGAAGGCCACTCTCTTCAAGGGTACTCAAGAATTTCTGGATCTCTTGAAAATCAGAGGACACAACCTTGAAGACAACAAAATAAGAGAAAGTGAAGGAAGTTCTTAGAGAATGGAAGTTGACTCACAGGGGTATGAACTTAAATCATAGCCAACGTACTTATCGGAAATAACCACTAAGCCACTTTAAAGGACAACCATCGTTTATGCATACAAAGATTTGAGCTACTTTCTGAATTTAACTTATGTCATAATATCTGCTTTATATATAGAAAAATTAAAAATACTGTATAGAAGCAATACTGGCATCATACTAGGAATTGAGTTCAGAAAAGAATGTTTCCCTATTTGAAATGGAAAGATGGACACTTTTAAAGCACAGAGTGAGGAGCCAACTAATCTCTCAATCTTCTGTTGCACATGGAAGGGTCAAGAAGGTCCATTCTCTCTGACACTGTTTTCTCGGGTCTCAAATGCTTCCAACTGTTTGTGTTTAATACTTACATTCACACAGATGAAGCTATAGCACTGGTCTGTGGGGAACTTCTGAACGTTACCGCCTGTGTGATCCAGAACTGTGGATGTGACATTAACACACTAGGAGAAAACACATCAGAAGACATTTACAATCTGGACAGACAGACAGAGCAACATGAATGTAAGTGACCTTACGACAAAGCCACAGACTGATCTAAACTCATGGATCCTTGCAGATTCTACAGGAATAGATCCAGGCTGAACTCTATCAAATCACCACAAGAAGGGTATTTCAATTAACTGTGAACTATGTATATTATATTAAAAAATAAATATGTAGGAAACTGTTTTAATGCGCAATGAAAGTTATGCCTTTGCTTCTGCAGACTCACTTAGGTTTTAGGAATTAAGACTAGAGATGTCAGTCTCTCAGAACACAGTCCCCAAACATTCCTGATTCATAAAGATCTGTCTCCGTGTGACTGAAGGCTATGCAGATTTGTCAGCATCCATTGCTTAAAGTTAGAGTTTCTTAATTTCAGGAATGCGTTGCATTTTCTTTAAGTCCAGTAATCTAGCCCGCAATTCAGCTCTATAGTGGTAGGTCTTGAATTGTTTTGAAAATATATGTGTTCAGCTATTTGATAAATTTAAAACTCCAACTAACTACAGCACCATTCACCAGATAAGATACATATATGCAAAGAGTATTTCATAAAGGCTACAAAACATAAGTGCTATGTATACGAACATGAACACCAATTAAACTATATATCTTTTCTTCTGAAAACCAAGATTCTTAACAAGTATTTCCAGGTAAGGGCAATTATTTTTGGTCCTACATCTTCCTTTTCAACTGGAAATAATATCTTTCATTCTTGCATAAAGAAACTTGACTTAACCTAAAAATGGCACGGGTATTTTTGATATCCTTAGTATACAAGGAGCGTGTCTGCTGACATGACCAGGCTGTGTCTGAGTACTGCTGTGACATCACTCAGGATTCTCTACATTCCCACTCTCCGGCACAGCAAAGGGAACAGTCTGTGGCTAGAAAAACTTTCTTTCTCTAAATATTTTGGCTAAAAAACCTTTAATTACTTAAAACAAATTTCCAAGACATTCAAAAAATTAAGGAAGTTTAACAAAAATTAAAGGTTTTCCTTATTGCATAAAGACTATTCGGGAAGTGGCTACTAGCCATCTCCAGTGAGATCCACACCTAAAAGTTTTGGGGCCGGAACACCGGGCGGCGGAAGGCGGCCGGCACACCGGGCAGCGGAAGGCAGCCGGAGGACGCCCAGCGCAGCCGGCGGAGACCCACTGGGACAGGCTGGAACCGGCTGGGACCGGAGCAGCAGCAGAGGACACAGGCTGCTGGCGGCAGGAACCTTCCCAGCAGCAGAAGCAGGCTGCAGGGACCGCGGGCAACACCGAGAACAGATCGCCCCACTACAATTAAACCAAAGAGGTAGGCATTCGGTTGGGGAGGTCCTTGGCAAAGGAGGAGCCGGGTCCTATTCCTGAAGACCCTTCTGAGGGGTGAAAGGGATCTTGGCCCCCCGGCAGGAACCAGGAAACAGAGCAAGGGCATTTTGTAAGAGGAGCCCCTGGCCAGCAGGGAAACCTGAATCAGTTTTAACAGACCCATTAGATAGCATCGATAGGAGGAGATGGGCAGGCGCCAAGGAAAGAATTCACCCAATAATCTGAAAAACAACATGACAACACCAAAACCCAATGATCTTACAACAGAAGGTCTCCAACACCCTAACACAGAAGAAGTGGAAAAAATTGACTTTATGAAAGCAGTGGAGTCCCTTAAACAACATGTGAAAAATGCCATTATAGAAATGGATGAGAAGTATAAACAAAAATTTGAAGAAATGAGTAAATACGTAAATAATACCCTGGGAAACCAAGAAAGAATGATCAAACAGGTAATGGAAACAGTTCAAGAATTGAAAATTGAAATGGAAGCAAGGAAGAAAACACAAACTGAGGACCAGCTGGATATGGAAAATCTAGGTCAACGAGCAGAGCCTACAGAAACAAGCATAATCAATAGAATACAAGAAATAGAAGAAAGAATCTCAGATTCTGAGGACACCATAGAGAAAATAAACGCTCTGATCAAAGAAAACTGCAAAGCCAACAAATTCTCATCACAAAACATTCAGGAATTGTGGGACACAATAAAAAGACCAAATCTAAGAATAATAGGAATAGAAGAAGGAGAAGAGTCACAGCTCAAAGGCCCAGAAAATATTTTGAACAAAATTATGGAAGAAAACTTTCCCAACATAAAGAAAGATATTCCTTTGAATATTCAAGAAGCATACAGAACACGAAACAGACTGGATCAAAGGAAAACATCCCCTCGCCATATAATAATCAAAACACAAAATATACAGGTTGAGGAAAGAATACTAAGAGCTGCAAAAGAAAAAGGCCAAGTAACTTATAAAGGGAAACCGATCAGACTTACACCTGATTTCTCTATGGAAACAATGAAAGCCAGAAGGTCCTGGATAGAAGTACTGCAGAAGCTAAGAGACCATGGATGCAAGCCCAGACTACTATACCCAGCCAAGCTTTCGTTCACTATAAATGGAGAAATCAAGACATTCCAGGATAAGAACAAATTTAAACAATACATAGCCACGAATCCAGCCCTACAGAAAGTAATAGAAGGAAAACCGCAACCCAAGGAATCCAACATTGCCAACACTGCCTACAATAACTCAGGCATCTAGCGACCCTTCACTAGCACAACTCAAAGAAGGGAGACACACAAATTCTACTTCCAAAAACAACAAGAATATCCGGCATGAACAACCACTGGTCATTAATATCACTTAATATTAATGGTCTCAATTCACCTATAAAAAGGCACAGGCTAAGAGATTGGATACGAAAACAGGATCCAACATTCTGCTGTTTGCAAGAAACACATCTCAACCACAAAGACAGGCATCTACTCAGAGTAAAGTGTTGGGAAAAGGTCTTTCAAGCAAATGGTCCTAAGAAAAAAGCAGGTGTGGCCATATTAATTTCTAACAAAACTGACTTCAAACTAAAATCAATCAGAAGAGATTGAGATGGACACTTTATACTCATAACAGGAAAAATTTGTCAGGATGACGTCTCAATCCTGAATATTTACGCCCCTAATATAAAAGCACCCACGTATGTAAAAGAAATATTACTAAAACTCAAGGCAGACATCAAACCACACACACTAGTAGTAGGAGACTTCAATACACCTCTCTCAGCAATGGACAGGTCAATCAGACAGAATCCTAATAGAGAAGTAAGAGAACTACTGGAGGTAATGAAGCAAATGGACTTAACAGACATCTATAGAACATTCCAACCAAATAGGAAAGAATATACCTTCTTCTCTGCAGCCCATGGAACCTTCTCAAAAATTGACCACATACTTGGAAACAAAGGAAACCTCCACAGATACAAAAAAATATCAGTGTCCACCTGTGTCTTATCAGATCACCACGGATTAAAGTTAGAATTCAACAACAATCCTACCCCCAGAAAGCCAACAAACTCATGGAAACTGAACAGTCAACTACTGAACCACACCTCGGTCAAGGAAGAAATCAAGAAAGAAATTAAAGTCTTCCTTGAATTTAATGAAAATAAAGGGACAACATACTCAAATCTATGGGACACTATGAAAGCAGTGCTAAGAGGAAAGTTCATAGCACTAAGTGCCCACTTAAAGAAAACAGAGAAAGCATACATCAGAGACTTAACAGCACACCTGAAAGCTTTAGAAAAAAAAAGAAGCAGACACGCCCAGGAGGAGTAGAAGACTGGAAATAATCAAACTGAGGGCGGAAATCAACAAAATAGAAAGGCAGAAAACAGTCCAAAGAATCAATGAAACAAAAAGTTGGTTCTTGGAAAATCAACAAGATCGACAAACCCCTATCCAAACTAATTAAATGACAGAGAAAGAACACGCAAATAAATAAGATCAGAAATGAAAAGGGGGACATAACCACAGACACAGAGGAAATTCAGAAACTAATTAGATCTTACTACAAAAGCCTGTATGCCACAAAACTAGAAAATGGAAAAGAAATGGACATGTTTTTAGATAAGTGCCACATACCAAAGCTAAACCAAAACCAGGTGAACGATCTAAATAGACCTGTTAGTCGCAAAGAACTAGAAACCGTTATCAAAAATCTACCTTCCAAAAAAAGCCCAGGACCAGATGGTTTCAATGCAGAATTCTACCAGAACTTCCAAGAAGACCTAATACCTATACTCCTTAATGTATTTCACAATATAGAAACAGAAGAGTCATTGCCAAATTCCTTTTATGAAGCTACAGTTACCCTGATACCAAAACCACACAAAGACCCAACCAAGAAAGAAAATTACAGGCCTATCTCACTCATGAATATCGACGCAAAAATTCTCAATAAAATGCTGGCAAACCGAATCCAAGAACACATTAGAAAAATTATCCATTATGATCAAGTAGGCTTCATCCCAGAGATGCAGGGCTGGTTCAACATACGCAAATCTATCAATGTAATCCAGCATATAAATCAACTGAAAGAAAAAAACCATATGATCATTTCATTAGATGCTGAAAAAGCATTTGACAAAATTCAACACCCCTTTATGATAAAAGTCTTGGAGAGATTAGGGATACAAGGGTCATACCTAAATATAATAAAAGCTATTTACAGCAAGCCGTCAGCTAACATTAAATTAAATGGAGAAAAACTCAAAGCCATCCCACTAAAATCAGGAACACGACAAGGCTGTCCACTCTCACCATACCTCTTCAATATAGTGCTTGAAGTTCTAGCAATAGCAATAAGACAACATAAAGGGATCAAGGGGATTCGTATCGGAAAAGAAGAAGTTAAGCTCTCGTTATTTGCAGATGATATGATAGTATACATAAGCGACCCCAAAAACTCTACCAAAGAACTCCTACAGCTGATAAACACCTTTAGTAATGTGGCAGGATACAAGATCAACTCCAAAAAATCAGTGGCCTTCCTATACACTAAGGATAAGGAAACAGAGAGGGAAATTAGAGAAGCATCACCTTTCACGATAGCCACAAATAGCATAAAATATCTTGGGGTAACTCTGACCAAGGATGTGAAAGATCTATTTGACAAGAACTTTAAGTCTCTGAAGAAAGAAATTGAAGAGGACACCAGAAAATGGAAAGATCTCCCTTGCTCCTGGATTGGGAGGATCAACATAGTAAAAATGGCAATTCTACCAAAAGCAATCTATAGATTCAATGCAATTCCCATCAAAATCCCATCAAAATTCTTCACAGATCTGGAGAAGACAATAATCAACTTTATATGGAAAAACAAAAAACCCAGGATAGCCAAAACAATCTTATACAACAAAGGAGCGTCTGGAGGCATTACCATCCCTGACTTCAAACTCTACTACAGAGCTACAGTATTGAAAACAGCTTGGTATTGGCATAAAAACAGAGAAGTCGACCAATGGAATCGAATAGAAGACCCTGACATTAACCCACAAACCTATGAACACCTGATTTTCGATAAAGGAGCTAAAAGTATACAATGGAAAAAAGAGAGCATCTTCAACAAATTGTGCTGGCAAAACTGGATGTCAACCTGTAGAAGAATGAAAATAGATCCATATCTATCACCGTGCACAAAACTCAAGTCCAAATGGATTAAAGACCTCAATATCAGTCTGAACACACTGAACCTGATAGAAGAGAAAGTGGGAAGTACTCTACAACACATGGGCACAGGAGACCACTTCTTACATAGAACCCCAGCAGCACAGACATTAAGGACCTCATTGAATAAATGGGACCTCCTGAGACTGAGAAGCTTCTGTAAAGCAAAGGACACTGTCGCTAAGACACAAAGGCAACCCACTAACTGGGAGAAGATCTTCACCAACCCCGCAACTGACAAAGGTCTGATCTCCAAAATATACAAAGAACTCAAGAAACTAGACCGTAAAAGGCTAACCAACCAAATTATAAAATGGGGCATTGAGCTGAACAGAGAATTCTCAACAGAAGAACTTCAAATGGCCAAAAGACACTTAAGGTTATGCTCAACTTCCTTAGCGATCAGGGAAATGCAAATCAAGGCAACTTTAAGATACCATCTTACACATGTCAGAATGGCTAAAATCAAAAACACCAATGATAGCCTTTGCTGGAGAGGTTGTGGAGAAAGGGGTACACTCATCCATTGCTTGTGGGAATGCAAACTTGTGCAACCACTATGGAAAGCAGTATGGCGGTTTCTCAGGAAATTCGGGATCAACTTACCCCTGGACCCAGCAATACCACTCTTGGGAATATACCCAAGAGAGGCCTTATCATACAACAAAAGTATATGCTCTACGATGTTCATAGCAGCATTATTTGTGATAGCCAGAACCTGGAAACAACCTAGATGCCCTTCAATGGAAGAATGGATGAAGAAAGTATGGAATATATACATATTAGAGTACTACTCAGCAGTAAGAAACAAGGACTTCTTGAATTTAGCATACAAATGGATGGAAATAGAAAACACTATCCTGAGTGAGGTAAACCAGACCCAAAAAGAGGAACATGGGATGTATTCACTCATATTTGGTTTCTAGCCATAAACCAAGGACATTGAGCCTATAATTAGTGATCCTAGAGAAGCTAATTAAGGAGAACCCAAAGAAAAACATATAGGCATCCTCCTGAATATTAACCTTCAGCAAGCGTTGAAAGGAGACAGAGACAGAGACCCACATTGGAGCACAGGACTGAAATCTCAAGGTCCAAATCAGGAGCAGAAGGAGAGAGAGCACGAGCAAGGAACTCAGGACCGTGAGGGGTGCACCCACACACTGAGACAATGGGGATGTTCTACTGGGAACTCACCAAGACCAGCTGGCCTGGGTCTGGAAAAGCCTGGGATAAAACCGGACTCTCTGAACATAGCGGACAATGAGGACTACTGAGAACTCAAGAATAATGGCAATGGGTTTCTGATCCTACTGCACGTACTGGCTTTGTGGGAGCCTAGGCAGTTTGGATGCTCAACTTACTAGACCTGGATAGAGGTGGGGGTTCCTTGGACTTCCCACAGGACAGGGAACCCTGATTGCTTTTCAGGCTGGGGGGGGGCTTAATTGGGAGAGGGGGAGGGAAATGGGAGGTGGTGGCGGGGAAGAGACAGAAATCTTTAATAAATAAATAAATTTAAAAAGAAAAAAAATTAAAAAAAAAGACTATTCCGTAAAGATTTGCCATGACCTAAATGTACGCATGTGCACAGTGGAAACACGGTGTGAAGCATGGGTACTTGAGAAGAAGATGAGGAGTCAGAGAGTTTCCCTCCAACCAGAGTCAGGGCTCACCCAAGTCTGGACGGCTTTACCTCCAGTCTCCTGAGGTTTCTGAGAAGTCAACCCACTGTTTTCAGAACACTGGTTGAGTCATTGGAACATCAGAACCTGCCAATATCCCATCCCTCCCATTCACCCTGCAGGCCTAGGTTGGGTGTAAGCGAGGGAGTGCCGGAGACAGGTACTCCCCTTCCAGTCTGAGGAAATGTTAATCATTATAAATGCTTTATATTCCTTGTTTGGCCACTCAGCCTTGAGTCCTCCCTATGGAATTCCTGCACGTGAATCAGTTTTTCAGCTACTCTTTAAGAGCCTGGAGTCTGGAGCTCAGCTCCCTAGCTTTCAATCTATCTCTGGAACCTTCTTTCCATGTGAATTTTGTAAGAACTTACTGTGTCTTGTGGCTTGATTGATTAATTGGTAAAATAAATACCTGATAGAATTCATAAGGTCAGCTAATAAATGAGAAATAAGAACTGCTACTTTTAATCTAAATGTCTTTCTCAAAATCCGAGAAACAATGCACCTGGTAGAAAATCAATTCCAGTATAGTGAGATCATAAATATACCAGACTGCCATGCTGATGTCTGCTAGTTTATATAAACTAAAGCCCCCATTCATGAATGCTGAGCTGCTGGGTGATGCCAGTGTCCCTTGGCAAGACCCAGACCCTTGCCAGTTGACCACACCCAAAGATTTGCCATTTGTTAACAGCAACCATCTCCATAGTTTAAGTGGTATTTAAAGGATGATGCCATTATAGCTCTTGTGCACAACCAAGAGAATGCCATTATAGTTCTTGTGCACAACCAGAATAAAGTCATTATAGTGCTTGTATACAACCAGGATAATACCATTACAGTTCTCGTGAAAAAAGCTACTTTTTCTTAAATGTATATTCTTCTTGGTTGAGAAGTAGATTTGTTTATATAAAAAATTCCCCATGTCAAAAACTTTCCATTATAAGATATGTATTAGCAACCTGCTAAATAGGTAGTATTTAGTGTATAGGCCCAAACTATTTGCAAACATTAAAGATAGATTACATTTGCAAAAAATAAGTAAAAACATGAAAACATAAGTATATGCCACAAATATCTAACTGTTACTATCTCAGAGTGTTATATGAATTATGCACAGGTGAATGTGTGCTCAGGTGTGCACGTATGTGCACAGATATGAGCGCCAGAGGATGATCTCAGGTATAATTCCTTAGGTATTCTCCACTTTCTAAAAGACAATGTCTCTTACTCGCCACGACTAACTAAGCAGCTTATGCTGATGGCCAGCAAATCCCAGGGATGGTCCCGTCGCTACCTTCCAAGTATTGGGACTGCAAGCATGCATCACCACACTCGTTTATTTACATGGGTTCTGGGGAACCAGATCAACCTTAGTGCTCGCAAAGTAAGCACTTTTCACTGACCGATTTATCTCCCCAGCCCTTGGGCTATTTTGAAAGCAGGACTTTCTTGACAGTAAAGAATGTAGGCTCCAGGCTCAATGGAGAATATGACAGAAGACTTCACATGCTGCATATGAACCCACATCTTCATCCCACTGCTGGAGCTCACCCTCCCCCTTAGCCTCTCTTGTCCTCACAGGAGGCTGATCACCAGCAATCACATCACTGTGGGAACAGTCTTTTCTCTGGCTATGAAATCAGTTAGGACTTCTTAAGTGTATGCAGTGTTTTCAACTCTGCCCATGATTGGCGGATGCCCAATGGGTACCTATTTATCTACAGAAATGTATCTGGCTGGCTGATGTCCAGGCAAAAAGATATTCCAGAAGTTTGCTTCAACATAGTTCTATCATCACTAACCACAAAGGTTTATGTGAATCCCACCACGCACACAAATCCATGTGAGGGAATGAGTAGAGGTGGCAAAGGCAATGTGCACAATCACAGTACAAGCAGGAGATGCAGAAAGACACCACAGTTAGTGAATCTGTGCAGAGGTCTCAGGACTAGAAAACTGAAGCCAACTCCATGGGGACAGTGAGAAGATACAAGCTCTAAAACATAAAATCAGCAAGTTAGCTGGCACAAAGGAAAAGTGAGAACTGCACAATTTCAAGGCACAAATAAGAGAGCATGCTGGAACATGAAAACAATATGTTTTCGAGAGAGATGTTCAGTGTAGGTTATAAGGAGCCTTAAATGCACAGTCCCACCTTGGGGACTTTGACTTACAAGTCACTCTAGATGCAGAGTGTCGGATCTAACAAAGAAAAAGCCCATGGGAAGGTCTAGATGTGGGACTCAGAAACAAGTTTTCAGGTAACAAAATGTCATGCACAATTTATTCATAAGCTCAAAGCGGTATTTCATTTTATTTATTGTAGAACCATCATATACTGGAATAAAAATTTAGCTAGAGCCACTGGAACAATGGAATAACCTATCCTTTGCACGTTCAAGTAGAATTATACCACAGTCAAGTAGTTGAAATATATTTCCTAACTCAATTATTAGATGAAGCATTAATAAATATAAATGAGATATTTTTTTAAAAGCCATGTACCCTCTAACTGGAATGTAATAAATCAAGAAAGTAAAATTATAGGAAAGACTAAAACTGTAACTTGAGGGAGGCTGCTTTCATTCTGCAGCGTGGGCACTGAACTCCAGCCCTGACAGAAGCGATGCAAGCGAGGGCACGGTCCTGACATTGGTCCTGACATTGGTCCTGACATTGGTCCTGACATTGGTCCTGACATTGGTCCTGACATTGGTCCTGACATTGGTCCTGACATTGGTCCTGACATTGGTCCTGACATTGGTCCTGACATTGGTCCTGACATTGGTCCTGACATTGGTCTGAGAGGACAAATTTTGCACTGTCCAGAACAGACTTTCCTACAAGGACTACGTCCTGTATGCATAAAACCAGTGTGCTGAATGAATAGACCTGTTCCCTCAAAATACTAACAACATTGGCTGGTAACTCGGGCTAGTCTACTGCTCTATTGTTCTGAATATCCACCATTACATTGGTTCGCACTTACAAACATTGACATCATTTCTACGCAGACAAAGGTACAGAGGACATTTTTATAAATGATCTTCCTTAAAAAAAGCAACTTGAGAACATGGGAGAGCTTGGAGGGGGGAGAAAGGGGAGGGAATAATTTGCAATTATATTATAATCTCAAAATATATTCAAAAAGAATATAAAATTTATCACATAAAGTAATTAAATCGGAGAAACATAATAAGTGGCATTTAAAGATTACCCTGGTTCTCTCATTAGTAATGTTCTAAAACCATGACAACCAATTATAGCAATAAACAAATTTCATTGAATATAGTTCAAATGCAATTGATAGCAGAGTGAGATACTTAAAGCCACTACATTTGGACATTCTTTTCTTCTCTAGTACTCACCAGAAAACCTAGGTAATGTCCAAATAAACTTTATGTATTCAGCAGAATGATCTGAGGGTAGCGTCTAGTCTGGCACACATTATACAAACATGCACACACATACATTCACATGTATGCACACAACCCACGTTTGATGTGAGTCCTTGCCCCTGTTCAGATTGGACCCAAGAGAACAACTAGTTTTAAAGTGTCTTTCACTATTAACTGATTTCAGCATCTGTGGGGACTTGAAAGAAAATGGCTCCCATAGGGAGTGACACTATTAGGAGGTACGACCTTGTTGGAAGAAGTATGTCACTGTAGGAGTGGGCTTTGAGGTCTCCTATGCTCACGCTATGCCCACTGTCAGACACAGTTCACTTCCTGATGCCTGCAGGTCAAGATGTAGAACTCTCAGCTACCTCTCCAGCACCATGTGTGCCTGAATCCTGCCTTGTTTCCCAACATGATGACAATGGACTAAACTGCTGAAACTGTAAGCCAGACCCAATTAAATGTTTCCCTTTATCAGGTCATGGTGTCTCTTCACAGCAACAGAAACTCTAAGACACTATTCAATAACAAATGTCTATTATCTTCACATCAAAATATTTCTGTGCATAACAAAATAGCCACAAAGTAACTTTATTTTTGCTAAATGAGTCTGAAATTGTTCTGCTCCATTTCTGCCTTTCTCCTGGCTTCATTTGTTAATCTTGATCTTTTGTTTGCCTGGTGTCATACACCAGCTTTTATCCTGTTACAAAAAGTACAGATCTACACACTGTAACAAAGGGCACAGTTCTACTGCTAACAAAATGCCCAACTCTGCATACTGTAAGAAAAGGCACAGATCTGCACACTAGACCCAGCATGCAGGCCATCAGGAAAAAATAAATTAGGCATTAGAGAACCACTCCAACAAAACCAGATCCTGCCTTGTACCCAGAAAACAAATGATTTTCTGTTAAACATAGCTTGTCATTTGTGGTTATAGAAAACAATAATTAAATTCTGTGCTCTGGGAAACAGGAAGTGGTTGATGAGCCAAATACATAAAAAGCCTGAACGGTGCCTAATAGTTTAGGCTGTAGGTCAGCCTTTCTTGTAACATTCATCTCTTTTGTTATAGGAATCCAAACGGAACTGAATGTACTTATGTGTTTTAGGGGGAATGTGAAAAGTTCTAAACCCTACAGATTTCCCAATGTGGAGCAAGTCAGCAGCAGCCAGCATGAACATTCCACAAAGAAGACTGGACAGATTCCTCCAGCTCAGTTCCTCTCCACAGTACTGTGCTGTGGAGGAGCAAAGCAAAAGAGAAGCAGTAGAGCGGTCAACTGAGCATACCTGCAAGGCTGGCACTGGCTTGGTCCCTACCTCTACCTCATCTCCCACTGCTCCATCTCCACCCACATCACTCTCCCACTGTTCCATCTCCACCCACATCACTCAACACTGGTTTGTTTTCCTTGCATGAAGCTCTTCGTGTACCTTTCCCAACGGGGCTTCTTTGGGTTTGACTTTTAAGTTGCTCCAGATCCCCTATCCACTTTTAGGCTTAACTAAAACAGTGTGTCTGTTGAGAGAGTACATTTAGTGACTCTCACTCCCAAAAACTGTTTTCCATAATTCTCTTATCTAAGCAGAGATGATTTTTTTCCCATATCAAGGATCCTGATGGTTCAGATCCATGGGAGCTGGAAAAGCCTTCCTCCAGGGAAGGCTCAGGGAGCAGTGGAAGCTTCCTCTGGTCCAAGTATGAGAGTGTACGAAAGATTGACCAGTGTACACAAAAACTAACAACTGCAGCTTCCTCCTCTTGGATGGTTGCTACTGGAGACTGGTCCTACAGAGACTCCCTAACTCCTCCTTCTGGTGTTGTACATAATAAACATGCTGAGGTTCCAGGTTGCTGTGCATAGTTCATCCTGCTCCATCACAGAGAACACTGCCCACCCAATCCCTGACTTTCTGTACCTGTGACTGTTCTTTCTTTATCCCCTCATCACCCCATACTGAGTTCCAGAAACAACCCATTCAGGACACAGCTGTATCCTAGGATTTGTATTTACTATCATGCACTGTATTGTTATCCAATTTAACAATAAGTTCCTAAGAGTCACATCTGCTTTGCTCAACTCACGATAGCCAATTGTAGCGGGCATTGCCTATCTTGTAAGTCAATGAAGTAAGTAATTAACGAAAGGCTGATCACATCTCCTATTTACACATCCCTCACTATTTTTAGAGTAGTATAAACATTCCAGCATTTTCTAGGAGTTAGAAGTGACTGAAGACTGCTATTAGTAAATTTTCTTCTGACTGTGAGGACACTTGAGAGAAAAACCCTAAGGAGCAGGATTTATTCTAGCTCATATGTCAAGGTATAATACCAATGACAGTGGGGAAACCATGATGGCAAAGTCAGGTGGTGGCTAGTTAAATAGTCTCAGCAATCAGGAAGACAGAAGTACTAACCAAAAACTCCCAAAGTCCACCAATCAGTCACCTACCTTCCACCAGCTTCTCAAAACAGTGATACAAGTTAGAGACTAATTATTCGAAGACATGAGACTGTAGGGAACATGTGTCATTCAAACCATAATTCTACCTTTGCTCCCAATATATTCATGGCCATTTCATTACTACCAAATGCATTCAGTGCAAATTCAAAGTCCTCAACAGATTCAAAAATCCAAATCTCTTTGGAGACTCAAGAAAAATTCTGAAATGTGAGCCATATCAAATCAAAGAAGTAACACACTTCCAATCTACAATGGAGCAAAGAAAACACTCCCATTCCTGAAGGGAGTAATGTAGACATATCAGGGAAATGTTAGATCAAAGCACGGCCAAAACTCAGAAGGGCAAATGGCAAACCTATAGCAACATATTAGACATCAAAAGTTTGTGGTGAAACCATCTGGGCTACGGTGAGAATGTGTAGCCCTGCCTCTCTCACCCTGGGACCAGCACCACGCATACACTCTCTCTGGAGCTGTCCCATGAATTCCAGCCATTCCTCAATAATCTTGGCAGCACCACATAGTGTCTTCACTGCACCTTTGCCTTCCACATCACAGCTGCACATCTGGCTCATCAGCAAGCTCATCGCAGGTAACCCATCCCAGCTACAGATTACCACAGCAGCTTTCTAAAGCCTTGCTGCAGGTCTCTGTGCAAGCTGCATGCCAGAAAAATAAGAATCCTGTGGACATTGCCAAGTTCTGCTGCAAGCTCAAGATACAGACGGACTACAAGAGGGACCACTTTCTGTCATAGCTGTATCCTCTGTGTCAGTGCGACAGAAAGAGAGAACACGTCCTTCATCAGGCACCATTCCTGTTGTCCCTGCAGAACACAGCACAGGGTTTCTCTTCATGTCAGTCTCTCAACCAGACCACCTATCATCCACAGCTATTCTCAGCATTCACCCCGTCCTTGCTAGCAGGTGAGTTTCTCACTTCTTCCTGCTCTTCCTTCTATTATCTCTCACTCTAAAGCTGGCAGTCCACAGTGCTCCAGACTGGATGCTACATTGTCTGAAAATTTCCTTTTCCAAAGTATCCCATTACTTCTGCATTCCACCTCACAAGAAAGTTCAGGACACAGGCAAGATGTAGCCAGATTCTTTTCCACATTATAATGTAAATGGTTTCTAGTAAAATGCTCAGTAGAACTCCATCCCTCTCTGAAACTTTTGAATGGTTTTTATTGTACACACTTTCATTCTCCTGCATGTCCGGCGGGGGGAGGGGGGCTTTGAAGCTCTGCATACAGAATTCTAGGGCTCCATGAAGCCACATCCCTCTGAAATCCAACAGCCTACGAGCTACCTAGTGTAGCCACCGTCAGAACAGCAGCCCCACATCGCAGTGTAACTTTTTTGTCGTTGTGACAGAAGACATGATGTAAACAACCAAAGAAAGGACAGATTAGTTCTGTCCCCCTGTCTGGACAGTTCACAGTGTGTCAGTGCTGAAGGCAGGTCCAGCACAGCTCTGGCTTGTGGTAGCAGGAACTGAGGTTGCTTGCTACATCACTACTGATCAGAGTGTGGCCAGTAACTCTCAAACCTGTGATCAGTGACCTGTTTGTTATCAGATCTCCCCTCTTATGGATTCCAGAGACTTTTAAAACGACCACCAATGGGACACCACGTGCTCAAACACACCAGTCTAGAGGGGCCTCTCACATTCAAACCCAAAGAGACCCCACTCATCAGTGTCTCCTGGGAGTACCTCTAGAGAACTCTTTCTCTGAAAGTCAATGCCCAGAAAAAAAATCAACCAAATGACGGCAGCAAGATTGACACTGAAGTCCCACGATTTTAGTATCAGTGGCACATGCATCCACGTGAGTGTGGTAGGATATGCGTCTCTTAACAAGTAGGCTCTCCGTTTAACTTAGAGCCACCTGTACATGAATTTGGTGTTCTGCATTATGCTACAGTTAGACATTTGGGTCATCCCAAATCTATGCTGCAAAATTCTTCCCAGGCAATTAGCATAAGCATACCCAATCTCGTTCCTCAGCTTCAATGGGAAACATTTCTCCTATTCACATCAGTGAAACAGTCCCCCCATTGTGTGAGGAAGAGCTCCACACCCACACTGATCTGTACTGCAGATTTCAGCCGTATGACTTCATCATTTTTATACGCTCTTTCAAAGACAGACAAAAGCTCTCGCTGTAAAGAGTTATAATATTCACCATTCTGTGCTTTTCTGTAAATTATGGACTGAAAAAATGCAATACCACAAAATAAATCTGCTTTCATATTGGAAGAGAAATCTATATAAAACCAGATAAATTCCTTTCCAAGGGAGCGTCTTCTTTCAGACTTTACTATAATCCTGTCAAACTTCAAGATTTCATCTGTGCTTGAGAGATATTAATTAACAGAAGCATTTTGCACCTACCAACACCTACATTCACAGACTGATCACATGGCCTTGTTCAAATTAAAAGCCAGAAGATTTCTTTAATTGTAAAACAATGGAGAGGCTCACTGGGTGACTGTAAAGATAAGCACATAGAGCGCTGTGACGGCACACAGACCACGACAGAGTTGTGGGGTCCCAGCAGTTGCACACAGACCACGACAGAGTTGTGGGGTCCCAGCAGTTGCACACAGACCACGACAGAGCTGTGGGGTCCCAGCAGTTACAGGAGAGGCTCACTGGGTGACTCTAAAGATGACAAGATGATAACACTGACCACAGCAGTTAAAGAGCGAAACATCCTGGTGAGTGTGTGTGGTTTAAGAACTTGTTTTTTGTTTATGTTTTTTTTCTTCTTTTCGCAATAAAAAAAAATAAAATAAAATAAGATACAATACATAAAAAAAAAAGAATTAGCAAAGCAAGAAGCCAGAGAGAACACTGCAGGAAGGGCAGTTCCTTCCAACATCCACCAAGATTCTTTAAGGCTACCCAAACTTCAGGTGTAGAAAAATGAGGTCAACAACATGAGGAAGCATGAACGTTCTCACTTTGCTAGGGATGTTGTGGTCCTGGGCGCACAGAACACGCAAAGCTGTCAGCCTAAATACTCCTGTGGGGCAAAGTTTCAGCAGAAAGGCCTAGACTGATAAAAAGAATCAGCAGAAGGACAGCAGGGATGGACGTCCCAGGGACACCAGGACTGCAGTGTCCCTCCTCTGGAAAACAACTCTAGGAGCACTGTCACCCCGATAAGTAGAAACTATTTGATAAGCCAGAATTTCCCCTTAATAGCACGTGAAACTATCTGTCTTACAGAATACCTGCGGGATCTCAAAGATGTATAAGAAGTGAAGGAATAGAAAGCAAAATGATGCTCCCATAAGTAGTGATTCACTGGAAGACCTATCTACAAAACAGATTCAAACTAACCTAAGGTTTAATACAATAAATGAAACTATATACAACCAGCTTCGGAACGCTTAGAAACAACAGGACAAAACCCCACTCATTGCAGAAATGAAGAGTAAAGTAGCAAGTTAACAGGTTTTTCTCAGGCTTGAAAAGAAATACAAAGTGGAAAGTAAGAAAATTCTAGACAAATAAAAACAAAGAGAAAGTAATAATTAATCATGTCCATCTATCTAAAAAGGAGCAACCTCTGAAGAGGAAAATTTACATTACTATTCTTAACAGTAGCAAAATGACAGTTATGAAGTAGCAACTAAATAATTTTATGGTTGGCAGTCACCACAACATGAGGAACCATATTAAAGGGTCACAGCATTAGGAAGTTTAAGAACCACTGCCCAGGAAGAATGGACAAGATGGAGCATGCTTGTATCCGAAGCTGATTGTATATAGTTTCATTTACTGTATTAAACCTTAGGTTAGTTTGAATATGTTTTGTAGATAGGTCTTCCAGTGAATCACTACTTATGGGAGCATCATTTTGCTTTTTATTCCTTCATTTCTCAATCACAGTATTGAGACGATGAAGGATCTTAGGGAAAGAGGAGCTAGCAACATTACATTTGAATGATTTGTGGGCTTTGTCAAGGAAGATACTTTCATGCCACAAGAATTTGTGACAGGTACTCCTGCCCAGTCTTTGAATACTTACATTTAATTCCTTTTTTAGCACTTCCTTGAGAAGATGTCCTGCAGACTCTTCATCTTTTGTGTTCATAACCACACAAATCTCTTGTGAAATTTTCTCTGAAATTAAAAGTAAAAAAGTTTTTAAACTTTATCATTCAAAGAAAGCATAGAACAAAGCCTTATTATCTAAAATCGTGTGGTTGCTTGATCTTCATCCCCCTTGAGTAAGATGAGGCAGAGTCTAGCTCCAGGCCAGGTAGAGTAACCTGAGCTACAGGCTGAGGCATCCTGGATTCTGTACCAGCCAGGCCACTGTATCCTCACATCACACACAGTGCAGTAGGCACCCATCCAGCACATAGACAAGCTCTTGGTTTACATTTTACAAGGAGTAACTAGAAGTGACCATCGTTTATGTGACCACCGCTAACCATTCTTGACCAGGAGGAATTTCCCTGGTTCTCAGATAGTCCCACTTATAGACAGATATTTTCTTCAAACCATTCCCAGGTTTTTCTTTGGCTTGTGCCTACATGGTCAATCCAATACAGCTCAGTTCCAGTTGGTATTCTTACCACAGGAAATGAAAATGGCTGAATTTTTCTCAAACTTGTTAGCTTGTTTGAGATAGCTTAAATGTTTAAATATAAACCATGTGACATGGTGGCATTCACCTCTGAACTTCCTGTGCATTCTCCCAAAAGATATGAAGTCCTTCTCTATGGGGATCTGAGGTGCTAAGGAACATCACTACAGCTGTCGAGTACACTACACTACGGAGTCTTGAACTAAGAAGAAAAAAAACTATTGAAAATAGTATTTACCAGTCAAAACTGGCTGGGTCAGCATTAACCTCGCTGCATGATACATGGGTGGCTTATGTCATAGGTTTTTTACAGGAATTAATCAATTAATAATATTTTTTTCAAGCAAAGCTAGATAGGACAGTTAAGATAATACCACCTGAGTGATAGTACTCCTTTTACTAATTTCAATTTGACCAGGAATTTGTTTACAAAGTTACAGTAATGTAGAGAACATGGAGACCATGGAGAAAAGAATTATTGTGAATATGTACAGTAAGTCAGAGTCTTCACTGCAGAGAAAGGGACAGACACTCATAAGATCCCAGGGCTCTTAGTAGTAGAAAAGGTACACAAATCCCAAAATATTACATTTACAGACCTACAGCTATCTTGGAAGACTAAAATGGGCATGGTGGAAAGGACATGGAACACTTGGTGAACCGGCAAACATTCTGACATTCCTTCATTGCCATCCTCACATTCAATGCTTCAGTGTAAGCATATATTATTATCAAAGTGGTGCCACTTCTGCCTTCATGCCAGGATATTTACAGACAGGTATCCATAAACACCACACCTTCCTACAGGGACACCACACTTGTAATAGTTGTTATAAAAAGCTGATCACACACTCTTTGCTCAGACTCTGCAGTCGGGACAACTACGCAAATGTAAACACAGTCATTCCAGTGGATTGAGGAGAGCATCCCTCTTCTGAATGTGGACCTTCCGCACTAAGCTACGCTACTTCATATCACCTCTTCTCTCAGGCATCTACCTGCTTACCTGCTAAGGTTCTATTATTCCCAGAAGTCTGTAGGCACAACCCTAATAAAATCCACTCTGATTAGAATAGAGACAAAGTAGTCAGCCTGGAAGTGCTGTGGAACATCACCACGTTATGAAAACAGACTGCTGACAAAACAGGTGATGCTGTATGATCAAATGAGATTAGAACCCACCCTGGAAAGGTGAGTAGGCTTTGCTTAGGAGTGGAAGCAAGGAATCTGAAGGAATTCACAGAGATAAAAATAAAAATAAGATGAAAAAGGTTGGTGTAAGGAAAGTACCCATAAGCATAGTGTGATCTATAAGCAGCAAAATGAGTAAGAAGTATTGAGTAGGAAAGGCTCAGGCAGGATATCCATCAAGGCCAAGGTCATGAGATCCCCTCCCAAAAGACTCTGAGGACAAGGCAACCAGCCTCCATTCAGAGTCTGTTAAAATGAAGTCAACACAATCAATATACATGAATTTAAATCCTTAGAAGGAAATGGGTCTCTCCAGCATCATTGTAAATGCCTAGGAATATTTCTAAATATGTCTAATACACAAAAAGATGCATCTATGACTACAAAGTAACTGCCAACACAACAGTCAGTGTGTCAGCACTAAATCACTTTTGACAAATTGATAAACTACATATAGTGAAGAATTGAATTATTTTAATTCAAATAAAAAATAAATATATAAATTGTTCCCTCTTTGCTTTATTATATACTCCTATGCATGTATACCCACTCTGCTCAAAGTAATTACTAGTACCAAAACTAAAGCCTGCAGTTTTCTACCTTTTTAAAACATACTAACAATTAAATCTTAACTATATTTGGCATTTATCTTAGACTGTATTTCAACTATTTTAAATATAGAACTTTTACTTAGGAATCTTTTATTGCCATGTAAATTTTCCAATAAGTTTCTGTAATTCAGAGTTTTTAAAGAAATAACATCATCAAATATTACATTTTTCAATGATCATGATTCAGTCCCCAATTTTTTGATATTTTCCTTAATTATTCCAAGCTAACAGTGGTTTATAGCATTTAGCACAGAGTTGTTTTACAATGGTTCGTTGGTAATACTGTCAATTGACATTCTAATTTTATTTTCTATTTCAGTGCAAAATTATTTTTATCCGGATCTTGCAATAATTTTGTTAAGTTTGTTTATAAGCTCTAATCTTCTATATATATAAACTTCTAAACACAGGATAAAGTCTTTTCTTCCTTGCTAAATCATAATTGTATCTGAAAATTTTTAAACAGAATTTTATAATCTCATTAAGTCTGTCATATTTATTTACAGGTCAGAAGTATTTTTATCTATCCTCCACAAATTGTATAAAATTGATAACATTTCTGTAATTTTTAGAATTCATGAGTAGAGTTGCTGTTTTAAATTATGAGTGCCTATAAGCTCTATTCTATATCAGTTTAAAATGCTGTGTTTGTCTCAAATTATGTCCATCTAAATTCTTATGCCTGTCAGCAAAGAGTGTTCATAATGACTTCAGTGTTCAAAGGAATTTAATGTTCCTTTTTTCATTTGGTGATAATTATTTAAGCCTTTAGTATTTGTCCTGATTATCCTTGCGAAAGTACAACCATTATATTAGCATTTTCTTGGAATAGCATTTGGAATCAGAGTGCTATGTAACAATATAAATGCACACACCTAGTCCATCACCCACTTAGCACACAGTTATGTGGACGAGGAGTGAAGGACCCATATGGAAATAATAAAGTAATGAAGCAAAGAATTGCCATGGCATGGATCTGCGAAACCAGGTGAAAGCACAGCAGCTTCCTGGGAGGTTCTTGCAAGCTTTACGCTTGAAAACATTAGAATAAAAAGTGTCCTTACTTTACAAAACAACAAGATACAAAGACAAATACATTAAACTATCTTAATAGTAAAAGATACTAAAATTCCCAACCCTAAAGATCATGAGAGCAAAACCTAAGTAAAGAGGATCTAGATTCAAGATGAGAGATGGAACACTGGTAAACGGTAGCGTTCCCTGTGTGGCCAGCTCACATAATCAAGGTCCCACCGTATGTTTACCACACAGTGGTCTGAGACGCACCAGCTGTCTGCCCTCTTATACCTTCTAAGGACCATATGCATATGTCCTCTATTTAAAATGGCAATTTTACCATCTGCTCCTCCTCCGAGACCAGACTAATAGAAATCTCCAACTATCTCTTCGGACTCAAGGCTCCGTCTGGTGGACTATGAGAAGTCACTCACAAGCCATGCTCTTCCCTACCTCCATGCTCTTCAGAGCACAGTTTTGCTAACGACTCATCAAGCTTCTAGCCTAAATTTTGGGAAGTTCCAAAAGTGATCTGATTCACAGCCAGATTGGAATCTCTACTTAGCTGACAATAACTTTCTATAATGTGGCCATTATAAAAGCTTCCTCTCTTTACAAAATACGCAAACTGCTTACCATAGTTGATTAGCCCCCCTCGAGCAGTGTAACTCTTTTGAGGTTCAGTTTCTTTTAATCTTCTTACATACTGTGGCAATTGGAGACTGGTGAGTTCAGAAAGATATGTTGAGCCACCCAAGCACTGAGTCTTTCTACTTCTCATGAAAAACTATGAAAGAAAACGAACCCCAAACAACCAGCACGTTTACCTGCAAGTCTCACCAATGTTTCCAGTTTACCAGATTCTCCCAGTACTCTAAAGATGGCATGTAAAAACAACAACACATTTCACAACTGTAAGTACCAGGAACTGAACACGCATTTAATAATAAAGTCTTAGAAAAAAGTCAATTCAATAACTGAGATGCTTCTGGAAGCATTATGTCATTCCCTGGTAGTGTGTTCAAGTATGAACTGAGAAAAGACAATTTTTAAGAAAATCCAATAAATGTCCTACTGAGCAACATCGCCAACTCCAATAAAACCAGTGAATGATTATGGGCCATTCTACTTCTGGTCCACCTTACAATGAAATAGGGAGCTGGCTCACTGGGAAAGACCACACACTGTAAAGGCCCGAGGACCTGGGTTTGAATTCCCAACACCATCTAAAAACTCAGGAATGGACTGACAGAAACAGGACAGTTCCTGAGCCTTGCCTGACTCCAGCTTTAGTGAGAGACCCTATGTCAAAGGAATAAGGCAAAGCATGATAAGAAGAACACTGTAGGATTTTGTCTGGCCTCTATGCACACATGGGCACAGGTATACACACACACACATACACACCACACACACACACACACACACACACACACAGGTACACATTCACCCCACACATAAACAAACACAACACACATGTACACATACACATCAGATACAAACATACCACACAAACACTGAGACACATGTATACACATATACACAACACACACAAACATTTATACATACAAACCCCTATATGCAAATATGCACACACACATGTATACATACATATTATACATATATGTACACACATACACATTTTAATTTTTTTGTATGAAAATCTCCAACTTCTGGCCTGTGTACTTACATGTGCACAGGCATAAACCAACACATATATACACACACGCGCACTCACACATGCACAAATGTTTTTTTAATTCGTATGAATGTATCTGATGCATGAAAACTAATTAATACAATGAATATGTCATAACTCACACCCTTTCCGGAACACGTGCAGTCAGTATCAGAAGTTGCGGTTAGGAAGAACCCCTAACTACTTTTGCCTTCTCTTGTCTTAGGGAAAATATAACTCTAAATCTGATCAAGCTCCAGGATCCAATTGCTAAATTATCAAATACAAAGCAACACATAACACTTAACCACACATGACTAGACAGGTATCAATATTCAGATTACCTGCAGGCCAAAACAAAAGATAAACATTTTTTAAGAAGCATATCAGGATACATTAAATAAAGTTAAAATGTCTTTCGTTTCAAAAACAACACACAAAATGTGATAAGAAAACTGGGCATGGTAGCACATGGTTATCATTCCAACTCTTGGAAAGCTGAGTGCCATGAATTCAAGGATGCCTGGGCCACATACATAGCAAGAATCAGTTCAGCTGCGGCTACTTGGCAAGGAAGCATCTCAAACAAAACTTGTGATAAAAAGAGGCGAGCGCAGTGGCACCTGCCTATATTCTCAGCCTGAGACAGGAGGATTACAAGTTCAAGGTTCCAGAATGAGACCATTCGTACATACAGATCCAGCGAAGTGGTAAGTGAGGAAATTAGTGACAATGTGGACGACTTCTACTTTTGACAAACACTCTGTAAGGGTTTGGGGAAAACAACAGCCTAGATATGCATTAGTCTTTTACCCACACTGATTCTGCTTCTACTCATTCAGAAAGTACCTTGGGCTGGGGAGACAGCTTAGTCACCAAAGTGCTCATCAAGATGACTTCTGGGACCCACCGTAAACAATCCTGGTAGGGAGGAAAGGAGCACTAGAGATAGATGGACCCTGGAACTCAAGGGTTGACCAGTCTTGTCAGTCAGTGAGCTACCTGACGATCCACAGCGGAGAACAACTGAGGAAACACTACATTCTGGACTACACAGAAAGTGATTTTTTTCAATCTGAATATATTTTTTCAGATCTAAAATTACTGTTTGATTCCTTGCATTTCTACTCTTTAGACCATCTCTGTTTCAAGAGCCTTAGTTAGTGTAGGGCTTCCTTCATCGGTGCTTTAAAGCATTTGTTCAATAACTAAGGAGAGATGAAATTCCACCTGTCTTCTCGTGCTCATACTTGAACATGCTTTCCTCTAGTCAATCATGTGTCAGTGGTGGCCATGACAGTGGCCATGACAGCATCTGGGGGAACAGCAGACCCTGAATAATCTTAGAGGGGCACATTCCCCACTGATCAGAAATTGTAGTGGCTTTGAAATGTGGGGGAGCATTGGTACTGTTCCTTCTTCCTGCCTGTTCTGGACATAAACAGAGTCACTGAAAATATGAAGGAGTGGCAAGGTCTCATATTTTCCAGGAGAATGCTGAGCAGGGAAAAGGGGTGGGAGGAGTATGGTGGTAGAACAGTATGGGCTATTTATAAACTTCATTCCAAGGAACCCCCTTAAGCTGCACACAAATTGATCTGAACCAAAATGTCATGTTGCAAACTCTCAGAGTGGGGTAAGTGATAAGCAAGGTACTTTACAGGCACTGAGCTGAGCCATGGGAGACTGATCCAAATAAAACCATAGTAATTTTGAGAAATGCAATGGACACTTGGATAAACGACACAAGATAGTTAAAACAGGAACTGTGTGGATTTACTACTGAAACGCTGGTCATCTGAAAAGGATCCAAAATTTTACAACAGACTATCCAGATAGTATCTCATATTCAGAATATTAATACAAATAATGGTATTTGGTTTCCAGAGAACTGGGCAAGTCTGAACACCCAGGGAAAAAGAGTGAGTCTACATAATTTTGCTGGGCTCACACATACATGGTAGGATTATTGTCAAATGTTTTAAAACAGCAATTAAAAAACGTAGTTCCCTAAACAGCGACCTTGAAATATGATGTGATGTCCCATGTGATTCTCTTTTAAGAAGGTTAAACTTAAGTGATATTCTAATAAAAATCTTCCATGAGCAAATGAATGTATAGTCAATAAACCTGAACGGTTATGAAGGAAGACAAAATTTAGTTTGTGATTCTCATCTTCTTTCCCTTCAGATAAATAAAGCGAACACTAGCAACACTTGGTTAGTTCTAGAGGAAAGAGAATCCAGAGAAACACTCCCAGTTTTCTAGGACACTTCAAGTTTATTCCACCAGGCCTCCTTTTCTACTGGATTGGCTTCTCATATCAAAGCTTTGGAGCTCACAGGTAAATAAGAACTATATTTAAGACACAGGTTGGTATTTCTGAAAGATATTTGGCATTGAAGCTCTATATATTCAAAGTAAGGTCAGCGTCTTCCACATTCTGTTGAGGTCTGGGAATCAGAACCAATCTTACGTTCTACGTTCTATCCCTCAAAGATTAAGAGTGGCATTAAACAGACTCTCAAGTGAGGAAAAGTGAGCGCCTGTGCCTCTAGCTCCAGCACTCGAGGGGCCATGGCAGAAACACCACGAGGTCAAAGTCAGCCTGGGCTCCATGAGGAGACCCTCTATCCAAGGAAAAGAGAGAAAATAGAAAGAGGCAGCAGTGCTGAGCCTGGAGCACCATCTCGGTCACATCCTACGGTTTCTTATCATCAGGATGACAAACGTGGAAGGTGGGAAGCAAACAAGAGGAAAATAATCGATGAGCTATCATTACAGGAAACCAGTAAACATAGGCTTGCAAGAATATTAAATACAAACACGTGACGATGTCGGCATAGCCTCCCTCCTGTGGAGAAAGCTGCCCTGATCTGTGCATGTTGAAACTCAAGCCCAATCATGCTGGTGCGGATTTTTAAAAAGACGTATATAATCAGATGGCAAGCACGCTTAAAATGAGACACAAGGTGCCAGATGAAATTCCTACCTGAGAACGGAGTGGAAGATGTGGGCACGTGGCATCCTGTCTTGACACACACTGTAGTGGAAGCCACACACATGTTTTGCTATTTTCTGGTAACATATTATTTTCCATTTTCAGCATGTATTCATTTTGAACTCAGAAAAGTAAGTTCGAAAGAAATATTCTCTTCTAAGGTTCAAGTTACGTCCATGTACTTTAGGGAAAAAAAGTGTCATTACTTTGAATATACATGTTATACCTGGGTTTGGGGCTTTTCATAATACTACTCCAGAGTAAAGCACAGGTGGCCAGCGTCCATCTGTTATCATCTTATTTGATGCTTAGCAACTCCCTATGACCTTTGGCATTTTCGAAAATGACAGATTCCCTTGCCTGTCCTTGAACAGACATTTCGCTGATGACAAAGTAAGAAAATTACTTACTTTCTTGTTTGATTAAACAAACAAGAAAACTCATTTTCTCTAATCTTGACCCAAATATTTAGCTTTCTAATTTACATCTTTCTTAACAATAACTTGCTGAAGAAACCAAGTTCCTTTTAAATTATGTTACGGCCATCCTATTCTCATTAACGAAAGCTTGACGCAAATGTTTTTGACGCAAATGTTTTCACATATTCAAACAAGATACCAGCACAGCACTGTTTTCAAGACAGTAAAGAACAAAACCTATTATGTACAAAGAAGACTTGGTATTAATGGGGGGAATGTGGAAAATTAAGTATCAGTCAAAAGCCAGAAACATCAAAACAGCAAGGTTTCTGAGTAAATCTTAGTTGACACTTTGCATTGTCCAAGAAAACATGGTTAATATGAGTGGTGCCCTCACTGAGACATTAACAAGGGACCTCTGACAAGGACATACCACAGATGTAGAGAGGTCCACTTGTACCCAGTGGAAACCTGACTGCCCCTTGCTCATCTTTTCAACTTCATTCAAAAGTTTCAAAAGAATTTTATACTTAAAAATCACAATGCTAAGCAAGCACGAAAGGACGCTTACAAAGAAGCCATCCATTTTCCATGTGCGTAAAACACCAAAGCCAACACAATAAGTCCTAAGTTTCCACAATGCTGATCCAAATTTATTCATATGTAATTTATCTTATTCCTTCCAGTCAAGGCCCATTCAAAAGCATCTCTACATCCTTTCATGTGTGTGCACACAGGAATTCAGACACTTTCCTATCAGCCGAGCCTTTTGACAACATGAAGAAGAAACAAGAGTGAGAACACAGACACGATTTTCTTAATATTGTGAGTAAACGGCACCTGTACATTGACGTTCCGAACTGCAAGGCGGGGACTGCATTTTCCAAATAAAATGGAAAATTATTAGTCAGTAAAAGAAGTTCCATTTCAGAAAAATCAATTGCCCTTACAAATAAAACAGGGAAAACAATAAATGATGACCAGGAAAAAGGCACAGATCTTTATATGAATTAATATTAACCAATTCTAACTAAAAGCAGCTAAAAATGATTTTCGACTTTAACTTCTCTTTTTGTATTTTTATATAAAGCATCATAGGAAAAGAGGCACCATGAGCCATTTTTATAGCATAAGTTTACTCTAGCTTGTACAATTATAACCAAGAAAGAATAAAATGAATTTTTATAACACTCTTCAGTCACAAAACTGAATTATTAAGCTTGCTGAAGGGCAATATTGAAAAAAATCAATAAGCTCTTTTAATGGAGGAATTCCATAGGGGCTCTTTTCTTAGAAAAGTTTCAGAATATTGACCCTTTGGCCAAGATACAGTCAGCATATTAAATCAAGTGCGGTTTGGGACTGTTTGTATGGCTTGTGTACATGTAGATAAAACGCGCTGGCGCTGGCGTCTGTTGCCACTTTAACATCGTTGGGGTTTGTCTGAACATGCAGAGCAGGCTTGGGTGGGCTCAGCCAGTTTGTGGCAGGGTGGGAAATACAGTACTTCTTTGTTCAGTGGATGTTTACGAACATATCAGTCAGCCCAGGGTTTTGTTGTACTAATTAATCACACAGCTCTGAAAAGATTGTTTTCATTTTCACTCAGAGTAAAAGCTGGAAAGAGTTAAACACTAAATAACACAGCCCAAATTTAACACGCTACCTTAAGAAAAGGAAATGCTGGGGTTGCATGGTTTTATATAAGTGTAACAGTAATTTGTAATTAGCTGTATTTGGGGGCAGCCCCCACAAAAGACAGCCATGAGAATGCCACTCTCTATATATCTTTTCCACTAACCATGGTACACCATAAGTAGGAACCCATGTAAGCAATGATGCTAAGTTAAATCAAGTTAAAAATTAGTAGCAGAAGAAAATTAGATTGGGAACTTTATTCCTATTTGGAGATGTGAGTCATATGCTTGTATGAAATTAAAAACCTAAGTCAAATATTAATAAAATGAGATTTTGTTTTCCTCACAATGAAATTTCCATATTAAACCAAAGATGTTGACTTGATTATAAATTAAGATGGACCAAATACCCATTATTCCAGTAAGTAGTAAATTTGCCAGTAGAAAACACTCTTGCATCTGACATAAGTTTTTTTTTTTATCATAGCAAAGTTTTATAGTGTGAAAAATGCTAAGGAAACAAGAAAGAAGTCACATCAAAGTACTTGTTACCCATCAAGAATTAGTATTCAAGAGGGAAATAGCTGGAATATACCAAATTACAGAATATTCAGCAATCATTATAGCATAGGAAACGTTACAAGGTCTACCCTAAATTAGAAAGGTGTTGTGAACACAGACCAGATTTATAAAAAAAATAAAACTTAAAATTCTAAACACTATACAACTAATCATTTTTAACCTACTATTTTGCCATGTGGTTTATATTTTTGTTCTCTCACTGGGCATGATCATTTAGTTATCGTCTATTTTTCTGAACATCTGTGATGCAAGCAGCACCAGGTACTTCCTAGAAAAGCACTGGGAGGCAAGATCTTTGTTCACAAGAGATGAGCTAAAGGCACAGTCCTGATCCAAAGGCATAAAAGCTGGACAGGGTTTAGAAACCAACAGAATGTCCACTGAGAAGGGATCTACAATTGATACCACTCTACTGAACCTTGGAGAATGCAGCCAAAAATGAAGCAGACTAAGGTCTCATGCAATAGCCATCTTTATTCAGGGCCTCAGGTAATCATATGCTGAGGGCACTCTGGGGGTTAAGCAGGGTCAAATGGGTAAAGTGCACTTGAGTTCAAATTGCATATAGTCACAGAAGCAAAATCACATGGATTCAGCAAGTCATGCTTAGAAACATCATTCTTATATAATAGGTAAGGGGATGGTAGTCTGAAGCAAAGCCCTGGGAGGGGCACAAAAGCACATCCAAGAGCAATCTACGCTATGGAGGAACAGACTCATCTGCTCATGTGCACTCTTCTCACAAGCTCAGAATTCTCCTCATTCATGGACTGTGTTCAAACCCAAGATCAACTCTCATGTTGGCAAGTGGGTCTGCACAATTGGGAGTGAAAAGAAGACATGAGCCCAAGAGTTATATGGATAATGCGGGCCTGTATTTCAATCAAAGAGAATATTCTTAACAATTTTGAGACAGAGAAGAATATGCCGTCATCTCAATCTTCCTACTAGTAAGTTGGGAGAAGCAAAGTTATTTGAAGAACCAATGAGCTAACTTCTATGAGCTACCTGGTATGAGTGTTGTGTGCCCTCTAACAGCATACATATATCATACATATATCATACTAGTTCTACATTACAGCAGTACTTTTAATGGCATAGAGATGGAGAGACAGACAGACCAAATCCAGCTGTGCATCCTTTGCAAGCAGAAAGGCAGTAAGGCAGGAGGCGAAGAACATATATTCTTATTACTTTAAATCTTCAAGGAAAAACACTATGCCTGTATCTGTTACCATACAATTATTCAACCCAACACAATAACAAAACAGTAGATATTCCTTACATATTTACTGAACTATGATCTGAAACAGATTTTATACATATTAACATTGTTAGCAACACAGAAATCCATAAAATTCTAAAAATAAAAATATTTATTTTGGTATATAATTTTGTTACAAATTAGTCCTGAACTTAAAATAGCTAGAAACAAGTAGGTGAGTGCCATCCCCAAGGGTCTTCATAGCTTTGGTAACTGCTTTCTGGAGGCAGTAGTTTTGCTCTGTGTTTGTATAATGACTTTCTGGACACCTCATGCAATGATCCATATCTACTGAGGAATTAAACATATTTTGAATATATGCTCAGGTTCCCCAAACAACTTCCTAGCACCAGCTCTCTGGAATTTCCCACAACACCACATATTTCTTTTACCCTCTAGTTTGCTGGTCATGGACTGACCGCTTAGAAAATCAGGGAAGATTAAGGGACATGGAAAAGGGAAGGAGTGCCTCACTCACAGGTCTGGATGAAGACTCCAAGCAGTTGGGAATCAAGAATTCAACACAGTTAGTGATATGTGCTCTGAAGGTTGTTAGTGTAAAGATAATATTCATTTATATACAGGCACCTAAGAATATTAAAACAGCAATGAAACATACTTCAGGCATATATATGCCCCCAAGTATTGCCTTATTCCTCTCCCAGATATTATCTGTGAGTCTCACAAGCAAGACTATTAACTTTTGTTGACAGTGGAAACATCTTAACTAACTTCCCATGAAATTCTTGTGATCTTGGGTTTTACAGTACCAAATGCAATTTGTTCTTCTGTCCTTTGGTCTGCATATCTCAGGAACCACCCAATGATCTTATTTAAGTTCCTTAGCAACTTTGAAAAGACAGAACTTCAAAACACATTGACATCAAATGCATGAGAAGCCCACACCCACACTAGGGTTGGACTCCTTCCCTGAATACTTTTCTACTAAACCATGACCTAAACACCTCTTATAAACTCCAATTCTGTTTAATACTGACTTGTTCTAAAATTCTTTTTGCAGCAAAGTCAAGAATCTAAACTTCACCTTAGAGGGGAATTCAGAAAGGACCTCTTAGGGTAGCAGCAGGCAGTTCAATGGATTTATGTCTCTGGCCCATCTTCCTACCACTGTTGAGTTGAATCTCTTCCTGCAGTCTATACCTGTGTGTATCATATTGCTTTCTCCGAAAATGTGATGGATAAAGTTATGTTTTAAATTTCAACTACTGTGCCTAAAAGACCCATAAGACAAAACTGCCTCTAACATGCAGGCCCCTTGCCCACGAATAGATACTTCCTGAAATGCTGGAGGCTATTGCTTAGGTGAGATAACAAGTCACACATTTTCCTTCGCATGAACAAACTTGTTTGACCCCACTGCACAAGCTATGTCCAATCACATGGGAGGTCATAGGCAGGACAATGCCTGGCCCTGAATGGATGTGGGCAGGAGGTACACAGGCAGGAAGCATGCTAGGATAGATGCTGTTCCCGGAATGGATGTGGGCAGGAGGTACACAGGCAGGAAGCATGCTAGAATAGATGCTTTTCCCTGATTGGATGTGGGCAGGAGGTACACAGGCAGGAAGCATGCTAGGATAGACGCTGTTCCCTGATTGGATGTGGGCAGGAGGTACACAGGCAGGAAGCATGCTAGGATAGATGTTGTTCCCTGAATGGATGTGGGCAGGAGGTACACAGGCAGGAAGCATACTAGGATAGACACTGTTCCCTGATTGGACCTGGAGGGAATGCATAGCCTTGTTGGTTTGCATTTATACACCTCTGAAAAATGTGGACCTCGCCAGAGACCATCATCCTGGCCAGTATTTAATTAAAGCCTGCTTCAAATTTTGCTTAAAATTGTGGTAGTTGTCTTATTCTCAACCAGTGAAATTAACAGACCCCACTTGATAAAGCTGAAAAAGGCAAGCCTGAGAATAGTAGTTTCTAGTAGACTTCTGCTAACCACAGTATGTTTAAAAATTGCGTGTTTGTGTGTGGACGAAGAGTACATGTGGATGTGCAGGGATGTACAGGCCACGTATGTACAGGCCACGTAGGTGGACCACGTATGTATATGTCACATGCGTATAAACCATGTATATATAGGTCATGTACCTATAGGCCGCATGCATATAAACCACATATGTATAGACCACCTGTGTATGGGGCACATATGTATAGATCATGCATGTATAGGTCACATGTGTGTAGGCCACATGTACATAGACCACGTGTATATAGACCACATGTGTATAGGGTATGTGTGTATAGGCCATGTATGTATAGGCCACGTACTGGGTGTCATGAACAGTTGCTCTCACTAAACCTGAGCTCACCTAGGCTCGCTTTCCAGTGAGCTTCAAGGATCCTCTGTCTGTCTCCCCAGCACTGGGATTGTAGGTGGATACTACCATACACTGCTACATCTCACAACTTCAAAAATTCAAAAGGAAAACTCCAAAAGTTCTCTCTCCTGTTTCTCAAGGTACTTCAGTTACCAGTGTTGGTATTTAGTACAAGCCCTGAAGAATGTAGCAATCTTGAGTGTAATCTTGGAGTTGGAATATGATAGCAAGATTCCAAACTTATAATGCAGTAAAACTAGCTTTGATAGATGTGGCCTATAGGAGACCATACGAGGCAGCCTAGAAAAATGCCTCTTGAATTTGATGTATAACGCAATTACCTGGGCTTATGAAAACAGATTCGTCCCAAAGCATGGTACTGAATGAAGACAAGAATCTCAGGGTGTGAGGAAATCACATGACTGCTGGCCTGGATGTGTACACAGTATGAAGGCCACAGAGATGTAGACCTACGTAAGCCTAGCAAGATCAGAATCTCCTCTGAGCTATTTCTGAAAAACACAAGCCTTAAAGAATCAGGAAACTCTTGAGTTTACCATTAAATCAACTGCTTATACCTGATCAGATCACACCACTTTCCCAAGATAAAATAGAACACTTTGAAAATAGAATGTTAGAAACTATTACCTAAAGATGAAAACCGCATAAAATATGATTTTTGCATATTTGTTGGCTATGATATGTGTGGGAACAGTATTACAAGATGAAGAACTGGCAGCTGAGACCCTTAACTACTTATTCTCGCATCACATCACTACTTAAGCAATGAAGAACTTACTTGGAAGTCAAATCAAACTGAGTGTTCTATGTCTTTGTGTTCAAGAACAGTACGGCTTAGCCAGCCAGTCACAAAAAAACTATTTACACATCGCCTGACTGATAATGTAAATCTATGTCAACTTCTTGATGGATGGTTATAGATTAACTATTTACAAACACAGAAAGAAATTATATAACATTAATGGCTTGAAACACAATACTCTTGAAGAGAAACAAATCTGACAGTACTGCAAACAGCCTCCTTAATAGGAACAGCTCAGCTTTCTAAATGTGAGGCCAACTGCTTCCCGAAAACTCTACACCAAAACTGGGCTCTTCTGTGCCCAGCAAGACCCTGAAATTAAGAGTTTACCTCTCAGCCAAAACTCAAGCATATCATTTTGCCTAGACTTAATTTAGATGGAAACAGTCAGCAGCTTCCTGTTGTCTCGAGGCCAGAGGGAACATCTCCAGTTTTTAAGAGTGGGGTTCAAACTGAGTATTTAAAAGGGGGTTCTCAGGAAGGGCCAACTTTATCCCTTGTGGCAGGAATTTGACAACTTCAAGAGATATTTTCATGGTCACAGTCCAGGTGTAAAGGAGAGAGCACGGCGTTGCTGTCATCTATGTGGTGTAACTGGGGACCACTCAACAACGTACAAAGGCCTCCCGAAATGCAACGACCAGCTGGCCTGTGCTGCCAGTGTGGTGCTGGGCTTGCAAACTCTGATTTAAATCACAGAGCCTGCAGAACACAGAGGGAATGCTCCTTCTGTGTGCTGGTTCCATTCCCAACAGAGTCATAAGTACTGTGTGGTTATCAAATACACCACGTGGGAACATAAAGGTTATAGTGATGGTAAGAAGGGGTGTTTCCACATACATGATCACCACACTTAAAAAAAAATACTGCAGTCGTTGTCAGGAAAAAATAAGTTTCCTTTTTTGTTTTGTTTTACCAATTATCTAGTACAAGTTTTCTAGGTTGTGCAAACTGTCCTACGGAGCACACTCCCCAGTGCTCTGACAGGACCTTACTGAGGGGCAGGAGCAGCCTTCTAAGCAGAGCAAGAGAGGACTGTCTCAATTTTTATCGAAATATCAGTTTCTACAGTTGTCCTTCCAATAGTATTGATGCTTCATACTTAATAGGCTGAAGTCTTTTATAAAAATTAAACTCAATGTGGCATAACAAGTGGTATTTCACAAGCAGGAAACAAAACAAAATGCAATTATTTTCAAAACACAATCAGAGAGCTCCGTGGCCTCCAGGCATCTGCTCTCCTGAGATGGCTGGGATTTAACTGCCCTGAGAAATCCTTAGCTAGCTCACGTTTCCTGAGACGCTGGAGCTGAAATCACAAGGTTGAACTTACCCTTAATCACTGACTCGGCTGCGTGCAGATCCCGTTTGTAGGTCACCTAGAGGACAGATAAACCTCATCAGACTCAGAGCAGGCAGGAATGGGAAAGCAATAAAGCAATGCCCCCAAGGAAATTCCTCCTTCTGGTGCACACATAACACAGGCCATTTCCAAGTGAAAGCAGCATTAGACATTCACATTAAATCAAATATTTCAGCAAATTATGAAGATCTGAGTCTTATATCTTTGAATAAATTATGATAGCATATAGCAGAGGTTACTGAAATATGATTAATATACCTAGGGATTTATAATCAAAGAAAACGTGTAAGTGTTCAAACAAAAGTATCCACATTGCTGTTTTATAAGGGTTTGTATTGGAGAAGAAGGAGGTAGGGGAGATGGAGGGAAATGGAAGGAAGAGAGGAGGAGGACTGGAAGAGGGAGGGAGTCTCCATAAAACAGAAGTCATCAACTCCATTCTCCACTGAAATTCTCGAAAACTAATTTGCATTTAAAGAGACTTCCCCTGAACTGGACGGTCTTTATGGAACAGCTTAGCAGCCCCCTGAGAGATTTTCCTTAAAACCCAGCTACTATAAGAAGTTATCTATGGGGTGCCACAGTGTGCCTAAGAATGGAGACCTAGCCTTAAGAGCAAACAGCTTCTCACTCTGCTCACCTTCAAGTACCCTGCCATGGTATGCAGGTCTGGTCTAAGGCAGACCATTCCCAGAGGCCATCATTGAGTTCAGACACAGAGCGCCTGCAGAATCGGTCTCTTATAATAAGGAACTAGAGCACAATGAACCATGAAACAGTATTAAGTAACTACAGTAAGGTTCAATAGGCTCATGAATTACTCAAATGATTCATGATGCCAACGATTTAAACCTCATTTTGACAAATCTCACTCGTACCTTCCCAGACTATCAAGTTAGATATTGTTTTCCCTAAATCATCTCATCCATGGGTTTGTAGAGATGTCTTCTTTAGCTCAGGTAGACCAGAGAACTTCTGGGAATTAGATTCATCTGTTGTACCCTCACCCTACAGTTAAGTTTGCTGATGCCGTACTCTTCAGAGCTGCAGTAAGAGCAAACTCAAAGGAGAATGGAAGGCTACTGGAGCATTTACCAAATTCACTAAAATCTAATGCACTGCTATACTGTCGCTAAAGCAGGAACGATCCACTGATAGCCATGACTCTGGATGCTGCAGTTACAATCCACAGTCCAGTTCTGCATTCTAGAAAAGAAGAACAAGCTCGCTCTATAGATTTGCCAAATGTAATAGCTCTGGTTCCAATAAACATTTATAAAAATGCGCTGGATGCTGCTCAAGGTGCTAGCAGTCGGGCAATGAAAGGAGCCAGCTGTCACCTGCAGGGAGGGACTTCAGCCAAGGGCTCAGGTGACACTGAGCACACCTCGGTTTAAACTCTTTCTTAGCTAGATATCTGAACTCAAAACTAACTACTATTTGTGATTAAAGTAAAGAGAAAATTTGTGCAGTCATTATCTTTTGTATAGTTTAAACTCCAGACAGAAATCAAGAATATACTTAGCTAACTATTAATTTTTTATTTTGTCTGGCTTTGAGAGGTAAGCTACATTCTCAGTTCAAATTAATATTAATAGTAGATTTTTAAGCTTACGTAAGTTTATCACCAAATATTCAAATAGCTTTTAGAATTCTTAAACATTAAAACACTGAAATTGTTCATGAATAAAATAATTGGGTTATTATTTTAAAAAGTAATATTCACAAACTAAATTTTAAAAGTCTCTTAAGTTTATTTCTCCTGTCTCCACATTATAGGCTACATAAAGATTGATGATTGGTTTACTCAGATCAACATCTGACTGAAAGCCAGCTATAGGGCCACTCCTCTGCAATCCCAGCATTTGGAGACTGAGGCAGAAGGAGAGAGAATTACGGCCAAATTAGTCTACACAGTGATTTGAGGCTTGCCTGAGCCATGAGCTACATAGCCTGATATTAGCTAGAGGGAAAATCTGTTTTTCCCTAAATGAAACAGCTAATGTACTTCAAAGGGAACATTACTGGAAAATGTCATAATTCTAAAATGATGTGTTATTCACTTCTCTAACTTTTTATAAAACTGAGTTGTCCTCTCCTTATTTTTAAGCAAACAAAACATTACAAAAGCAGCCTACCAATCAGTTTTGAAGTTGATTTTCAGCACGTCTCAGCCTTTTGGGTAAGATCAAATGTTGAAACTGATTTTTGTCTGTCAGCATGATCTGTACTTTTCCTTTGACCTTGCACAATACCCAACTATTGGCAATAATTACTTTTAAAAAAACTCTTGCAGTAATGGACTAACATGTTGATGTTTTTCTCACTGACTGGTTTTCACACTCTGCTCACTGGAGCCTCTGGGGGTGCCCTGAAGATCACTGAGAGCAGCCTGTACAGGAAGAGTCAGTCTAGCCTGTACCTCCCGCTCACCAACTACAGCTCAGTCATGTCTACTTCGCAAGGTTGTATCTGGGCAGTGATTGTCCTGAGTCATGTGTTTACCTGAGAAAGTCAACAGAGAGTAACCTGAAGTTCATACAAACAGGCCAGGTTCCCTCAGCTCCCAAGAGCCACTTCACAGGGGAATACTATGCATATCTTCTTCCTTTTACGTGCAAAGCCAGAGAAGAGATCTTTCCGAACCAAACCCAGCCAAGGCGGCCTCCACTAACCTTGAGTAAGACTACATTACGCTTTAAGTCACCAAGCACCAACCTCATAGGATAATTGTAGTGATATTTCATTTGTATTTTAAGAAATAAAGCTTGTCTGAAGTTCAAAGAGTAAAACAGTTGTACTAATCAGCTTTACAGACCGGGCAGTGGTGACACACACCTTTAACCCCAGTCATGGAACCAATGAAAGTATCACAGCACAAATGACCCTGCAGGTCCCACAGTGGGTGGGAGAGACCGCAGTGGGCAGGAGACAGATACACAATGGGGAGAGAGTTTGGGTATAGAGTTTATTTAGTGTGTATTTGGGAGGGTTTGAGGGTAAGGGGTTATGGGGAAGAGAGAGAAAGAGAGAGAGATAGAGAGACAGAGAAAGAAAGGAAAGGGGGAGGAGGAAAAGGCTGGGGCTGCCTCTTCAGAAGAAAACACAGAGAGAGAGAGAGAGAGAGAGAGAGAGAGAGAGAGAGAGAGAGGAGGTGTGGGTAGTCTCTTAAAGGAACAGGATACCCAGGTAACAGGACAGGCCAGCATAACTATAATAGCCACAATAGTTGTCATAGAAACCGGGTGGTAGTGGTGCATGCCTTTAATGCCAGCCCTAGAGAGGAATAGAAAACAGGAGGAGACAGCTCACACACAGTCTCATTCTGAGGATTCCTGGAGGCAGAATCGCCATTTCAGACTGAGGTAGAGGTAAGAGCCAGGGGGTAACTGTTTGCTTTTCTGACCTTCAAGTTGAATCCCAACCTCTGTTCTCTGGGTTTTTATTAATTGTGCTACAGATAATGGAGACATCAATCCACTACTTGGCAAAAAAAAAAAAACCCTATTAACTATTACACTTGAAAGACATAGAATATTCATTAGACACCAGTGTTAAGTCCAAAGCGAACCCCAAAATGACAGTCTTGGCTTAGCTCTAGATACCCTATGGAAAGACGGCTGCTCCATGTCATCATTCCTCGGGTTTCTATCTGTCAGGAAGAGCCACTTCCCTGCTGGTTTGTTCTTAGGAACACACCTGATGTGGGAGAGTCATATATCAATCTGTTGATTTCATTGGTTAAGCAATAAAGAAACTGCTTTGCCCTCATAGGTTAAAACATAGGTGGGAGGAGTAAACAGAACAGAATGCTGGGGGAAAGAAGCTGAATCAGGAGTCGCCATGATTCTCCCACTCCAGGCAGACGCAGGTTAAGATCATTCCTGGTAAGCCAGCTCGTGGGCTACAGCAGATTATTAGAAATGGGCTAGTCTAGGTGCGAGAGCTAGCCTAGAAGAGGCTAGATAGAAATGGGCCAAGCAGTGTTTAAAAGAATACAGTTTCCGTGTAATTATTTCGGGGAATAAGCTAGAGCTAGCCATGTGGGCGGCCGGGTGGCGGGGACGCAGCCCTTTGCTCCAATTACAACACACACCTAAGCCACAGGCCTGCAGCCCTCCCTGCCCCGTCACCCCACTCTACAGCTAAGGGTTTTTCTTTATAACTCAGAAGAATTATCCTTTCTTACACACTTCTCTCTGCTCCCAAAAAGATAGCACAAGCCAATGTCAGTCCACCCCTCTTCTCTCTGTCCCAGAGATTTCTCTAAAGACCTCTGGTTATTCTCTCTTTCCTATCTATAATAATAATATTATCATTATATTATATTATTATAATAATAATACTGGTTATTATTAATAATAATTCCCATCCATGAATTGGTCATGTCAGAGGTTTCACAGTCCCCTTGTTTACAATGGGTATTTTTGAACTTCATTTCCTAGCTTGAAAAAAGCTGTATGGAAATCTCAACAATAGACATTATATCAGCACATTGAATGGTTGAGAGCTGAGCAGAAATGCTTTCACTTCTTTGTTTTTAACTGAAATGCTAAAACAATGGGATTTGCAAAAGCTTTGTCTGTCAAAGGGAGAGTTCCAGTCATTCATCCCGGTAATATTGTGATGACACAAATACACCCAGGCTCCTTCTCGGGATGCACTGGAAGACAATGAAGCAGTTGTTAAATTTCTCCAATAACTGGTTATAAAACCCATGCCTTGGAGACATTTTTGACATTGGGAAACGAGAAGTCTGTTTAGCTCATGGTGAACAGAGCACAAGTGTGACCTGCTAGTGTCTAAAAGTATACTGGGGGAGACATGGGACAGATATTCACTTCGGTTCTTCTTAAATAGGATCAAGTCCCACCAAAGCAAATCGTCACTGAAGCTACCAGCTCCCAGCCAATCAAGGGCACCAAGAAGACAAGCCAGGATACCCAGCCTGGGACAACAACAATATTACATTTTGAATATTTTCCCTTTATTCAGAAGAAATACAATACCTAAAACCTCAACAGCGATGTAACAGATATGTTTCCCAGCCCACCTATTACAGATTTTATAGATTCCGTACCCTCTCATGCATATTGTCAGCCAAACCAAAACTCACAGCTGGGAGCCTTCAGCTTCTTCCTGTTGGGGAAAAATGATGCTATCATATAGATACCCACCAGGTCAGGAAAGCTGTAACATTCCTGCAGCCTGTGTGTGTTTGGATACTGCAACAGAACACTATGAATTGCATGGTTTAGAAAAGTAAGAACCCATTTTCTCATTTCTCATACAACTCCCTCTCAGGTCCCTCTGAGAGGTTTGGAGGAATCCCTTCCAGGCCCCTTCCTGACATCTAGAGAATGACAGAGACACTACAGTGTCCTTCAGTTTGCAGATTCATCACGCCTTTCCCTGGCGTCACCATCACACGCTACTGTCCTCACATCCGTGTCTCCTGTCATAGCAGGACACCAGTTGTGTTGGATTTAGGGCCTACCCTACTCCAGTTTGACCTTATCATAACTTGATTGCATCTGTAGACTCTTTCCAACTCTCTCAGGCACAGATGCCAACACTCAGAAGATGAATACACATTTGCGTGAGAGATAATTCAACCCATAAAATACTCAAAGTGACTCAGCAGAGGAGCTAGGCAGAGCAGAAGAGAAAGCCCGATGTGGCACAGAACACATCTAGAAGAAGACTGGTTCTGCTGGTACCACAAACAATAATAAAATATGAGTATATCAAAAAAATGAATCAATAAATTTGAAGATGGGATGAAAAATAAAGAGCAATGTGTTTCTTTTCTTTTATCCACAGAACCTAAGTGTTTTACAAGCTTGATGAAATCTCAGAGAGGAGAAAAAGAACCATGACTTCAATAGGTCAAAAGTGAAGCCAGGGAGTGCCATCAATGCCTTGGAGTTCCACTAGGTTTTCCCCCAGTGGCCCTCAGACTCAGTGGGATAGTGAAATGAATTATACAAAGGTAGAGATCAAGATCTTTAACAAAACACCTAATTCATGATTGACAAAATCCTCAGAGTTACTGAAAGGATAAGAGTTCAAAAGGGATTCAGATGGATCGAGGTGGGGGGATTTATTAGAAAAGTTAACAATGGCGTGGCCTGATAAACAGTTAGACACCAGCATAACTGGGTCTCAGAGGAGAGTTCAGAGTCCCAGCATCCGAGATAGACAGCATGGTGGGGAGAGGCACAGAGAGACACCAGCATCCGAGATAGACAGCACGGTGGGGGAGAGGCACAGAGAGACACCAGCATCCGAGATAGACAGCACGGTGGGGGAGAGGCACACAGAGACACCAGCATGGCTAGGTCTCAGAGGAGAGTTCAGTGTCCCAGCCGCAGAGATAAAGAGTAGGGGGCTGCTCACATGGTAAAAATCAGAATCTCTTCTTATACCTTTCTGAGTTTGGTGGATTCACAGTTTCACCTAGAACCAGACATTCCAATTTACGTGGCAAGTGGCAGGGGTGTAGAACAGGATGTGTGGTTATTAAAACTCCTTTAATATAAACTTACTACCCAGGTGAGAGATCCTGGCATCTGGAAGTGTGTCAGCTTGGGATTTACAGACAATATCTCAGTAGGGTGTCTGGTGTTATCTAGGGAGGGGGGCCAGGGGCTGATTTAAATATAATATTAGTATCGTTACTTCACGTGGTCCTGATATCAGTAGTACACTAACAGCAACACCATGCAAATATTCTATTAGTAATATATTATGGCTTGTAAGATGTAAAAGCAACAAACACAGCTAAACTCTGACAGTGGCTACCTGGCTTACTACAAAGGTAAGATCTCAAACACATTCCTAGACAGCCTTAGAAGTGCTTACAAAGCACATGGAGTCCTGGATATATGTCATGCAGTAGCTTTGAATGCTCAGGACAGAATTTGAGAAGTAGGAAAGAAAATTGAGTTATTTACTAAAGTTATACAAGGTCCAAAGGAAACCATCATGCTTTCATAGAAAGATTGATGTCAGCAGTAAATAGATTGATACCAAATTCAGAAGCTAGACAAATAACAATTGAATCTCTGGCTTTTGAAAAAGCTAATACACAATTGAAAGGGGTAATTAGGCCACTAAAGGCCAGATCAGCACCCTTGGAGGATGGATCCGAGATACAATCAATATTGAATCTCATGACTATGATGAGGCTTGGATAGGACATGTGATGTCCAGAGGTTTAAAGAAAAATCTAAATGTCAAATGTTTCAATTGTGGTAAAAAAAAAAAAAAAGTCACCCTAAAAGGGACTGTAAAGAGGCCACTTCTAGAAACAGTGTTTTTACCAACCATAATTCAAACAGAACACCCCTCCCTTCTGTATTATGAAGAAGGTGTGGCAAAGGCAGCCATTGGACTAAAGAATGTAGATCAACAAGAGGCAGTCAAGGTAACTCTTTGACATTGGAAAACACTTTTAGTGGCCTCTCATAGGCCCCCAAGCCAAATTTGGGTCAGTAATTTCCTGTCATCATGGAGGAAACTCTTTCCCAGAACAATTAAAGAACATAATGTCTATTGTAAGAAACCATACTGTTCGAAATGATAGATAAACAAAAGAAGAGAGAACAAAAAATTCAGGAGAAACCATAAAGCAAATAATTTGGCAAACTTCTACAAATGAACAAAGATCAAATTTAAAAGCACAAATACATGATATTGTCACTGAAGGTCTCATAGACATAGGTGTAGATGTAACAATAATTGCACCAGAATCTTGGCATCCAAATTGGCCTCTTAAAAATGTAAATGTTCAGTTTTTAGGGGTTAGACCTTAATCTCAGGTAAAACAGAGCATGAGATGGGTCAAATGTATATGGCCAATAGAAAGAGAGAAAATTAAAACCTTATGTGGCTAACATAGCAATGAATTTATGTGAACATGATTTGTTAAAGCAATGAAATATTCGAGTTAACATTCCCCCAATCTCAAACACGAACCACACATTAATATATGTTTCTGGGAAAATTATTAGAAGGTATTATAAAGAACAGTCACTGACTATTCAGGTTGTACGAGAACAGGGCACAACAGTTACTGACCTTCCAAAGCCAACAACAGTCCTACCTTTAAAATGGTTGATAGACAACCCTGTATGGGTTAAACAATGGCCTTTAACAACAGAGAAACTGTAGCCTTAGAACAGCTGGTATAGGAGGAATTAAATGATCAGCATACTAAAGAATCAACCAGCCCTTGGAATTCTCCTGTGTTTGTTGTTTAAAAAAAATGGAAAATGGAGAATAGTAACAGATCTAAGAGTTGTTACTAAGGTAATTCAGCCAATGGCCTCTCAACAATCTGGCATTCCTTTGGCTTCTCTACTGCGTAAAGGATGGCCTCTTACAGTTATTGATTTAAAGATTATTTCTTCACTATACCTTTATGAGAAAAAGACAGGAAAATTTGCCTTCATAGTGCCTACTTATAATAATTCTCAGTCTGCTAAGAGACATCAATAAAAATTCTCCCATATGGAATGTCAAATAGCACTACCCTGTGCCAATATTTTGTGTGTCAGCCATTTGGAAATGATACACAAGCAATTTCCTCAGTCTATAGTTTATCATTACATGGAATACATCTTATTAGCTAATTCAAATATATATATACTTTAGAAAGAATGTTTGAAGTGATAAAGAAAATTCTGGCTTGCTGAGGATTACAAATTGCTACTGAAAAAATACAAAGAGGAGATTCTATTAATTATTTAGGATATAGAATATGTTTACAAAAATCAGAGCCCAAAAGGTGCAAATTAGAAGAGATCAATTGCAGACTATTAATGACTTTAAAATAGTGCTAGGAGACATTTTGTATCATGGACCATTATTGGGGTAAAACCTGATAAACTGAGTAATTTGTTCAAAATCATAGATGGTAACAAGAATTTAATAATTCCTGGAAATTATTAGCTGAAGCTAAGAGAGAATTGATAAATGTCCTACATTTTTCTTTTCAGGATCCCCAAAAGATGCCATCACCCTTCACCCTCAGAAAATAGAAAGTGACTTTAAGAACACGATACCAACATTCCCAAGAGGTAGGGTAGGTGTTTTTTGGTCTTTCACTGGGTTATGGATATTTGCCATTGTTTAGGGGGGTTAATTATATGTTATTATTGGTAATGGTCAGAAAATTGAAGAAAGAAGGCTAGAATCAGAGTTCTTTCTTTGAAAAGAAAGGGAGCTATAGATATGATAGGTTGTACAGGTATATTACTAAGTCTACTCTGAAAAGAAAAAGGGGGAATATAAAAATAGGATTAAAAGGTAGATTATTGAATCTACTTTTAAACCAAAAAAGCAACTTGTTTTAAATATTTTACATTGATATGAACCTTTGTATATTGATTCAAATTTTTAGGTTAATTTTGATAGTACATACTATACATACATTTCTACTCTTCTTCAAGGTATTGTACCTATACAGCTCATTTAAAATGTAATGCAAGTTTATAGGCCTTGAAAACTAATATTATCAACTAATATAAGGTATTAGTTGGTATAAGGAAATGTAAGTTAATATTTAGGCTTTATATTACAGTCAAACTTGTCATATTAGGTATGTTTTCAAGGTCAAACAGATATATTTTAGATAGACATTTTCAAACACAGCAAAGATCTACAGAATATAGCATTTAAGATGTTTTAATAACATAAGTTTTTTTTTCTTTTTTAATGACAATGAGACATGTCTGTACCTGGCAGCACCAATATACTTCAGAGAAGATGATGGGCACGGAAGAAACTTTACATAAACTTTACTTTTTTACTTGCCCAGTTAACCACTAGGTGAGAAAGTGCCCCTGCCTCAACTGCTGACAGTATAATGCCCAAATTAGACAAGCAGGCCACAAAGGAAAGAACAGTCAAAATTTTCCAAGACAAAGAGGGACAGCCCTTCAGTATATCCTGCTTCACAGAAACATCTGTCAAATATGCTAGGCCTGAATGCCAAAGATGGATACCCCAACATTGCAAAGGATATTTGGATGACTGTCCAGGTAGCTGTTTCTATCATATCTTGATGTGGGATTCCCCTCTGTGTACTGTGAATACCATTGGTTAATAAAGAAACTGCTTTGGCCTATAACAAGGCATAACTTAACTAGCAGGAAAAAAAAATAAACTGAATGCTGGGAGAAAGAAAGCAGAGTCAGACAGAAGCCATGGAGCTGCCACCAGAGACAGACATGCCAAAACTTTGCTGGTAAGCCACAGTCACGTGGCAATACACAGATTAATGGAGATGGGTTAGTTTAGGATATAGAGTTATCCAGAAATACACTAGAGTCATTGGCCAAGCAGTGTTTTAAATAATATAGTTTCTGTGTGATTATTTCCGGACTGAGCAGCTGAGAACAAACTAGCAACCTCCTACCATATCTCACACTCTTTGTAAGCTGTTGGCTTGCACTTCCTGCCTACTCAGGTAGTATTATTTTTACCTCCGGTCTCTAATGGAGCTGAAAACTTTATAATTAGAGTTAAAGGTACAGGTTTCCTTGTTACTAGATTCAGAAAAGAAATTAACTAAAGAGATGTAAAGTGTATAAGGTTGAGAGACATTGAAAGATGTTTTGGCAATGCAAATTAGAATAGAAAGTGAATTAGGTACAACCTTTTGGACTCATCAAGATAGGATATATATATATATATATATATATATATATATATGGATTATTTTCTCTGATTTGTCAACTGCTAATGGGTTAGACATTATTGGTGTATTTACTGCCTTATATATTGTATATAGTTATTGTACTTGTTGTATATAGTTTTTCATATATTAGTTATTACCTTTTTTATTTTAGACAAAAAAAGGAAAATACAGTGATATCTTGTTTTTACTATTGACCATAGAGATCTGGAGGTCTGTACAGATAGACAGGAAGTGATATGGCTGGGCAGAGAGAAGAAGTGATAAGGTGAGATGAAGAGAAGCGATCAGTCTCTGCTGGGGATGAGAATCTTAGAGGTTTCTCTGATCTTTCACTTTTGATCCCCTAATATCTGTTTCTGGGTTTTTATTATTAATACCAATTAGAATTCATGCAACGCATGTCATTGCCATTAAAAAAAAATGCCCACTCATTACATTGACTGCCAGGCAAGGTGACACATTCCTTTAATCCCAGAACTCAGGGACAAAGGCAGGCAAATCTCTGAGACCCTGATCTACATAATGAGTTCTAGGACTACCAGGGCGACCTGGTACGCTGGGGTTGAGAGCGCTTGCAGGATTCCCAGGCACCTTTCCGCAGCTCTGCTATTCTGAGCTTCAGAGGCTTGGCCAACACCACTGCTTCAGGACTCTTCTAGATCCACAATCTTCTCCCTGGTGAAGACAGGGCAGGCATGCTGTACCTGGCTGGACACATGGCTGCAGAGGGATGGTGCCACCGCTTATCTCAGCTATCCGAGAGTAAGGCGCATGCCAACAGAAGACCTGGGTCTAGCTACACCATGGGCCACAGTGGTAGCATACATGTTTTCAACCTGATTTAATTGGAACTAGCATCCGGAACTCAGGAAAATGTTGCTGGAGTAGATAACATAATTGTAGCTTCAACCCAACTAAGAAACATAAAACAAGACTGCACATAAAGAGCAAGGAAAAAGATCCAAGTCAGCAAACCTACAGGCCTAAATGAAATATGTCTAATGGATTCCAAGGTGAATTTTCTTGAAGCCAAGAAAAACAAACATCCTCACACACTGATGCTCACAAGTCCCAGTGAAACTCTCTGACTTCAGAGTTTTCTCTCTTATTACTGGAAGCACAATACACACATATACGTGTGTGCACACACACGCACACACACTCATGCACACACTCACACCCTCACTCACACACATGCACTCACACATACACACTCACACACTCACACACTTACATGCAGCATAGAAATCCCACATGACGAGTCTCTCTTACCTTCCAGAGGTCGGGGGGCCCTTCTACAAGTTTTGCTTTTGTGTGAGAGTATTTTAGGGCCAACTGCAAGCACTCTGTTCCAAATTCAAAATCATAGTCACTACACTGGGGACAGAGAAATAAAGAAACATAGAGGAATTAACAAACTATAATACAATTGGTAAAACATAAAGCAAAATGAAACAAAGAAGTCTTTTATTTCAAAAACGAAAAATACAAAGGGAAGCACTCAGAGGATTAGCAAACGTTTTAACTATTTGACTGTGTTGTAGAATAATTCTTCTTGTACCCTAAAAATGAAGTAAAACAATGAGCAAATAGGAAAGTTTAAAGCATCTCAGAGATCTGGGCTCCCCAGGGTGTCTAAGACCATAACAATATTTATTTCTGTTGCTCATACTTGAAAGAAGAGCTAAGGAATTACCACGTCAGCAACCTCCATTTAACAAACACGCATTTGTAAAACACAAATCCCCTTCTCCCATTTATAACTTGATATTAAACCATCATGGCTATGATTCATTTTACTATTTAGAATATCAATATGCCATTCTTAAAACATTTACATCTGAACACATAAATGGTTCAACCTTTCATTATATAGAAAAATGGAAACTTCACAAATACAGTAAAATGCGCATAACTTATTTTTAAGTAAAAATATCAAAATCACTAAACAACAACCTAATTCACTGAAGCTCTGAAAAATATTCCATCGGCATAAAGGTAAATAACACAGGAATCATGTCCTCAGAGGAACATCAGGCTGGAGTGGGGGTTGACTTCAGAAACTGGCAACAGAATTTTGTCTGCAGCACTGGAATGGTATCTACAGGAAAACCCTGTGAAAGGTACCTGAGTGCATGGGAGGTTATTGGGAAGGGCCTATCTGAAGCAATGGTCTCTGGACTCCAGCTTAAAGATTAAGAGAAGATGAGGAACAATGTCTAATCAAATCTTGTCTGGGTAAGAGCATCATTGCATGTTTATTTTCCAAGATTATGAATGAGCATGCACCTATGTGTAAGGATGCACTACTGTGTGTGTGCACCTCTGTCTGTAAGCACCTATGTGTGCGGATGCATCTATGTGTGTGTGTGTGCACCTCTGTCTGTAAGCACCGATGTGTGCGGATGCATCTATGTGTGTGTGTGCACCTCTGTCTGTAAGCACCTATGTGTGTGTGTGTGTGTGTGTGTGTGTGCGGCTATGTGTGCGGATGCATCTATGTGTGTGTGACCTCTGTGTCTGTATGCACCTAAGTGTGAGGATGCATCTATATGTGTGTGACCTCTGTTCTGTATGCACCTAAGTGTGAGGATGCATTTATATGTGTGTGTGACCTCTGTGTCTGTATGCACCTAAGTGTGAGGATGCATTTATATGTGTGTGTGACCTCTGTGTCTGTATGCACCTAAGTGTGAAGATGCATTTATATGTGTGTGTGACCTCTGTGTCTGTATGCACCTAAGTGTGAGGATGCATTTATATGTGTGTGTGACCTCTGTTCTGTATGCACCTATGTGTGAGGATGCATCTATGTGTGTGTGTGTGCACCTCTGTCTGTAAGCACCTATGTGTGCGGATGCATCTATGTTTGCGTGTGTGCACCTCTGTCTGTAAGCACCTATGTGTGCGGATGCATCTATGTGTGTGTGTGTGAGACCTCTGTTCTGTATGCACCTATGTGTGAGGATGTACCTATGTGTGTGTGCACCTATGTGTGCGGATGCACCTATGTATATATGCACCTCTGTGTCTGTAAAGTATGAGGATGCATTTATATGTGTGTGTGACCTCTGTGTCTGTATGCACCTATATGTGAGGATGCATCTATGTGTGTGTGCACCTATGTGTGAGGATGCATCTATGTGTGTGTGTGCACCTATGTGTGAGGATGCATCTATGTGTGTGTGTGCACCTATGTGTGAGCATGCATCCATGTGTGTGTGCACCTATGTGTGAGCATGCATCTATGTGTGTGTGTGCACCTATGTGTGTGTGTGCTCCTATGTGTGAGGATGCATCTATGTGTGTGTGTGCACCCATGTGTAAGCATGCATCTATGTGTGTGTGTGTGCACCTATGTGTGAGGATGCATCTATGTGTGTGTGTGTGTGTGCACCTATGTGTGAGGATGCATCTATGTGTGTGTGTGCACCTATGTTTGAGGATGCATCTATGTGTGTGTGCACCTATGTGTGAGCATGCATCTATGTGTGTGTGTGTGTGTGTGTGCACCTATGTGTGAGGATGCATCTATGTGTGTGTGTGCACCTATGTGTGAGGATGCATCTATGTGTGAGCATGCACCTATGTGTGAGCATGCACCTATGTGTGAGGATGCATGGATACCGGTGTACTGAGACCTTATGTTGTGTGAGAAGTACTTTACCAACTGAGCCCCCATGCAAGGGGAACAACAACAAGGCACAATAATGAATACAGTTTTCAGCACAAAATTCCAAAGTTTTTTTATTGTCCTAGAAGATTACAAAATCCTAACTGTAGGAGCTTTTGAAATTAATGAAGAAAACAGGCAAATGTGCAGTCTTCATTTCACCTGGACCACCACACCTCACGCCTTTTACTTTTATGTGCTATATGGTAGAATTTCTAGGAATGCTAAAATGCAGTATCAAGAGCTGCATTTGATAAGACGAATGTTGGTAGACCTCTGCTATACACTTTCAACATTTTTACAGTATTATCTATAGTATGTGAGATGTCTACAGCCCATGATTAAGTTCAAACAACGACTGATAACCTCCACTCTTCCCTGGATCATCACACTACAAAAAAAATATGAACACTCCCTAGCCAGCCTGCTGGTCTCACAAAATGCATAATGAGAAAAGCCCATAGGATGAGTTCCTTCCTGCCTGAAACACACTGGATGCTATGCTCTTGGCTATGCTGTAGCTAAGTCTGTGGAAAACAGAAAAATATGATGCAAACATATATATAGACTTGCAGTGTCTCTTCCTTTTGCATAGGGATGCAGGTGAGCCAGTACATGTGACCTTGCTCTCATAAAAACGTGTAACTGTTCTGAGGTCCAACGTCTTTCCCAACCTGTGACCACAGCTCTGGATGGAGAGAGAGATAGATAGATAGATAGATAGATAGATAGATAGATAGATAGATAGATACATACATACATACATACATACATACATACATACATAGATGTGGTGTGTGTGTCTGTGTGTGTGTGTCTGTGTGTGTGTGTGTGTGTGTGTATGTGTGTTTGTGAAATTTATTTAGGAAAAAGAGGCTGGGCTTGGTTAGAGACAAATCTGGATTTACCACTATATAGATTAATATTACAAAGGTCTTGAAGAATTTTATAAAAACTTCAAAAGTAAGTTCAGAAGTCTGCAACCAGTGAAAAAATCTGAATGTCTGCTGTTGCAGAATATTAACGATCAGACTCTTCTTACTAAGACATGGAAACTATAATATTTGACACACATATATGAGCAACAGAAAGACTAGAGAAGTAGCAAAGGGGTCATGAACTAAAAGCCATGAAGCCATGAGGTACATATTTCCTATAGCAAAGTCATTAATATCATGAATTTTGTAATAACAGAAGGTGGAATAACATCTCCATATTGGTTTGCTAATCCCACAGGTGTGTGGAGAAAGACCATCAACCCAAATCATGGACAAATTAATTAAAGCGAGTTTTATTAGTGTGTACTAAGGCAGAGTTCAAGAGATCAACACTGGGTGTGGGAAAGATAAGGTCTTTCCAGCTCAGGAGTAAGGGATTTCCAAATGGGAGATTGGACAGGCAAATAAGTATGGGCCACACAAGCAAACATAGGCATAACAAGTTGGTCATATACAACACTCTGAAGCAAAGGCGTAAGGTGGTCATAACAACCTCTTTGAAACAAAGGTAGGGTTGCCATTTTCTGGATCAGGCAATACAGAATCGTTTGTAGCTATCGTTACAGGTGGGGCTAGCTTAATTCTTGCAAAGCAGAGATTTAATCATAAAACGGAACAAACCTAGTCTGTTTTTACTATAAGATAGCTTTTAAGTACCAGATAGAGGCAGGCTGTTTCATCAGGCCCTCCTCAGGAATCCTCTGTCAGAAAGAAGCCCTCACCTACACATCTAGCTTTCTGTCTACTTGTTTCTGTTGCTGTCTGCATTGGCCATAAGAACCCTGCACGCATTAATAACAGACATTTTTAGTTCCTAGTTGGGCCCAACTTGCACAGTTCCACCACAGTTCTCGACACTCTATTAAAAGTTAGAATGGATCAATGAGATCACCAAGTTTCCTAAATGCTGCTCAATCCAGACAAGCTGATAACCAAGATAAACCATCAGAGTCATGTTGGTCAGGATCAGGCTCTCCTGATGCCATTTCTCAAGAAAACTGCTCAGGAAAGTTTTGATTCTATACTTTATTTGTTTCTCTTTCTCAATGATAGAAGAAGTGCTTGCTCGGCTTCTACACATGCTACGAAGAATAACAGCTTCTGAGCTCCTTACAGAAGACCACACAGACTTCCCAGAAGGCTCAGGGGATGATAGTCTACAAAACAGGAAGAGAAAAATGAGGCAAGAAAAGACTTGATATGGAAAACCTATATACACAAAGGAGTGAGAAAAGGAATTCCAGAATGGAAGTCAAAAAGGAATCCCAGTGATTACACTGGAGGAGCAGAATGAGAAAGCAGGTAAGAGGCTCAACAAAGATTATCTGTGGGAGGTCTCAAAATAAATAGAATGCTTCTAGACACAAAAATCTGACATGAAAATCAGGATTGGCATGAAGGTACTTTCCTTTTGTGGTGTTATTCCTGTATGGACTTTCCTGTGACTACTTCTTTCCCCAAAGAATGCAACATTTATTATATGGTTATTTATAAATATAATATATGTATTTATATTGTACTGTGACAGGGAAAAGGCACTCTGTTTCCTAAACATGAGAGCTTACTAGTAGGAAGGACAGTTTTATTTCAAATATAGATATTTAATACTTTCAGACAACCAATCTGATGTTGGAGAGAATATAAAATCTAAAATCATATCTATGTATTGTTACTCTATCATAAAATTTTAAATTTGGCTAGCATTGGACAGACTAAACCCTTATGTTTACCTCACTGAGGCTTCCAGCTCATGAAATTTCCTCTGTTCTTAGACTGTCCTCATCAACTAGTAGGCAACAGTTAAACAACTAAAGAGATTTATTACCGGGATCCCAGCTTCCTTGTTCCGCTACCCTAACAGCAGATGTTCCTTACAAACTCAGCCACAAATAACTATGTTCTAATCAGCTTTCCTGGTTGGTTAAAAAGCAAAAATCTGCCAGCATAATGGTACACACTTTTAATCTTAGCATTTAGGAGGCAGATGCAAGCAGATCTATGTAAATTTGGAGCCAACCTAATCTACATAGGGAATACTAGACCGGGTTTAAAAAAAAAAACAACTCTATTGCAAGGCTTGATGTGAAAACAATCCATTCCTCCCCTAACTAACCTTGCCTCGCAAACAGGCAATCATCACATGCTGTAAATGCTAATCTAGGATGTATTTCTATGTGTAAGAGTCAGCCTTTGCCCAGTAACAAACGTGCAAGAATTCTGTTACAATGAACTGTTCACCACACAACTGTAGGGTAGCAGAGGTATCATCCTTCCACCTGTAGGCTGCAGGGCTCGGATTCATCCGTTTGCTCTGGCGACTTAGACTGGAGGGGCAGCAACTTAGACAGTCTTCCTAGGACTTCTAAGAGCAGCACAGAGGACAAACACAGGACTATTGATTGGCACACTGTCAACCTCCACCTGTTACATCTAGCAAAATCCCTTCACCCAATGCAAATCAGGCAGACAGACACAAGACTGAGAAGGAGACACTTTGCCCAGAAGGGTTCATGGCAATGGTACAAACAGGGCACTGTTCCCAGGAGACGATGACTCCGCTCTGACTGTAATCTACCTACCACACAATGCTCCTGATTAAAACACTGCAATGTGACCTCTGCTTGTTCGGTTTTCTTCATTCTCTTCTGAACATCTCCTTTCCTCACCACAATACATAGCCACACTTTTCAGCCCCCATCATTCCAATGCTGGAGCTTTGATCTTACCAATGCAGAGATTTTACGTCATTGACTGTGTAAACTTTTCTCATAGCTAAAACACATAATGCTAAAAGTCACTTTCCTGAATAAGTCTGCTTTTCCTGGAATTCAAGATTGTCTTTTGTTTTATGTGGTTATCTTTCTGTATGATTATAACTCTTCAATACTGCACACTTGGCTGCTCATACCCACATCTATTCTCAAGATATGCTAAGACTCATGAGAAAGTCACCCTTGGAATCTCCAGTCCTTGAAACCAGAACCATTGTGCTTTCTGGCTGTTCCATAGGTATCGTTCTCAGAATGCCACATGCCATCTCAGGGACATTCACGGTCTCTCTATCATCAACCACCCAGGCCCTGTGTATGCATGCAATCTTCTTTCTTAACTGACCCTTTTTCCCAAAACAAATCCTTCCAGAACTTCCTATGGAAAGATTGTATAGAGAGGTTTATAAAAATACCTGAGATGTTCAGAAACTTCCTATGGAAAGATTGTATAGAGAGGTTTATAAAAATACCTGAGATGTTCATGAACTTCCTATGGAAAGATTGTATAGAGAGGTTTATAAAAATACCTGAGATGTTCAGGAACTTCCTATGGGAAGATTATATAGAGAGGTTTATAAAAATACCTGAGATGTTCATGAACTTCCTATGGAAAGATTGTATAGGGAGGTTTATAAAAATACCTGAGATGTTCAGGAACTTCCTATGGGAAGATTGTATAGAGAGGTTTATAAAAATACCTGAGATGTTCAGGAACTTCCTCTTAGATTGGACAGATTTCACAAACTAAAGCCTTCCAAAGACAGATAGCCACAATGATACTAGCTACAGAGACCAGGGGCAAGGGCTTCTCAGTGGGCAGTCAGCATGCACAGGGGCTTCTCAGGCCACAGTCAGCATGCACAGGGGCTTCTCGGGTAGCAGACAGCATGCACGGGCTCTGGAGCTGCAGTTTCGAAGGCAGCCCGGCCTCTACTGCAGCCTGTGCTCTCGTCACACCGCTCCCAGAGCTCACTAATTTGTAAACGTTCTTAATGAACGTGAACTGTTTTCCTTTCCTCAGCTCCCAAACGTGGAGAGTTCTCCGCTGGCCTCCACTTGTTTGGAACTCTGCCTTTTATATCTATGGAGTCTCTGCTATTAATTCATCTTTCAAGCTGAATAATTTTCTTTTGTTATTGGCAATCCTTCTATTCTTGATCTTAAAGATTTATAACAGTTTTATTCCTTTCAATTCCCTTGAATGATGTTTAAGTTATGAGTAAAATGATACACATATCCAGTCCACCAACTATCATTTCCTAGAAACAGAAATTGCGTGCATATTAACTACATACATATTCCAAACTGTCTTCTCCAAAAACGGCTTCTGCTTATGTCCCTACAAATGGTATGCAATTGTATCAGGTTTTTACACATAAAGTAAACGAATATGACTCACAGGGATTCAAACCCTCTGGAAATATGTATTGTGTATAATCAGATTATTTTTCTGGGAAAGGAAGGATTCCTTAATTTTCAGAGGTTCTACAATGCACACCCAAAGTTAGGAACTATTGTTTTATGGTAATCATGCAATGGTCCATGGCTACAGATAATCGGATTATACCTCCTTCCATCCGTGACAACCTTCAAATTACTATTGCAGCACAGCAGCCTGGGAAGTTTGCCCAACAGGGAACAATATATACATTCGAGTAGAGCTGAAGCAAAGGCGTGCATGCACAGGCTTCTCACTGTGTCACTGGAGGAGCATGCTCACAATATTCAAGCGTTCACAAAATAGACCAGTTTACAATGAGGTAAACAATGAACACCTGCATTCGATTTATCATCTGAACATCAAACCTGAAGCATTTTGCATACATTTACATGGTTTGAATTATGCAATGCACCTTAGAATTGCATGAGACAGTTATCCAAGAAGCTTTGTTCTTCTATCAGATCATCTCCTGAGTAAACAGCCTCAGAGTGTGTCCATACGAGGTTGACACAGAAACCCCCCTTGCTGGATAAGAAGTAAAAGCACAAAGGAACTGGAGAAGCACAAGATTTCTTTTGGGGTACGAATTTTTAAATGAGTTCACACAGAATGCATTTGCAAAGGCCTTTAAATATCTTCTACAAAAAAAATAAATAAACTATTGAATTATTTTAAATCTTTGCAAACCTACACAGTTAATGTTCACTCTGAATGGCAATCGCATCCATAGCTGCCAGTTCAGCAATGCAGAGATTTTTAATTTTTTTAAATGTATGTAACTGGATAATTATTGTAAAGCCATAGTATGGGAAGCAACTTTACTGTAATAAGTAATATTAAACTTTCGCTTTTAGCCTTTCTGTTGACTTCCACAATCGAATATTGTCAAAAACAATAAAAAGCAAAAATGTCAGTGGACTCTCATTTATCTTCTTGAGTAAACTACTCAAAAGTTAGACAATAAAATCAGAAAATGAAATAGTGGCCTAAATTGCAAATGATTAATCTTAGGTGGCAATGAATTATCCAATGTGTATAAACAATGGAAAGAAAACAAGACCTCTATCAGCATCTAACCACAAAGATAAGAAAGATTTAAATTCTTGCAAGAGCACTGAGAGAGTTTTACCATAAGCGCATCAAAGGATGTAAAGAGTTGAAATGAGCCCAAGGCATTCAGAGAAGGGAGAGCCCAGGTCTAGAATTAGTTTCCTCAGCAGCAGGATCAGACACACTATTCAAGGGCAGACAATGTATAAAAGCCCATCTCCTGGAGAGGCTAGTTACAACTTACAGAGTTGAAGCTACCTGTAAGACATATTCATACTCATAAGCAGTGGAAAATTTATTCCACTTTAAGTGAGAAGTATGAGAAAGAGTGGTTAGAGAATGGAGTAACATCAGCTCACCAATGAAGCCAATCTTCATGGGAAATTTCCCAGGCAATATGCTGAGAACAATAGGTAAGGCTGAGAGGGTGGGGTAGGGTGGGGCCCACACAGACACAGATAAAGGAGCTCACTGTCTCAGTGGCCACATGCCACACATGGAGACGCTAAACAGAGGCAGGCGACAGTGATCTTGATAGACATCTTTCTTCTATTCAGCTGATACACTGCAAATCACACCAAACATAAGTCTAGAGCGATCAGTACAATTATCGTAATTAACCCCAGTAGACATCACCAAGTCTTTCCTAAACAAAGCGCAGTTATAAAATTATTTGCTCCTTTCTGCACAGCTTGACAGGGAGCACTTGCAGATCTTCTCCTCACTGACATCTAGCACCTTCTTCCACTTCCTAACTTTTGCCTCACATGTCAAGTTTAGAACTACCCTGAGTATTTTGCACTGCAGACCTCAGCATCAACTCTTCTCTATACTGGAGTCTGTGAAACTCAGCTTTTACCAAATGCTGGGCTCCTCTTCTTCACAAACACTTTTCCTTATTCTATAAGATCTGTGTTCTTCTGACAAGACAGACTCCATAGCAGAGGAAAAATTAAATCTGCCTAAATACTAGGCCACCAGGCCAAACATAATAAAACTTTTCAACAATAACAGAATGAAGGACAAGAGTGTGAATGAATTTCAAAATTCTTACTATAAGCAAGACAGATTATAAATCCATGATTTTACTGATATGGCATGCTTATTTGTAACATGAGGGCCTGTCCTCCTACCAGGTCCCACAGCCATTTGGCCCCAAAGAAAATCACACAGAGAGTCTATATTAATGATAAACTGATTGCCCATTAGCTCAGGCTTCTTATTAGCTCTTATAACTTATATTAACCCATTATTCTTATCTATGTTAGCCACATGGCTCAGTACCTTTTTCAGCAGGGTAGGTCACATCCTGCTTCTTCCGCGTCTGGAGGACTGCAGAGGAGGGCTTTTTCCTTCCCAGAATACTCCTGTTCTCATTGCCCCACCTCTACTTCCTGTCTGGTTATCCCACCTATACTTCCTGCTTGGCTACTGGCCAATTAGTGTTTATTTAAAACATAATTGACAGAATATAGACAATTCTCCCACACTACTCATTTGCTTGTTTTTCCTTTTTTTTTTTTATTTTTGAAACAAGTTCTCTCTACCTAGCACTAGTTTTTCACTGTGAAGACCAGACCAGACCAGTCTCAGAGAGTCACCTGCCTCTGCCTCCCAAGTGCTAGGGTTAAAGGCGTGTACTAACATGCCTGGCCCCAAAATAGCATTTTAGAATAAACTTCTGTTATCAAAAGAAGATTGGTGGTATTCAGGGTCAAAGGGGGGTGAAAGGGACCCAAGCTCAAAGGGGCACGAGGGGCACAAAGCTATCTGTCGGATGTGGTATGTGTGAAATTCTCAGGGCTACACACTTTGTGATTACGTACCAAGACATTTGAGTTTTACTCTCATATAAAGTATGTCCCAGTGAATCTTAAATATAAAATATCATTTACAATAACAATGATAAAAACAAGATACCTAGTAATAAATTTAACAAAAACATTGTAAGACTTCTAGAGAGAATCTAGCAAGCTTACTATAAACATATCTTTAATTGAAAAAGATTAAACTGTTTATAGATGCTATATTAGAAATACCATAGTTCATTCTCAAATCACCCTCGGGTAAATTACAAATAAAAAAATAATTCTAGCATATTCTTAGAAATTTTAAAATCTAACCCTAAAATTTATATAAGAAATAGTCCTCAAATCATATAATACTACTAAATAAGAATTAGTGAAAATAACTTCCTAAATATGGCTTTAATCCTAGCATTTAGCAGAAGAAATGGGTGTCTGTGAGTTTGAGGACACACTGGTCTGCAGAGTAAGTTATAGGCAGACAGAGCTACATTGTGATACCTTATCTAAATAATGAGCAAACAAACAAAATCAAAAAATGCGAATTGTCCACTTTTATCTAAATCTAAAAGCATGATTAAAACTGAAACAAAACAGAAACTCATCCATGAAATGCTCCTTATACTGGACTAGAAAGTGAACTAGGATGATCTCCCATGTGTGGAGAGAAGCATGCAGGTTTTCTTTAGGCAAACTGGTGAGAACATGGGAACCTAGAAATCCTTTGAACATAATAATGATCCATTACCAGCTATGCCTTATCTGCTCTGTTTGAAATCCTCATCTCTGGTAACCCAAGGATAGCCCTTTCTTAGAAACACAGATTTCACAAAGGCAGTCAAGTTAAGTGAAGTCATTCGGACGGTCCCTAGTCCAATCACTGTGTCCTTCTAAAGTGGCAAATTTTAGACAGAGACAAAAACAAAAAGAAGAAAGACACACACTAGATGGCAAAGGTGCCATATCCATGGACCAGAAAAGTCGAGACTGCTGGCAAAGCTGAGGGCCAGTTGAGACAAGTGCGGCTTCTATCCTGTTGCCACTGGGAAGAGCAAGCCTGTACGAAGTTAGACTCTCAGGCTCCAGAAATGAAGCACAGTAACTTTCTGTTTTTATTAAGCCACTTTGAGAATTTTTTGAAACCTAGAAAACTACTATATATGCACTACAAAGCAAAACAAAATAGTACCAATAGCACTGAAAACTTAATTCAGTTTGAAAACCTGGCATTAGGAACTAAAGAAATTGAAAGGAAATAGTGTCATGTAGTGGCACAATTAAGAATGTTCCACCTAACATGAGAGGTAGAAAATATTGCTAATATATTCATGAATTTGGACATGATGGCTTGCTGTATCTATACCCTTAATCATAGAAATTTACATCTCTCCCACCAAGGTAGGTATGAAACCTGTGTCTCCATCTGCTGATGATCAGGGCAGTGGAAAAGAGCAGAAACAACAGTGCTCCAATCACAAGTTAGCTTTAGTTTGCACACTTCTCCTGTCCACACCAGCACCACATCCATAAGAAAAGCGTAAACAGCCCACTGGCCAGAGAAAGATGACACACTGGGCCAGAGATGTCCACACTTACACTTCACAAAAGTTAACTGTACCAATGAGAAACTGTCTTCGAAGTGGCAAGGACCAAGGTATCTAATGATCACTTGTATAACAAAAGAATCTGATATTCTGCTTCTTGGAATAGTTGTTTTAAATTAGGCTAAACTATGCAGTATTTAATAAATAACCATACAAAAGTAATAACCTACAAATATATTCAATAGAAATAATAAAAAGTATAAAAAAGAACAAGTAACAGGAAAATAGTGCTAGTGTAATTCTATTCATAAAAACATTAAAAGTAGGGAAATTTTCAAATAAATAGAGGAAGGCAAGGAAATTAAGACAAAACAGAGCCACATGAGGAAAGAAGGACTATGGGCCAAAACAAGGACACAAATGGGAACACGTAGCATGCTTTCTGAATGTGAACTTAAAGTGTGTACGCTTTATCCTTAGAACAATATACCAAATATGTAAGATATTGGCTCCGAGATAAATCATGCATATTCATGAACAAAAGCCGTCATGGCTGGAACAGGCTTAGGCCTTTGTGTCCTTTCCTCACATAGCACACGAAGGTGCAGACTTGTGTGGAAATAGTTAACAGTAATAGGCCAGGGTTGTCTTGACAACACTGGAAGTTTAGGCAGGAGCATATGGCTTCTTCAAGGAATTCTTCTCTAATGTTTATTGATACACATTTAGTATCATTTAATAATGTGATTTAATAAATATTAACATTTTAATAAATATTATTTAGATATAAACTATTCACCTAAGATTTAACATTTATCTTTGCTCGGTGTTTACTGAGAGAGTTGTCTCTTTAGCGTCAGTGAGTTGAGGTCATTCTATTTGCCCAGGTAGGATAAAGTCAAAGGAGCACACAGACGCACAAGCAGGCAGCTTTATTTATTTCTCTGCATATTGTGTGTACTCCATGATGGAAGAAGAGCACACCAACTACCATCAATTATACTCGACTCTGGGACCTCACCTGTGTGTAATTTGACTTCAACAAAATCCGTTGGTTTAAATAGCTACCTTGATTCTTGCCACTTGGAAGACAACTATCCATTGATACAGCTTACTTTTATAAAATGCAAGGAAATTATGCATCAGCATTAACAAGAGCAAGAGACTAAGCATATTCTAGATACAGTCACCAATCGCATTATTCTCATGCAGTCTGCCCGTAACTGAACAGTGCAATATATAATGTAGCAATCACATGTCATTTACCTTTTCTAACCTCAAAGAATGTGCTTGAAACAAGAGGTTTTTAACCTTTGCCTGAATTCATCTGATTTCCTTTTCTGAAACTTGGGCTATTAAATAAGATGCCATACTTAAAATGTTGGAAACATTGAGTATCCTTGATTTTCTAATTCTAGAAGGAAAGCCGAAGTCAACACCCCTGATTGTTTTTAAGTGCCAAATTTATTCACCTACTGCAATGCCCTTCAAGCTTGCTCTCTGTTGATTCTTATAAGTGGTGTACAGCTAAGACCTAGCCTCCCAGCGTCCTGCTGATGGTTCTTGGTTTATAATCTAGATGAATCATCTGGCAAAGAAGGTCATTATTCATCCATCTGAAAAGAGCAATAACAGAATTTCCAAGTTGAAGGGGTGAAATGAATGCCATGTACTCCTTAGGGATCTGGAGAGCAGCACAGATTCACTGAAATCACAAGGAGTGGAGTGTCACGAACTGGGCAGATGAAAAGGGCAGAAACTAATTCATAATAAGGAAAGTAACCAAAAACTCTCAAAACAATCCTACTCTTCGCTTGCCATTTGCCAACCAGTTGTGCTTTTCTCAATGATTAAAATCTTTCTTGGAAAATAGTGAGGCTCTGTTCCTTGGAATCACAATAGTTAGGGAAATTCCATGGGCATTGGAAAGTCTGAGGAAATGTGAGAATTTTCAGCAAAGACCTCAAAATCCTGTGTGAGCATGAAGACTAGTGAAGCATTGCCTCTGACTATTTGGAAACGTGTCAAAATATCCAAAATCCTTTCCCACACCTAAATGAAGAGGGAACACTACAGAGGCAGTCTCTACTATCAGGACATTTGAAATCTTCAGAGTGGCAGTGTGAACCTGTGTGAACGTCATGGAAACTTCTACTAGGCACAGCAGTTTTAAACACTCCATTAGGACAGAAGTTTCCATGTTCAACTTAAACTATATTTGTGCCAAGAAGTAAATCTACAATATATTCTATATTGATAGAAATAATCTATTTAGAACAACATAGTCAAAGTCTGTGAGTGCCATCATGTGCATGTGTATGTATCTCTCTCTCTCTCTCTCTCTCTCTCTCTCTCTCTCTCTCTGTGTGTGTGTGTGTGTGTGTGTGTGTGTGTGTGTGTGTGTGTGGATTTGCCAATATAATATGATATGACATACTCTACCTATTAACTATTCTCAAAAATGGTTTTATAGTCATAAGCAGAATATTAACACTCTTCAATGAATTACAATGTTGGTTAGACATTGTGTGTCTGTGTCACATGTGTGCCTCAGGCATCCTCAGGGCCTCCCACCATGTTTTCTGAAACAGAATCCATGATCGGCCTCAGGTAACCTGGCAAGCAAGCTCTAAAGATCCTCCAGTTTCAGCCTCCTATGCTCTGTACAAATGTACACCACTATACCCAGTGTTTTGCTTTTACTTAGGTTCTAGGAATCAGACCCGGGTCCTCACGCTGACACTGCAAGCATTATTGATATTGCTGACTGATATTAAATAAACCCAGTCTGTTTTAGTCCATTTTTGTTGCCAGAACAAAGTATTTGACATTGGACAGATAACAAATGAAGAAAAGAATATGGAGGTTGGACCAGCCCACAGAACTGTCATTCAAACAGTATGGGAGGGAGTATGGCTCTGCAATATGGGGGAGAAGCAGAAAGGGAAGTATAAAGTGCAATGGGGGACACACACATTGGATGTGCATTTGTTATAGCTACCCACTTTCAATAAAACTAACCCTGTCATAGAAAACTGTATGTTTTCATAGAAAACTGTATGTTTTCATAGAAAACTGTATGAGCCTGCATGCCTTACTGGGGCTCACCTTTCAAAGGCATCACACTGGGGGCCAACTTGCCAGTGCATAAACCTTCAAATGCTCAAACCATCAACAAATCATAGCAAATGTGCTTTAACACATAAAAATATGCTCACGTAAGAACAGTAATGGGTCAGAAAGGTCAAGGGGGTTCTAAGGTTAAAGGTTCTCCATGGCCAGCTAATTGTCTGAATTAACTATATTCTCTTTCAGGCTCCATGGCCAGCTAATTGTCTGAATTAACTATATTCTCTTTCAGGCTAACAATCACTACTTCCTGAGTGCTAGCATGCACTTCCTGCTATTTGATGTAAGCAATAGCATATTCGTCTCACAAAAGACGCTAATCATATTATACAGACATCAGGCACGGGCCTGTGTTAACAGTATAATAAAAACTTAGGAGGAGGGATAGCTTGCTGATTCATTTGCACTCTGACGATATAAGGATAAAGAAATAGATGTATACACTATGAAAGCATCTCTTAAAACAGATGTCAGTGTATCAAGATAGATCATCTGTCCTGCACAGTCAATCACAGGGAATCTTCACATGGGCAAAGCTTTAGAGCCAAGCCCACTGTGAGTGAAAATTCTATTATGTGTAGGCTCTGGGATGACCAAAAAAGCTGAAGCAATATTCCAGAGGGAAGAAGGAATTAATCGATGTTAGATGTATTTCATAGGCTCTTGTGTACACCATGCTCCAAGCAGGACGGGGATAGTCCTCATGCATAAGTACCAGCAGTCGCCAGCTCTCAGGGAACTTGAGCAAATGTGCAACTCTTTTCAAGAGGTGGAATTAAAGGGAAAAGGCAAGGATGATAACATTTGAGAATGAAAGAAATCACTTAATTATCCAAATAGCAAGCAAAGGTACCTTTATTTCATTTTGCCTTTTCTTTAACAATTCTACGACTGTTGAATTATATTTTACTGTCTTGAATCACTTTCATTATTTCATTCAACTGCTTTGTTTTCTCAATATCCATTAATGCATTTATTTCATGGCCCTTTTAATGTTCTTGAACATGTTCATAATTACTATTTTGAAGTCCTGGTCTTGGGCTTCAGTTAAATTGCTTTCTCAGGACCTATTACAATGGTGTTGCCGGCTTCTGAAGAAAGCATATTGTCTTAGTTGTTCATGGTTATATTTTGTACTTTGGCCCAAGCATCTGGAGTTATGACATTTGGGTTGTTTCTCAGTGTAGATATCTAGACTGTCCTTTGTTGAATGGGTGTTTCGTTATTTGGCTGCTGTTGCCCCCATCTGAATCCTTAATCAAGTGTGGTTGGTGTGAGGTCCCTGGTAGAGAGTAGTTCTGGGTCTTGTAGATATGGGTCACTGGTAGGGAGCCGTTCTGCAGGCAGGCAGGGAGTTACGAAAAAAAGAACGTAAGGCCAGGCTGAAAGGGGTGGCAGAGAAAACTGCAGGGACCCAGGGTTCACACCAAAAGACGAGGTTCCAAAGGGAGAGGGGTAGGCTGAGTGGTTTTAAGTAGCCAACCCATAGGTAGATAAAGAAAGAGAAAAAGAACATGGGAGAGAGAAAGAATGAGAAAAAAGATTTAGATTTAGACCACACGTGGTAAGCAAACAGTACTCAATGATGAAAACACAAAGGCCTCTCCTCTAATATAAGGAAACAAGGCAAATAATGCAAAGCAGTAACCACAGCAACTAGGCAGAAATAAAATGCGTCAAATATTAAGAGTTTAACTAAGTCTGCTTACTTACAAAAATCAAAAAAATCTACAACTTCTTTCTTCTAACATTTAGAAATGTTGTTAGCTGACAGTGTCTAGGGGTCTTCTGTGATGAAATAGACAAATCATTAAAAAAGAAACATAAAAGTACTAGTGAATATATAGCTTTATTAAAGGTTAATATGAAAATAGGGGTCATTTTAAGTATATGTATATACCATTATCCATATAAATGAAATTTTTCCTGATGATCATTTCAAAGACTAACTGAATGGACTACCACAAGCCTTGACACATTACATCTTTGGTATAGAATAATATGCTTACATTCTATAAAATAATATAGAATAAATAATAATAATAGCAATAACTTCTTTAAAAAATGATAATAAGAACATTTCATCAAAAACAAAACCTTCAATAAAAATCGTTTATCTGAATTCATAAAGACGTGAAAACAAACTGAAATTAATAATGCAGAACTCAATGTACAATTCGGTTGTCCCCTACTGGGTGTCACTTTATATAGCAGGCCATGACACAACATGACTTTTACTATGGCTGGAAACAAAGGATATCTGTGCCTTGCACAGGGCATCTGAACCAGGAATGAGGGAAGTAGACCAGCCGACACTAAACTAGGAAGAAGGTCTAAGTGAATTCCCGGCACCAAGTTCCATTTGTTGTTCTGTGGTAGGGAACACACAGGCTGCATGCAATGGTGAAACCCATCTTTCTCTGCCCAGGAAGAGTCTGAACTCTTCTTTTTTATTTAAAAAAAGAAATTTGTTTTTTTTTGGTTTTTTTTTATTTTTTTTTATTTTTTTAAATTTATTTATTTATTAAGGATTTCTGCCTCGTCCCCACAACCGCTTCCCATTTCCCTCCCCCTCCCCCGATCAAGTCCCCCTCCCTCATCTGCTCGAAGAGCAATCAGGGTTCCCTGACCTGTGGGAAGCCCAAGGACTGCCCACCTCTATCCAGGTCTCGTAAGGTGAGCATTCAAACTGCCTAGGCTCCCACAAAGACAGTACGTGCAGTAGGATCAAAAACCCACTGCAATTGTTCTTGAATTCTCAGTATTCCTCATTGTCCGCTATGTAAAATCATGGGATAAATCCGGACTAAAAAAAGAAATTTGAAATTACCTTAGAAGAAAAGAAAAAATAAAGTTCAGGTTTTAGTCATCCTGAGAAATGAGAGATATGACTGTTTTTCCTTTGTAGTTTTCGGTTTACTCAAAAGAACTTTGTGGTCGAGAAAAGGGTGTGTTCCCAAGAAAGGAATCTAAAGTCATTAAACACAACAGATTTCCTGAACCTCCCCATTGAACTATAGCCATCAGAAAGTCGTCATCTGTTTCATTTTTTTCTATTCCAAACAAATTTATTTTTCCTGAGGTATGCATATCAAAACTACATCTGACATTAGGACCCAGCCACAGCCTTAACCCAGAGAGATGAAGAACAGATGACAGTAGAGACTGAACGTAAATAAGCAGATGTCACACTGGGCCATCAAATCTTATCAGAAAGATGCTGGCGCAGGCCATGTGCATGTGCCTCCCAACCGTTATTAAAATCAACACTCCACCGGTGTGAGAAGCGGTTGTGGAAACACATCAGGAACCTGACAGAGCTTCGGCCTTTGACTTGCTTTGCTACTTAACAGCCAGTCTCCCTAACAAGTATTGCCATCTTGCTTTAATAACGGGATAGCCCCCTCTTAGGGACTACTCTGTCCATACAGTAGGCAATCAAATAGCCTTGCCCTTGCCCCCTCAAACAAGGGAAAGTTTGGGGTAAAGGTATGGTTTCCATTTTAGCTAAGTTTCAGCTGGCTTAATAAGATGACAGCGTATGTATTTGTCTCTAACCAACTCCAAGTCTCTGTCAGGTTCTCAGAGTCTGCTAGTGTACGTCAGTTCACCCCATGGGCCTGGTGCCTGTGAAGGCCACAAAAGGGTATCAGTCAGTACCTGGAACTGGAGTTAGGGTTGCCCTGCGGGTGCTGGAAACCAAACCCAGGTCCTCTTGGAGAGCAGCAAGTATTCTTAACTGCTGAGCCATCGTCCATCTCATAATGTTTTTGCTGCAAACCCTTACAACTTTATGCATAATTTTAAAAAAAAAATCTGGTTGGAAAACATACAGAAGTAGCAACACCTCCTTACTGGCTGACAGTTTATATCCTAATCACGTGAAATCACAAAGTATCATCAACGCCGCTAAAACCCCAAATTTCACCATGGTTCCAGAATTCTCAGTATTCTGGCAAATGAGACAGCTTCTCCTGGCTGGAAGCAGGAAAAGGTACTGAATTACTCCAGTGAAAAAGTGATAGGAATTTTAGGAGCTATGATACATGTTTCTCGCTCTGAAAACATAATGGCGATTTTGAATTTAAGAGTTCCACAAGTTCCCAGGGAATGTTCTTCTTTAAATACAGGCTGGTCCCTGACTACTCCAGCCAGAGGCCACAAGAGAGGCACTGCTGCTCCAGGCCTGGGGCCAGGCTGAGAGGCAACCAGCAACTTCTATCATGGTCTCTCGAAACCAAGCCTGTTTTCAAGTCCTGTTCTTCAGTGTGCTGTTCATCACAGACAATGTATTCACTAAACTTGGCTCTGGAGTTCTCTATTGTTTTATTACTCTTTCTGCCTCTGTCTTGAAATTCTTTAGCTTATTCATTATAGCAACTTTTTTCTTTTTCCTTTTTTTTAAAAAAGTATTTTCATTTAAAATCCAGTACTGCCATAGTACAAGTCATTTTTGAATATACAATAAATCTTAACTATGCACTGGACCCTGTAACTGCTCTACAAACTAGAGTTTGATATTTTCCAGAAGGTTTGTAGTATACTTCGGGAAATAGTCTACAAGGTACAATGCATCTGAATTCTCAATGATGAACCCTATCAGTGATTATCAAATTCCTATGGACACAGCAGCACCTGAACTCAAGACCAAGCCCTGCTCCAGTGCACAGTTGCCAAAGGCTTTGAATGTCTTTCCGACCATTGCATTGTGTTTTCTCTGGATCCCCAGAATGCTGCTGCTGTCTGTATATGGTGTTCAGAAGCCAGCAAAGACTTGTAGGAAGGTCAGAGCCACATATACAGCTTGTCTCACCAGTGGCTCTTAACCTTATGGGACAGATTCGCAATTCATTTACCATACCAGGTTCACAGGTCTATGGACTTCATAAGACCCTACAAGGGCCAGAAGGCAATCAGAGAAGAAAAGCTGTCCTTTGTCACTCAGTCAGAAGCCATACACTCCACAGTGACTTGAACATAGCAATGGGACACAATGACTAAACTACATTTGGTTGTTTAATTACAAAGAACTCACACAACTCCAACATCTGGATATGGTCACATATTCTCCTATGTTCCCAACACCAGGGATATTGAGGCAGGACAATCAATTATGAATATGATATCAGCCTGGGCTGCATTGCTTGGGGAGAGCGGAGACAGAAAGATAAAAGTATGGGATATAAAGGGAGAGGACAGAGACGAGAATTCTCAAAAATGTACATAGTCCAAAGGAGTAAATCTCACGAGGCAGCATATTTTTAATCTGAATGTGATATTCAAACTTTCTTGGCAAATGTAGAGCCATAGCCTACCAGAAATTGTGAAAGTTTAAGGCTTAGTGAGGCCAGTGTTGGCTTAAGCTCATCAAGTCAAGACTAACGTGTCAGAATCACCAGTCAAAGGACTAAAGCTGGGCACTCCACTGGAATGACCGGGTGACTGACTGGTGAGCCTGCAGATGCTACCAACAACCCAAAGTCCACTGTGGCAACACCAGCAGACTGAAGATGCCAGCACAGAACTACAGGCAGATGTGACAAGCGGGCAGACACCAGGAAGTCAACGAAGGCACAAATCCCTGTTAACTAGTTAATTGTGTGAGTTCTGCACCCACACCAATGGTAGTTGTGCAGCAGGGAAACAAACATATACACAGCAGAGTTGGAAAGAGAAGCCTTTTCATCTGCTGGGCTATATACCATTTTTAAATGACTGGCAATGGAGGTATTTAAAGAGTCCACCAAGACAGTAAAGATGGTCTTAGCACTGAGAGCAAGGCACTAAGTGGCATGTCATATAAATTCTCATCAGCTGGAATCCCTCTCAGAGATTTAACATGTCCCATTTTTTGCATGTTTTTGGCCACGCTTCACTGTCTGTGTATAAGTTTGTCCATCAGATAGGCCACTTCCCATCACCTCCTGCAGGTGCACTGTCAGCTTCACCTACCAGAGGTTTGGCTATATAGGCTATTCTGTCACAAGAAGGAACAAAAACTCTTGGTGGTGATTTGATTCAATCCAAAGGACATGGGGCATAGTTTTATGTTTCATACTAACCATAAGGCTTATGAAATATATAGATATTCTGGTATTCAACAATGCACATATATTTCAATAACAAAATCTTATTCTGATGACTGAAAATGAAAAAAATACTCCTTTTTACTAGTCCTGAAAAATCTTTAAAAATAGTCTATTCAAAGTCTTGGAAAAATAAGCAATTATCCAGAAAATGACAAAAAAAAAGGACTAGCTCATAGCTGGAAATATCAATGATTTTATCAAAATAAGGATGTTCATAAAATAAAGACATTAAATTTGAATCATATAAAATTATATTATTAAAAGTCTGTGATATTGGGGTTGAGGTCATGGCTCAATTACAGAACACTTGAATAGCAGCAACAAGTCCTATGTTCCTTTTCCAACACCATAAAAATGAAAAATAAAATGAACAAAAATGTGAACTAGACGACAGATACTATGTGGTTTAAGAGAATGCAACTTTGCAGGGTATAGGCAACACAAAATATTTCAGAGCTGGGTAATTTCTATAATGTGGGTGAATTCATAAACAGGATAGCTGTAACATTTGTAGGCAAACCTATTTTAGAAATCAAATAGACTTTTCATTGTACGGGAAGGCATACCTATAGACCAAACCCTTGCCAAAACCACTTCAAAGCAAAGCTTTCCCTTCTCGGTCTTTTGGCAGTGGCTAGTCCTCTGTCACACACCCAAAGAGCTTATATTAAAACTCAAACAACGTTGGCATCAAACATCTTATAAAATGACTACCTTATATGAGACATGTGTGTTTAAAAAATATGCATTTTGGCCCTATGCTGGTTCCTTCCCTGTCTGGTTGGAGTTGATGAGCTACCTTTAGCTCAGGTAAGCTGTTTCAGTGGGTATCCCCATCATGGTCTTGATCTCTTTGCTCATATTCTCACTCCTCCCACTCGTCAACAGGACTTTGGGAGCTCAGCCCAGTGCTCTGCTGCGGTTCTCTGCCTCTGTTTCCATACGTTGCTGGATGAAGGTTTTATGGCAACATTTAAGATAGTTATCAATCTGACTGTAGGGAAAGGCCAGATTGAGCACCCTCTCCACTATTGCTTAGGGCCTTAGCTGGGGTCATCTTTTTGTATTCTCACAATTAAATCTCACAAAACTGAGAATGTAGGGGAAAAAAGAAACAAAAGGCAGAGAGAAATATTGAAAAGGGGAGGATCGCTGAGTGCTGGCTGATGCTCGCCAACCACTGAAGGAGGGCTGAAGTCACAGAAAAGTCTAAAGAAAACAGGCCTCTGCCAGGCCATGCTTCTAACGGCCAGCAGCGTAAGCAGTAACATGTCCGATGACGAATCTCACTGGCTAGAATAGCCGGAAACTCTCAGGGACCTCTATGTCAGCTGTTCAGCCTGCCTGACAGGAAAGAGGCCTTTGGTTAAGTTTAATTCTAGTCAGGTGGTGGTGGCGCATGCCTTTAATCTCAGCACTTGGGAGGCAGAGACGGGTGGATCTCTTTGAGTTCAAGGCCAGCCTGGTCTATAAGAACTAGTTCCAGGACTGGCTCCAAAGCTACACAAAACCCTGTCTTGGAAAACAAAAAAACAAAGCAAACAAACAAAAAAAGAACATCAGTTTAATTCTTGTTTATAATTCCAGTGACTATCAATAAAAATATCCAAACATAAGGAATTATAATAATTATAAGAAATATAATAAAGGTCAGTGCATGGATTGCCAATCACATAGCATGCTGATCACTGAATCCCTTGGTCTCTCCCAAGCCTGTGTGATGAAGCAATTGGTCAGCATGTAAGCCACAGACATGGGGACTGAGGACACAGGTGAAGCATTATGGGACCTGCCAAGGCATCAGGCTTTCTCACTTCTGAAGTGGTGTAGTGATGGCAGCAGGGATTGATAAATCAGTGTCTCTGTGGGACTGAAGCTAAGGCAAGGGAGGTAAACCTTGTCTCTCTGGACAGTCAACTCCGAGAAGCATGCAGACGTTCTGATCAGCCTATATGGGAGATGCAGAGGCAAGCTATGTGTGCTCCTGACAGTGGACAGATTAGTAATATATCTTCTTGTATCAGCAGTTAAGTTTTGCCTAGGGCTTAGATTCCTGGGATGTCTCTGCCAAAAAAGACATTTTTGAAAGTAATTAAGAAAATTAAAGTGGCTTCACTGAAATCATCAAGTAATGTACCCCAAATGCTCAATATATGAATATAACAGAGATTAATAACACAAAAGAGGCAGAAATTACTAAGAATGGATGACTAATGAATGCTGTCAGAAAAAGTTAGGAGGAGGAGGCGGCGGCGGCGGCGATACAAGCCCTGTATTGCAGAACATTTTAAGTGCTATCCATATGCACTGAAGACTTACTTAATTGTGAAGTGAGAAGGTAAAGCCAGGAGAATAAATGTATCACCATATACAGGAAATTCAAAAGAACCTAAGAGTGATAGAGCTTAAAGCATCAAAATGAAATACATTAAAGACAGTACTGACACATTAAGAGAAGATATACATGGTCAGTAAAATCAGGAGAGGAATAATATCTAGGTTATAAAAGAAACTATACTAAATCAATAAGAAAGATACAGAGAATAAAATGAATAATAAATACAAATTATCAGTATTAATGAGATTTCAACAAGTCTGCCTATTCAGACTGCTATAACTCAAATAGGAAAATTTATGAACAAGAAAAATTATTATAATTCTAGAGGTTGTAAAGTCCAAAATCAAGTCACCAGATTCTGTACATAGACAGGGCACTCTTTCTATAGAAAATATAACTGCAAAGATGGTCTTCCTGCTATCTCCTTATAACAGAAGCAAGCTTCCTGTGGCCTCTTTCAGTAAGTAAACCAATCCCAATTTTAGGATGGATTCTAATGATCCCCTGAAAGGCTCGCTTTTAATATCACCTTTGTAGAGCTCATATTTTAGTATATGAGCTTCAGCGAGGCACAGACATTCAGAGTATGAGGATAAGCAACAAGAAGCGAGACAGTATATAGAAAGCTTTATCTTCACTAGGTCAAATCAGCTGAAGTTGAGTAGACAGTCAGTGGACACACAAAGATCAGAACATTAAACATTCAAATAGAGAGTACATACTGTGGGCCTAGAACTACTGATAAACTCATGCTACAGAGCTTAAAGTGATCATTATAAATGTATCCTGGTACACTGGAACTGAACCGGAGGAAAGAAAACAATTTATGGTTTAGACTAATGACCACGAATTTCTTTGCACAATGACTGTTGTGTCTGAAGATCCCAGCAAAGCCACAGAAGCTTGATCTGACCTCCAGAATTTTCCTACAAGAAGACCAGAAAAATAACATGGCTAAGTCAGTGTACCTTGTGCAACAGTTGTTAGAAGAAAAATTAAAGTAGGAAGAAAAGATGACAAGTAGAGAAAAGCACTGGTTGGATAGTGTTCAACCCCAACTCATCACCGAGACTGAGTGGTGTACACTCTGAGGCAACACAGGCGCAAGTCCTGTTTGCATTCCCTGCTGAGAAGCACAATTGCCACAAAGATTGGCAAATGACACTTATGCCAAATGAAATAATGGTTTGCAGATACATTAATATGAAAAGCTGCCCCTTTTTGATTCAGAGTGCTTTATCTTTTAAACCCTAGCCATTTCACTTTCATTTCTCCTCTTTCTTCCTTTCATTCATTTGCACACACATATGTGGGTGCAGGAGTGTGCACACATACACACACACACACACATACACACACACAAACACACACAAACACATACACACACACAAACACACACACCCTTTAATTCCCTGTGGGTGCAGGAGTGTACATACATACACACAAACACACACACACACACACACAGTTTTAATTTCCTATCACTTTCCTCATATCCATTCATATCCATGTTGACAAACAACTTATGCCTGTGTCAGTCCCCAAGTGATACCATTAGGTTCATTCTTAGGCTCCTTCTTCTAAGACAGAAATTAGCAATAACCCCAAACTCTATCCAAACACCACCACACACTCAGTACTGTCCTATTTCATCTTTGCTGAATGATCCAAAAGGAAAGAGAAGGGAGCAAAAAATAAGACTATAAAAAGAAATAAACCTCTAAAATTCACAGGACTCAGAGAACAAAAGCAAGACACTTTTCACCCATCTCTTGCAGTGATTTCCTATTAACTCGGCAGCTGAATCCCAAATATCCTGACCAAACGAGACACAGACGTTATTCATTTCAATCCATGTGGGGTATGCATGGGATATGTGTTATGAATCAAATCCCTGGAACAATCCTTTATTTTCTCATATTTCACTACCCAAGGACATTGTATTCAAAGTTCAATAAGCATGTATTGTAAAAAGATTTTTCTTCTCAAGCTCTATCGTAGAATATCATGTATACTATATATACCCTCAAAAAAGTTTAGGATGGCAAGCTAAAATTTTAATAAATTCACATCCCATAGAACACTTCTGTCACTAGTAAATTGTTGTGAGATATCTGTACACTATGTGAAAATGTATAGCTGTGATTGGTGTAATAAAAAGCTGAACAGCCAATAGCTAGGCAAGAGGTAAAGTCAGGACTTCTGGGCAAAGAGGGGGCTCTAGGAAGAAGGCGACATTGCCAGTCAGACTCAGGGGAAGAAGGATAGGCTGTACCGAAATAAGGTAACGCCACATGAGTAGAACTTAGATTAGTATAAATGTGTTCATTTAAGTTATAAGAGCTAGTGAGACAAGCCTAAGCTAAGCTTAGCTTTCATAATAATAACTTTCCTATCATTATTTGTAGCTGAAGACCTAAAGAAAAATACATCTATACAGGCATCCAACATGGAGATTCAAATATCTCCATAGGGCCTGAGAAAACAGTCTCTCTTGTAGGCTCAGCATAAAGAGGTGAAGCTCCCTTAAGAGGTCTTGCTGCTCATCAGAGCACTGAGCAGCAAGTGTGAGAGGTAAAATGCCTGCCACATCTTGAACACAGCAGTTTCTCAGATGTGGGGCAGTGAATGCACCAATATGAAACTAGGCTCTCAGGGAACCAAGGGGTGGAGTCAGCAGTCACGGTCACGCAGCACTTGATGTGCCCAATTAAGATGGGATAGATAAAACAGTGTTTTCTCCGATTCTGCCAAATACTAGTAGCCTGGACAATGTGAATGTAATTCTTACATGACAGCTGCTCTTGTATATAGTTTGACTGTCAGTTAAAGCCTTCTAAAGTTATTTAGACAAAAAAGGAAAAATGCTGTGGGATATTCGTGTAATGCATAAAGATGTATGGCTGTGACTGGTATAATAAAAAGTCAATGCCAAGCAGTGGTAGTACACACTTTTAATCCCAGCACTCAGGAGGTGGAGGCAGATGAATCTCTGTGAGTTCAAGGCCAGCCTGATATACAAAGTGAGTTCCAGGCTCCAAAGATCCAATTACCTGCCAGACTCAGAAGAAGCAGGAAGGGTAGTACAGAGAAGAGGTAATGCCATGTACCAGAATGTGGATTAATAAAAATGGATTAATTTCAATTATAGGAGCTAGTGGGACAAGTCTAAGCTAAGGCTGAGCTTTCACAATTAACAATAAGTCTCCAAGCAATTATTTGTGAGCTGACAGCCCAAAGAAAGAAAAATCTGTCTACAATAAATCTCACTGTATCTTTTGTGCATGTACATTCTCAAAATCTAATTAATAAACCAATCATTCTAAACATCAAATATTTGGAAATGTGTGTGCAAGAAAATGATGTGGGGGTCTGCTGTTTTGTGTTGATTTCATTGGTTAAATAAAGAGCCTGCCTTGGACCTTTAAGAGGACAGAAAATTAGGTAGGTGGAGTAAACAGAACAGAATGCTGGGAGAAAGAAGCTGAGTCAAGGAGTCACCATGATTCTCCCACTCCAGACAGACGCAGGTTAAGATCTTCCCTGGTAAGCCACCTCGTGGGCTACACACATTATTAGAAATGGGCTAGTCCAGGTGCGAGAGTTAGCCGAGAAGAGGCTAGATATAGTGGGCCAAGCAGTGTTTAAAAGAATACAGTTTCCATGTAATTATTTCTGGGCATAAGCTAGCCATGTGGGCGGCCGGGTGCTGGGGACACAGCCCTGCCGCTCCCTATTTCAACAAGAAAAGAGTGGAGATTCCCAACAATGAAGCCTGGGAGCACTCCTCCATTGCTGGTAGGAGTGTGAACTTGTGCAGACACCTTGGAAGTCAATATGGCAGTTTCTCAGAAAATTGAGACTCAATCTACCTCAAGACCCAGCTATACCACTCCTGGACATATACCAAAGGGCACTCCATCTTATCATAAGGACACATGCTGAAAACTTTTCATAGCAGCTTATTCATAACAGCAAGAAAGTAGAAACAATCTAGATGTCCCTCAACCAAAGAATGGTTAAAGAAAGCATGGTACATTTATACAGTAGAGTACTACCCAGCAGTAAAAACAATGACATCTTGAAATCTGCAGACAAATGGATGCAACTAGAAAAAAAATCATCCTGAGTAAGATAACCCAGACCCAGAAGGACAAATATAGTATGTACTCACTTATAAGTGAATATCAGCTATAAAGTAAAAGAAAATCATACTACAATCCACAGACCTAGAGAAGCAAAGTAACAAGGAGAGCTTACAGGCAAACAGAAGAATCTCTCTGGCAAGGGGAAATAAAATAGATATTGAGGATACACTGGGGTTGGTAGGGCTGGGAACAAGGAGAATCAGATGGGGGAAGAGAAGACTGGGAGAAGTTGGATTTGGGTATGACTTCAAGGTGGGGGAAGCAAGATGGAAAGCTAATAGAATGGAATCTATAAGAGTAACCCTAGCAAAGATTCCTTCTAATGGGGGACATAGATGCCAAACAGGCCATCTTCTCTTAACCAGGCAGCTTGAAGTGGAGAGATTGGGACACCAACCCAGTAACAAAACCTTCAACCTACAGTTTTCCCTGCCTGCAGAGTGTTCTGGGATCAGAGCCTAGCAGAAGCCTCAACAAAGAGATCAGAGAGAATTCATCCAGCAGGAAGAGATGCAGAGTCTCATAGGCAAACGTTAGGCAAAGCTCAGGAAGTCCTGAAGAGGAAGAGGAAGGATGGGAAGAACCAGGGGAATCTGGTACACAATGAGAACATGGCTCACGGAATCAATTGACTGGGACTTGTGGAAGCTCCTGGAGATCAGGGAGGCTATATAGATCTGACCTAGGTCCCCTAAATATATGTTATGGCTGTGTAGCTAGGTGTTCTTGTGGAATTCTTGATAGTTAGACCGTGGGCTGTCTCTGATTCTTTTGATTGCTTTGGGAACCTTTTTCTCTTACCAAATTGCCTCATCCAGCCTTGATGTGATGTCATGTGACTCATCATATTACAACATATTATGATGTACTTGGTTGATAACCCTGGGAGCCCTCTTCTTTTCTGAGGGGAGCTGAGGGAAGGTGGATCTGGTAGAAAGAGGAGGTAGAGGGAGAGGCTGGAAGGGGAAAAGAAGGTGGGGAAATTGAAGTCATAATACAATATATGCGAGAGAATAAACAAAAAAGAATATTTTCTAACTTTAAGAAAAACCAGGTAATCCATTGTTCCTGCCTCTCAAAATGGAAACAGCAGCCCTCCCTTCGCCAAAGGTGCCCACCCTGTGAACATTTATGTGAAGCACAGCAACGCCTGCGTTATTTTGCTCTTGCTGTCTCCTGCCTGCCTCTTAGCTCTTGGGGACAGAGGAAGGATATCACCTCGTGTTCTGGAATACTTTTGGTTTAGATTTGTTATTCTGGGGCACCCCTGGTCGGTAGTACTGTGTGATTCTAGAAACCACTTCTGTGTCGAGCATAAGGAACGCAATGGAAAGTTCCTGCTCCGGGTTCACAGGACACAGTGAGCTCTGTGGAGTCTTTATTACCTCCCTGTGTTGTTCTAGCAGCGCAGACAAATTCTCAGCTCACACTGCGAGAATAAAGAACGGAGAAGATCCAAGAGAGAGAAGAGGGTTAGAGGTAAGCAGAAGCGCTGTGGCAAATCAATAGCTTCTATTCAAATCCAGACATTTATTAGCACCTACCTAGCCTTTTTTTCCTTCCAAATATAAGAGACATGTATGTGTGTAGAGACATTTTTAAAAGGGAAAAATTTATAATCTGACCAACAAAAGTTGATGGTGTCACTATAGTTTATTTCCTTATCTGTTCCCTATTCATAATCAGTTTTACAAATACATCTGTGTATGGCATACATAAAGTACATTTATGTTAAATATGTATTTACTGGATAAGATTTATAAAGGACACAATCCATGCATACAATGTGAATCCTGCTAAAGTAGGATTTTTCATGTCTACATAATATTCATGTAACATGGCATTATTCATCTCATCATTTTCCAATGGTGGCCCCTCTATTTCTTAAATTATTCTTTTTTTCTCCCTGTCTTTTCTATTTCTAAAACATCAAGAATGACAAAAATCAACATTAAAAAGAATAATTATAGCAGCTATTCATGCAAATGATTTAATATAACAATACAAAAGAAATGCATTAACTGCAAATGAATAGTTTTGAAAGAAAAGACAGGAAAAGGAAAAGAAGCCCCAGCTAAGACACCTACCATCATGGGGCTCACCACCTATCTGGAGTCACACATGGGGCTCCCCACCTATCTGGAGTCATACATGGGGCTCCCCACCTATCTGGAGTCATACATGGGGCTCGCCACCTATCTGGAGTCACACATGGAGCTCCCCACCTATCTGGAGTCACACATGGGGCTCCCCACCTATCTGGAGTCACACATTGGGAATTCATTTAGTTGAATTCCTAAATCACTGTGGGAAGAAACTACAAACATGTTATGGCTTGGCCTAACTTCATCTGCCTGGAGCTAGAAAAGCTTCCCTAAGTGTCTGTTTCGTATCTGAAGAGGAACACAAAACAGCAATGCAAATCCCAGACAGAGGGAAGCTTGTGAAGGAACTAAAAGGATCAAATGATGGTGGGAGCACAGGCGAGGGAATGGCGAAGCTGAAAGGGAACTAAGAACAGCAAGCTGTACAGAGAAAAAGTGTGGTTTTGTGCCCTCCAGAGTCATCTACAACATTCCAGAGTCAGCTACAACACCCAACAGTCACATAAAACATTCAACAGTCACCTACCACATCCAGCAATCACCTACAACATCCAATAGAGTCACCTACAACATCCAACAACACTCTACAGCTTCTAATAGCCACCTGTAACATTCAACAATTTCCTACAACATCCAACAATCACCTACAACATCCACCATCCAGCCATCTCTTATAACATCCAACAATCACCTACAACATCCAACAATCTCTAACACCCAAATACAACCTCATTTACTGAACTTCAAACAACCTTGGTTACAGTTAACACATCTCTACTCAATTATCACAAGATGGTGAACTCTGGTATGCAGCGTCACTTGAGTTCCACAAAGAGAAGCTCTCTCTGATAAAGAGACAATGCAAGTCTTATCTCAAGGTCATACAAATGACCGAACCGTTCAATTGCTTTGTAGATGTTTCAACAAAAGGTTTTCTGAGTTTGCTATGAATAACCCCAAAACAGACTGTTAGCTTTCTCATCAGAAATGTTTTATATAGTTTTAGGCAAAATATGAGAGTGTAAAGTTGACAGTTGTCTACCAAGTACAATTTTATGGCTTCAATCTTCAGCACAAAAGAAAGCTTGGAAGAGAAGAATGAAATGGCAGTGTTGATGATTCCCAAGGCCATAACATGTCACTCCTAGCTTTTCTGTGTATAAAAGACCTGCTCCCTACTACACAGAATACAGAGAAAGAGAACAAATTTCAACCCCCCCCCCCCATTGCATACAGAGTTCATCTATATTCATCTGCTTTGTAGGTCTCCTGCCTCTGTACTATCTACATTCCTAGTCAAAGTCTGCTGTATTTAATTCCCCTACTACTGAGTTTCTCTTACTCCACCACTGTCTTCTATTGAAGGGGGTAAATCAACAAGCTTTTAAGTCATCTACCTTGATCAGAAGTTGCTTGAAGCTACCAACCTCATGTCTTGCTCAAATGTGTCAATATGCTTCCTCAAACTGAACCTCTATTCTCTCTGAAATTCAAACCATATCCTCATGTACACCATTATCTTCAATCAATAGTGATATCAGCAATTTGATAAGATTCATGGACACATTTTCCCGTGGTCCCATCATTCCAAATACTTCCTTCACTATTTCCCATAAATATTTGTTCAATACTCAGGACAATGGTTCCATCATTCCAAATATTTCATTCAATATTTCCTATAAATACTTGTCCATCACTCAGGACAATGGTCCTATTATTCTGAATATTTCCCTCACAGTTCCTTCAATGTTTCCTTCAATATTTCTGGGATATGACCTGCTTAGCTATAAAACCAATCATCTTTCCCCTCAGCTAATTATTCCTCATCTCGTGTACTATGCTGTACAATGTTTCCCTGTACAACCATTCCCATGCCTTAATCCCTATAATCTGTTAACAGGTGGCAAAGGGTTGTTAATTAACAATCATGAGATAGAAAATTATCCTGAATTACTCAAGTAGATTCTTGAAATTACAAGGATCCTTCTATAAGGCAAAAGGCCAGAGCAACCCCGGACATCTGACAGTAATGGTGCAACCAGAGGGCCATGAGGCAAGCAATGCACGCAGCATGGAGGAGACTTCTTTCTGAAGTTATTGGGAGGGTTCGCACCCTCCTTAAGAGAACTGATTCCTTTTACGTCATGGTCCAGGTCTCCCAGGCAAGAGATTCTGTACTGGGGAGAAGGGAGAGGAGATGGAATGGTTTTCTCTTCTCCCAGTGAGTCCCTAATAACCTGGCACAGGGAGGTAGCAATTATATACCCACTTCCCTTAAGACTCTTAAGGACCTTACGCAAGCTTGTGTGCAATATGGACCAGCTGCTCTGTAACATGGGTCTTGTCTTGATTCTATTTCTGGGATGCTTTTGTTGACTGGAAAACCTTGACAAAAGCTTGTTCTACTGGAGGTGAATATTTACTGTGGAAAACTGACAGTTCAGAAAGATGTCAGGACCAAGCTATTAGAAGTCAATGACATAATATACCCATGCCTTTTGAAACGCTATCAAGAGAAGGCATGCATAGAGATGCTCAACAGCAGGTCACACATCCACTGAGGCTTATAGACAAACCCATACATTGGCACTGCAAGCATGGCAGAAAGAGGGTATTGTATAGAATTAGACAGGAGCCTGATGAGCCATATCAAGATTTCATTTCTCGTCTTTTGCAGGTGGTCTGTGGCCTGATGGTTGATGGAGAGGCAGGGGTGATTTCTGCCAAGCAACTGGTGTATGAGAATGTTAATGCTACATGCCAGGCTGCCAGCTGTCCCCTGAGAAAAAAAAAGGAGAAACTAATGACTCATGCCAGCTTCTGTGCTGACACTGGGCCTGCTAGGGTTCACTCTAGCTATAGTCCTCAAAGGGCAGATGGTGCATCAACTGTGCCCAATATTTGTGGCTACTGCTTTAAGGAGAGCTAGAGCGCTGTTTCCTCTTGCTTTTCTACACGTTACAAAGATAATACTCTGCTTTCTGCTAAAAATAATAAAATGCTAAAAGACATTTGTGGAAGTAAAACTTGGATTAGCCCTTTAGATGCATTCCTTATGACACAAAACAGTTGGAGCTTTTGTTGAATACTTTGGATGACTTTAGAACTGACTTTGGCCATATATCCCTTTCAAGTTGATACTCATTTGTCTTCCAGTGAACTTGCTGATTGACATCCAAACACGCTACCCTATGTCCTACCAGTCACAACTTCAGCCAATACCCTCTGCATAGGCAGTGCATACAGATGCCACAGACATGGTCTTGGCAGTACAGTGTCTAGAAGCAGCACGGAACACTTAATCAGGAACCTCTATCAGTGAATTATTACAATTAATTCAGCAGGACTTGCAGATGTTGAAAAATCCAGTTTACTTTGTCCAAATTAGTTTGCATTCTAATCTTCCGGGACCTTTGTCTGAGGAAATACCAAGGCAGATATCCTCTTATCCCTATCTCTTGTCCTAGAAACTAACAACCCTAAGGAAGCATGAGAATCTCATGTATGCTTTCATCAACAAACGCTTCAGCCCTTCTTGTGTAAAAGTTAGTATCACGACTCTCTCTTCCTTCTTCTGCCCTAACTCATGCGGATTATCGCCAGATCATATTTGGCACATATACGGTACTCATGACGCTAGTTTTGGTAGGCTTAAATACGTTCCCATCATTGTGGATCCCTATTCATTTATCAATTTTGCTGTTCCCCTATCAGGAGAAGCAGCTAAAGGTGTTATCACCTCTTTACTAAAAGCTGTTACTACCCTAGGCCCTTCTGGAACACTATAAACTGACGGTGCTCCTGCGTACTCTGCCAAGCTTTCTCAGGAATTTGGCCAACAATAAGCTGTAAGCCACATCACAGGCATTGCATCAAAGTCAATCTTTTGGGGAAGGAACCATTGAACAACTTAGTATGGATACCCATTCTAGTTTTTATTTTATTTTCTATTTTCTATTCTATATACTTTTTTTTTAATTTGGGCAAGGCTTAGCCAAATTTTAAATCTCGTCTTACTGCTGCAGATGAGCATTTTGGATCCTCTCCCGCCAAGAAAAATAACCATTCAGGTTCATGGTCCTTTGGAGAGATGCATATCTGGTCAATGGAACGGCCCAGATCCAACAACTCACTGGAGCTGGGGCTCTCTTTGTGTGTTTCCTCGGGGTGCTGAAAAGCCAGTGTGGACACCAAAAGATGACTTGATTCGTGGAAGGTGGATGAAAAGGCTCATGGGTGTCTACAGAGGCTTCCCCTGAAGAAAACAAACTGAATAGGGCAGCAGAGTCATCGAGCCAAGAATGGAATCTACCAACAATGACTCAGATGAGGGAACTAAGGAAGAAATCTCGGGGGGCGGGGGGCGGGGGGGGGGGGCGGGTGGCTGAAGAATTGCTGTTCCTTGATACATTGTCTCTGGTGATGGCGTTTGTTACTGCTAAGACATACCTGGCATAATGCACCTGGTCCTGTGGTCCTGTGTTTTACTTTGCTAACTAGGAAGAGAATAACATTCCTGTTTATTTTAATTATTCTCAATTTAACTGGTGTTAGATTCCTAATCACCTTACAGGAATATACGGTCACATGACAATTTAAGCATAGATATTCAGGCCTTGAATGATGGAATATTAAATATTCAGCATTTAAAGTTAAATGAATAGCCCTTTCCATTGCTGCACAAAACCTAGCAAAGGTTTTGGTCATACTTTTTGAGTCTCTAATTGAACTTCTAAGGAGCAGACCATAGGAAAGTCTCTGAGAATGTTTTTGTTGGTTATTCTGAGGGCTTTATAGCCTTGAGATTGATTTGCTACTCCATGTCTGCTTCAAAGATTGACTTGCATATACTGAAAGGGGGGACTGCAGGGAATCATGTGTCCTGGTCTAGCTCCCTTGAGAGGCTTGTGTCATAGGTTTTTCAGGTTAGAGTCCGGGTCTCTTGGGCCACTGTATGATTTTCAGTGCCTGAGAAAACAAGGCACTCCTTCCGGCAATGAAGCATTCAGGCTGCTCGTGCTTCTCTGCCTTCCCTAGAAGTCAGTGAAGCATATAGAATTCTGACAGGACAATTAGTCTTAGACATTAACCTTGTGTACTCTGTACAGCCTGAAAACATCATGGTATCCTAGCAACTACCATTGTCTTGATCCTGGCAACTGCCATTGTATTGTTTCTGATACAGGTATAAAAAGTCTGATTGCTTGTAATAAACTTGTCTCAGTCTCAATCTTGCTGTGACCCCTCCAACCCAGGCCTGATGACGACATTCTCACAGACCATAATTAGGTAACCCTGGCTTGGTAAGTAAGTGCTGTTGCTTACAGATCTTAGCATAAGTTCTGTGATTGCACAAAAAGGGAAAAAAGTGTGCAGAGCCCATGGTCTCTATCAAACTGTGGTCTAATTGGCCATCATCCAAATTCTAGTCAATACCATCTTTCTACCTGGTGCTGAAAGAATTTTGGATGTTCACAAAGCCAATCTGCTTCTGTTTACAAGATGTTTGTATATCAAAACTGTCATCCTGAAACAAGTAGTAATTTGGTTCCCATACTGCTTCTACTTAAAGGAAATAATTTGATTTTGTAATTGCTCCTCAACACAGAATGATAGCCTTTGGAATGCTTCCATGCACTATAAGTGTATATTGTTCCCATTGGTTAATAAGGAAAGCTTTTTGACCAATAGATAGGCAGGAGAGGGTTAGGTAGAACAATCAAATAGAGGACTTGGATGGGGAGGAACAGAGTCAAGAGACATGAAAGCATCTACCCAAGAAACAAGATGGCAGCATACCAGTAAAATCCATGCCACATAGCAATACATAGAATAGTAAAAATGGGTTAATTTAGATGTAAGAGCTAGTTAGTAATAAGTCTGAGCTATAGCCCAAACAGTTTGTAATATATATATATATATATATATATATATATATATATATGAATAACCACTACCATTCTGTAATCTAATTACCATTACCCTATAACCTTAGCTGCCCATCTCTCTCAACACATTCACGGATTCCCCAATGCCAGCTGAGTACTGAGTTACTCCACCTTATTTTATTTTACAGAGATGTTTCTGAGAAACTGTGACATTCAGTAATGACTTATTCACATATGTAAATTAGCAATAAAATTATATAAGCACAGGTTTCCAAATGAAAGAAAAAATACAGATACCTAAGTATCAATTTGTGGGGGTGATATTTTTATAGTTACTTAACTTAAATATTTAATTAAGATGTCTAGATCTCTATGCAGAAAATTTATCCTCATGAAGCCCTGTTTATAAGGTGTGTGTGGACCAGTGTTTAGGGACCCTGGTGTGGGAATTATCTGAATGCACAGTCCTGTTTACAGTAAACACCTGCATTCCTCCTGCAAATGTGGAATTTCTGCACATGCTAGCCAGAGGAAACCTATGTGACCACCCTACAACCACGGGCTTTGAGCCTCTATGGGACTTCTAGGTGTTACACACATTTCTGCATTTCCAGTGCTCCAGAATTGCTGTCTGTGACCCATCAAAAGAAGGAGAGAGCTTCAGCCGCTTCCAAAGGAATTCTCCCTGCATGCCTGCATGTCTGTTCTACACCAATAGAGTACTCTCATTGCTCGCCTGTGGTACACTCTGCCCTGGAGCACAACAATATGCTGAGTCTTGCAAGTTTTTCTAGAAATTCGAATGTGGATGCGGTTTCAAAGAGCACAACAGAATACGACCTTTTGGAAAGCCCAATTCTTACCTGTTGATATGCTTTGTAGATCACATCAAAGAGGAAAGCCTGTGGCATTTCACTGGCCCTGTGTTTGGCGCGGTCCAGTGAGTGCTCTAAGCAGCCGTCAGCAGAGGGACTGATGACAGTGGACACCAGAGGCCGAATTGCTCCTGCTGCCTACAAGGGAAAAGAAAGCACCTAAACAAATGCTTGCTCAATTCACAACTTATAGCTAAAATTTAAAAAACAGTTTCATAGGATAGTAAAGCCAGGCATGCACTTCAACATGGAAATACCATTTTCATTGTATGTTCAACTGCTTTCCCACATCAGGCAGGTAACATGGCTCAGCAAGGAAATAAATGTGTTTGTCATCAATCCAGGTGGCCTGAGTTTGACCCTGGCACCCACATGGTGGAAGGAGAAAACAGACTCCCACGGACAGGCCTCTCACCTTCCCACGGACGGGCCCCCACCTTCCCACGGACAGGCCCCTCATTTTCCCATGGACTGGCCCCTCACCTTCCCACGGACGCGCTCCTCACCTTCCCACGCATGGGCCCCTCACCTTCCCACGCATGGGCCCCTCACCTTCCCACGCATGGGCCTCTCACCTTCCCACGCATGGGCCCCTCACCTTCCCACGCATGGGCCCCTCACCTTCCCATACACATGGTGTCACGTGCACCCTCACACGCCTCTCACACACCCATAAATAAATGAAATACACAACCCTTTCCATCGTAAGCTACTGAGATCAAACTCTCTAAAGAAGGTTACAAGACAATTGGGTTTTCCCTGAAGTTGGGAGGGAAAGAGAGACTATTGTGAAACAATTAAAATGAGTTTCAAATTAATGCTTAGAAATGAGTGTGCTTTCCGAAAATTTAATTTACACATTGGATCATTAAAGGAAGAAACTCCCCAGGATCACGACTTTGAGACTAAACAACCTGAATAGCAATGAATTTATGTCTTGCTCTAATTCATTTCACAAACAGCTCTTTTCAAACACCATGTCCAGGCAGCACTTCCTCAGGCATGGCACGCATCCCTTCATTTCCATTCCCACAAGGAAAGCTCTGGCTTATGAAGGGCTGCGACGAAACTGCACGTTAAAGATGGCTCCTTCATGCCTGACCCTCTGCCCTTTACTTTCAATAGGTTTTCACTTATGGTCTTGACTGTCCTTACCAGACAACTACCTCGGTAAAGTAGCCTCAAAGTAAGCATCCATGGGGGCTGGGCTGTCAACTAACCCTTGTATCATCAACATGCCATTTCTTCAGAGAACTGTAACACAACAGTCCCAGCCCATGACAGGAATAAACAAACAGAGGAGCCTGCTCTAAAGAGGACACCACCAGAGCAACATGGTCTACGTGCTACTTTACAGAAGAGGACATCATCACCAGAGCAAGATGGTCTACCTGCTAGTTCACAGAAGTCACAGCCAGTGGGATAAAAACAGAGCTGATATATGAACCAAGGAGATGGTTTATAATTGCAACAATGTTTCCAGAGCATCAAGTCAAAATGTGGAGCCTAGATACAACTGCAAAAGTGAGACAGCCAATGGTGAGGGGAAATAGTGCCAACACCTACCATAAGCCAAAGGTGAGGGGAAACAGTGCCCAACACCTACCATAGAGGTTAAGGACCCAATGGAAAAGAAACACGATTACTCTAATTTTTAAGAAAAATATTAAATTTCCATGATAACTACCTATAGGCAGTACTAGAGTTCCAAGCAAGACCATAAAAAAAAGAAGAAAGAAAAGAAAAAAAACTAAGAGAGAATGTGTGATATCCAAAATGGGAGGGCAAAAAGCATCATAGACTTTTCCCAATGAAATGGAAATTAAAAGGATGAAACACATATTTTAAATAATTTATTTTTATTTTGTGTGCATTGGTGTTTTGTCTGCATGTATGTCTATGTGAGGGTGTTAGAGTCCCTGGAACTGAAGTTATAGACAGTTGTGAACTACAGTGTAGGTGCTGGGAATTGAACCTGGGTCTTCTGAAAGAGCAGCCAGTGCTGCCAGGGCTCTTGACCACTGAGCCATCCCTCCAGCCCCTGAAATGCATTTTTAAAACCTTTTATAAAGTAATCACTGAGAGCCTGTAAGAACTGTCCCAAAGGTCTGCAGCCAATAAAAACTATATGAAAAAATCTGAATCTTGGTTGTAACAAGTTGAAAAGTGTATGCATTTAAGCAGTGACATTCTTCTTCTCCATCCTCAGCTCAGTGGAGCAGCAGCTACCTGAGAGGCAGTGGAGCTTTAAAGGGGGAGAAGGAGAGACGGATGAGGAGAGGGGTTGGGGGAAACTAAAACCAAAACAAACAAAAGCACGGCCAGTCAGTTCCAGCTCATACTGGAAAAAGTAGGGAAGCAGCGGTCCCCTCAGCAACTTGTAGAGACTCTGAAACTGTGCGATGTGCCCAGATGTTCTCCTGTTCACATCGAGGGCAAAATCTCTACACCAGGGAAAGACAGGCAGAACCACAGCCCAAATCTTCAAGGCTCTGTTTTAGCGGCAGCACAATGACGAGGGCGTCACTCCACAGCTTCAGAGCAGGAGTAGTTGTCCACAGTGGGGGAGGTCAGGACTAAAGTGAGAGGACTATAAACCCCTCCAAAAACAACAGAAACGCAAACTAAGTGCATTCTTAGAAAAAGAAGGATACCAGAATGAGCAATTAAGAGGATACTGGAATCTACGTGAGACCAAAAGAAAGCTAAGTTGAAGCCTGGCTATTTACCAGAAGACACAGGAAGCAGAGCAAGCAAAACTCCCACCCACTAGGATCAAAACAAACTTCAAACATTGGTCTTAAACCTAGCCCTGCAGAAAAGGCCAACGTTTAATCGGGTCAGACTGCAGGGGAAGTATGCCACCGGAGTTATCAAAAACGAGAGCAGAAGAGCTAGGGGAGGAGGATGCTGAACCATTAGAGTGATGCTAAGAGACAGCGGGGGGGGGGGGGGGGGGGGGGTGTCAAAGCATGCCCTAGTCAACAACCTCCACAGGTGCAGGCCCAAGCCAACCACCACCACAAAATCAGGACTGAGCCATCAACCTCCATATGAGAGGCCCAAGCCAGCTACCTTCATGGGAGCAGGTCTGAATTACCTCCAGGATTGCAGACGTCGAACCCTGTCATCTCAACTGCTATATAAACCCAACTTTCTAAAATCCAAGCAAGCGACATCAGAAGCTATCTGTGCAAAAGGCTCACGATGGATGCATCAGCCATATCACAAGCAAGCAAATAAAATCTCTTGGAAAGTAAACAGTAGGAATCAGTCAATATCTGGGAGGAAAAACACTCATTTTTGAAAACATGGCATCTTTAATAAAACATTACACCCAAAGACAACAGTGTGACTGGCACATGAAGGAAAGAGGGAAGCGACGACCCTGCCAAAGGTAAGGAGCAAATGTAGGTTTCAAGGCAGCTCTTAGTGCCGAATTAAGAGAGCTAAGGGAGTCATGTGTGAAGTGAAGCAAGGAATTCAGGGATTTTGTTTCTCCAATGGGAATTCTAGGATTGACAGCCAACAAGAAGTAGCATGACTCTGCAGCAGCTAACCAGTTTGCCCCGTCTGAAACAGTGGGTCCTAGAAAGCAGTGGGCAGCAGTCACTCTGAAAGAAGAAGATTATCTTGTTTACAGCAACAGAACCGACATCTCCAAAGACAAAATAAAAACTAACACAAAAAGAAATGCTTTGCAAGTCAGCTCACTTTACAGATTAGATAATATGTTCTTCAATCTAAAGAAAACGAGCAACAAGAGCACATCTAAAGCACAGGAAAAAAAAAAAACCCACATCGTTAAAACACATCAGCAATGTCAGCTACCTCTGTGGAACAAGTCAGTGACCTCTTCGAGACCAGGCTCAGACCAGCAACCTCCATGGGACCAGGCCTGAGCCAGTAACCTCCACCAGAGCAGGCCCAAGCCAGTGGCCTCAACCAGAGCAGACCCGAGCCAGCAAACTTCTCCAGAGCATGCCCTGGTCAACAACCTCCACAGGTGCAGGCCCAAGCCAACCACCACCACAAAATCAGGACTGAGCCATCAACCTCCATATGAGAGGCCCAAGCCAGCTACCTTCATGGGAGCAGGTCTGAATTACCTCCAGGATTGCAGAGTGGCCTTCAGGGGCACCAAGCAACCTCCAAAAATGTCAAGTAACGTCTGGAACCATGGCCTCGACTCTATCATAAGGAGCAACCATCTGAACCTTGGATCCACTGGTACCTGGAAGAGTGATCAAAAGAGACACAGACAGCCCCAACTATACCAATCAAAGGAAAAGATGTGTAGACAAGGTAAGAACACACATAACACTACTAAGAGCAACACCTGAGTACTCTAGAACAAAAAGAAACAAACTCACCCAGAAGGGTAAGATGGCAGGAAATAATCAAATTGAAAACTGAAATTAACAAAATAGAAACAAAGAAAACAATACAAAGTCAATAAGACAAAGAGTTGGTTCTTCAAGAATATCAACAAAATAGATGAACCTGTATCCAAACTAACCAAAAGGCAGAGGAAGAATATCCAAATTAACAAAGTCAGAAATGAAAAGGGGGACATAACAACAGATACAGAGGAAATCCTGAGAATCATCAGGTTATACTTCAAAAACCTATACACCAAAACATTGGAAAACTTAAAGGAAATGGACAATTTTCTGGATAAATATCACTTACCAAATTTAAATCACGACCAGATAAGCAAATTAAATATAACTGCTAAAGAAATAGAAACAATTTTTAAAAGTCTTCCAACCAAAAATGCCCAGGACCACATGGATTCAGTGCAGAATTCCACAAGATTTCAAAGAAGAACTAATACCAATTATTTCAAAGAAGAACTAACCCTCAAATTGTTCTACACAACAGAAACAGAAGGAACATTGCCAAATTCTTTTTACAAGGCTACAATTTCCCTAATACAAAACCACATAAAGACATTACTAAGAAAGAGAATTACAGACCAATCTCACTCATGAATATCAATGCAAAAATTCTTAATAAAATACTGGCAAAGCAAATGCAAGAACACACTATGACCAAGTAGGCTTCATCTTAGAGATGCAGGGATGGTTCAACATACAAAAATCTGTCAACGTAATCCAAGATATAAACAAACTGGAAAAAAAATGCATGATCATCTCATGAGATACTGAAAAAGCCTTTGTCAAAATACAACATCCTTTCATGATAAAGGTCTTGGAGAGAAACATACCTAAAACATAATAAAGGCAATATACAGCAAGCCAACAGCCAGCACCAAACTAAATGGAGAAATGGTATGGAAAGTTCTTCTGTATATGTGTTGCTTTTATTAGTTAATGAATAAAGCTGCTTTCAGTCAATGGCTTAACAGAGTAAAATCGGGTGGGAAATGTTGCGGGAGGTCCTTCCTCTCCTCCAGCCTATAGCCACTGAGATAACAGCCCATTGGGGCGTGGTCTTTCTCCCTTTAAAAAAGCGGCCACTTCCCTCTCCTCTCTCTCTTCACTTCCTGCTCCGCTGGCGACTAGACTCCCTTCCTGGTTGCGCAGAGGGCTGTTGTCTGGGACGGTGATCAGTAAGTTTTTTCCCCTTTAAATAAATACCACCCTATTAATCATAATTCCAAACTTGTGTGGCATTGTTTGTGACTAACGCCTTCAGGGAAATCCAAACAGAGATGTAGAGAGAGAGCGGGAGGAGTCAGAGAGATACCATGAATCCACCATGGAGACAGCCACTCTGGAACCTTGCTGGTAAACCATGAGTCTTATGGTAAAATATAAAATAATAAGAGTGGGTTAATTTAAGATAAAAGAGCTAGCCAATAAAGAGAGTAAGTTAATAGGTCAAGCATTGTTGTAACAATACAGTTTCTGTGTGGTTATTTTAGGTCAAGCAGCCTCCAACTACACAGAGAAACTCAAAATGATCCCACTAAAATTAGAAACAAGACAAAGTTATCTACTCTCTTCACAGAACTTGAAAGAATAATACTCAACTTCATATGGAAAAGCAAAAAACCCAGGATAGCCAAAACTATCATGTAAAATAAAAGAAATTCTGGAGACATCACAATCCCTGGCTTTAAATTCTACTACAGAGCTACAGAACTAAAAAAAAAAGCTTGGTATTAGCATAAAAACAGATAGGAGGGCCAATGGAACCAAATTGAAGACCCGGATATCAATTCACACACCTATGAATACCTGATTTTTGACAAGAAGCAAAGAATATCCAATGGAAAAAATAAAGTATATTCAACAAATGGTGCTGACATAACTGCATATCAACATATACAAGAATGAAAATGCATCCATATTTATGACCATGCACAAAACTCAAGTCCAAATGGATCAAAGACCTTAACATAAAGTCAACCACACTGAACCTCATAGAAGAGAAAATGGGAAGTACACTTGAATGCACTGGAACAGCAGATCACTTCCTAAATATAATCCCAGTAGCCTAGAAACTGAGAGAAATAATTAATAAATGGGACCTCCTGAAACTGAGAAGATTCTGTAAAACCAGGGAAATGGTCATTTTCTCCCTTCATTTATTAACTGATTAAAAAGCAACTGAATTAATTAATAGATACATAATCCACATATTGAAATGTAACTAAAACAAAAATTAAATAGAGATAAAGGTGTCCAGAAATAAGGAAATGTCTATGGATGAGAACATGAATGTAATGGCCCATAAAGAAAAAATGCCTACAAGAAATATAAACCGTACCTTCTTGTAGTATTAGGGGCGGCGGGGCCTCTTCCCCAGCACCCCAGCACCCCAGCCGCCCGCTCTGCTAGCTTATGCCCCGAAATAATTACACAGACACTGTATTCCTCCAAACACTGCCTGGCCCATTCTCTTCTAGGCTAATTCTCACATATTAATTTAGCCCACCTCTAATCATCTGTATGTAGCACCCCAAGGTGCGCTTACCGGGGAGATTCCAGCCTAGTCCATCCTGGGTCGGAGCTTCATCCCGGGAGCGGGGCATGGCGTCTCTCTCTGAGGCGTCTGCTCCCGAGAGAGCTGTGGAGTCTCTGAGCTCACTTCCTCTTCCTCCCAGCATTTTGTTCTGTTTACTCCTCCCACCTATCCTCTAACCAATAAAATGGGCCAGGGCAGTTCCTTTATTAGCCAATGACCTTCCTCCATCATTTCCCCTTTTTCGGTTTAAACAAAAAAAAAAAAAAAAAAAAAAGGCTTTAACATAGCAAAATTACATATAACAAAACAGTTATCAAGTAAAAGTTACAATAATCTTTATCATAACTAAGGAAAACTATAACTATAACTAACTATTCTTAACTCCATCAAAGACTCCAGAAAGATATATTACCTAAGTAAAGAACTAAGAAACTTCAAACTCTAGAAATGACAAAGACATCTCGCTGCCTGGACAGTCACCCAAAGTTCTTTTGTACCGTTGGGGCATCCATCTTCAGCCTTCAGGCCCATGGTATCCAGCAGACATTTCCATAAAGCAGGAAAATTCAAAGTCAGTTCAGTCACTATCTGTTGTGTCCTGCAGAATGTCTCGCAGACTCTTTCAAAATGAATCAGGAACCCCGAAAGATCATCTCACCTTAGGCAAGTTCAGTAGTCCTCTCTCTGCGGGTTCTCTGTGTCCAGTTTATGCAATAGTCCAAGCAAGAGCAGTTTCTTGCCCAAATGGCTATCAAAACTCCATAACGAGCCTCTTCGATGCCCATCTTCCTCTTGAAGTAGATTGGTGCTGCCAGGAGCAGAGTGTCTCATTGTCATGAAAAGTCCTCAGTTATTAAAACATTAAATGTCCTATTCTGTAATCTTTGAAAGACATGAAGAATGTCTATCTAAAATATATCTATGTACATCTAGAATATCTTAACTAACATGACTACAAACTTGACTATTATCGATGATTATCCATTAACAACCTATATTTCTTAATTATACAGTACACATTTAAATGAACTACACAATCACAATACCTTAATCAAAATCAGAAACACTTATACATATAACAAAATTGACCTTAAATCTCTATCAATAAAGCAAAATCTATACTAATACAAATTATTCATACCTATATCATATCCCCCTTAAAATGTAAAAGAACGTTTATAAACCATATTTGGGAACATGGGCGCAGTTTTTTCTCTCCAAACTGCTTCCTGCTGAATGGGGGCGTCGTTAATTAGGTCTTTTATGGTATAAACTGTGTGCTAGTTTCATCTCAGTTGGCAGTTGAGTGAAGCAATTTTTTGAAGGCGTTCACACCAACCCTTCAGGAGGGCGTGGTCCATCATACCAAATCGTAATAGAAGAAATGAACAGCGTCTCATCCTCTGTGAAAACAAAATAAGAAACTCCTTTCCAAAGCATCATGTCCTTAGATCCAAATTTCAAAGTTAAGGCATTTTCAAAGTATCTATGTTGGATTAGTTCAGCAGCATTTATAAACAAATATCTTTTAGCATCTGTTGCTCCTTCCTCAGCATTTAAATAATTTAAAGAGAGCATAATAGCATACAGTATCAAAATTCTCTGTGTACTTTCCATCTTTGTGCAGCTTTGTTTTAACCTCTATTTTGTTTATTTTTACTTTTAACTCTTTGCTTTTTGAGACAGGTTCTCTGTATCTTTGACCTGAAGTAACTCTGTAGACCAGGCTGTCTTTGAACTCTCAGAGATCCGCCTGTCTCTGCCTCCCAGGCATTCGGGATTAAAGGTGTAAGCTACTACACCTTGAACTCACAGAGATCCGTTTGTCTCTGCCTTCTAGGCACTGGGATTAAAGGCGTGTGCTACCACACACAACAACTCTCTTCCTTTTTTTGTTTTTTACTTTAAGAACTTCAACTTCTAGTCTGCGTATATTTTTAACACACTGTAAACCATTTAAAAATTTTCTTTGCCTTTGAATCTCTCTTTACTGTATCTCTCTCTGTTTTTCTGACCACATGAGTCTTTAATTTACCAAGCAATCTCAGTAGGATTAAAGGCGTGGCTTTGCCAGCTAGATCCAGTCCATTCCTTAGCTTTCCAGCCTCATGGAGGATATACAGGCTGTAGCCATGTTTACTGCAACAACTGTATGGCATTTCAAGGTCCCTGCCAGCAAGTGAGCTACAACAGACAACACTCAAGTCCTCTCTCGGTAGCCGGCCCTCCTGCCTCAAACAGTCAGAGTTTGCCCTGGCAGGATGGCCCAGAAAGCCAGCATTTTTAAACGGCGCAGCTTTTTTCCTGCTATGGCTGAAAACCGAAAAGCATGTGTTCAGCTTTTCGTCAACACCTTTTAAGTGTTTCGTGGCAGGACCTCTTAATGAGCTGCAGGCTTTGCAGCTAAAGCTGAGTCAGGAAGCCTCTCTTAGATGAGGTGCTTGCTTGCCTCTAGCAAGCAGAGTAGAACCGAGAAATTGCTGCTACCAAGAAACCAGGCACAATGCTTTCATTTTGTTCTAGAATTACTTCCCAAGCTGTCTCAGGCTTTATGTGGAAGCAGTTGTCCACGTGGGCGCCATATGTAGTATTAGGGGCGGCGGGGCCTCTTCCCCAGCACCCCAGCACCCCAGCCGCCCGCTCTGCTAGCTTATGCCCCGAACGTCTCTCTCTGAGGCGTCTGCTCCCGAGAGAGCTGTGGAGTCTCTGAGCTCACTTCCTCTTCCTCCCAGCATTTTGTTCTGTTTACTCCTCCCACCTATCCTCTAACCAATAAAATGGGCCAGGGCAGTTCCTTTATTAGCCAATGACCTTCCTCCATCACCTTCTTGTTCACTTTTCTCCTTCCAGCTTCTAGAAGGGGCTAGAGAGCTAATAATTCTGACAATGGATTTCACTTTGTAACACATAGAGGATATATGCATAATAATAATACATAGAAGGAAAGAAGGATTGAGTCATATGAAAACATGTCTGTTATGAAAATACTATGGAAATGTCAATCTAATTTACAAAATATCCCTGTTTTACTTGATAGGCAAACACAAGTTCTTTTAATTCATTATCAACTAATATTAGTAACTAATATTAACTGTCATCACACATTGCACATCACATGGCAAATATGTGTGCATATCTATGTATGTACATAAGTAAATCAGAAAATGACTACAGAGTTAAAAAGGCAAGCAGTTTGCAGGAAGCTGGGAAAGGAATCTTGGAAGTGAAGCGACCTGCAAAGGCACTAGGGCTGAGGATGCAGAGTCAGACCGCAAGGTCAGAGCGACAGAATCCAGCAGTAGAGGTGAAAGTGAGGAACTAGTACAGAGAAACTGAGCAGATGGATGGACAGTCAGAGGGGTGAACAGAAGAAAATCAGACAGCAATTAGAGTGGGCCACAACAAAACCAGGAACCCACCAAACCAAAGCACCTGAGGCAGTCATTCCTCTGACGGCCTCTTGATGCACATAGTTGATCAATAATAGGTCGATGGGGCTCCCGCCGCTGCAGGGCCGGGTTTCCAGCTCTTCATGTAGGAGTCCAGACAAGGAATCTGTCACCTCTCCTCTCTCTACAGTGCCTACAAAACACTCAGGCATGTTTTTCCTGAACATATGAATATGCTCAGGTGTACCAATTACTCCATACCTCTGTGAACAGGACCTTTTCTACTCCCAGTAACAAGTTAATTATCAGTCTGTGCTGCACGAATATTGCTGACTAACCTTGTGTCAACCCAGATACACAGCCATCTTCTATGTTCAAAGTGGAGTCAACAGCTGCTTGCAAAATGGTATCACTCATAAGAAGGTGAAGTCTGAAAATCCAACATTTTACATAACAATGCAACAATTCAGAGTAGAGTACCTACAGTCTGCTCTCAACAGTGTCTCTTAAGCTCAACAGAATGAGGGAGTAAAATCTAACTTCCACTAACGTTTATATTGCAGGCCTAATAGACCAAGCTAAGAAAATAACACTGTCTGGGTTAGGGTTCCTCTTGCTATGATGAAACACCATGACCAAAGCAACTTGGGGAGGGAAGAGTTCATTTGGCTTGTGTTTTCACGGCACTGTCCATCACAAAGGCTGTCAGAACAAAATTCAAACAAGGCAGGAACCTAGAGGCAGGAGATGATGCAGAGGCATGGAAGACGGCTGCTTATTGGTTTGCTCCTCGGGGCTTGCTAGGCCTGCTTTCTTATTGAACCCAGGACCACCAGCCCATGGGTGGCCCCATCCATAATGGGCTTGGACCTCCAATATCAATCACTAATTAAGAAAATGCTCTATAGGTTTGCCTACAGCCTAACCTATGGACATATATTCTCAATTGTGTCTCCCTCCTCTCCAATGATTGGAGCTTGTGTCAAGTCGAGTTGATATAAAATTAGTCAAACACACATACACACACACACACACACATACCAGATAAAGAAACAAAAAAAATATTCTGTATAAAATCTTCTCCAAAACTAATTGTATATTTGCTACAAAGCAAGTCTCAACAGATACCAAAATAATTGAACCCCCCCCCATATCTTATCAGACCACCACAGATAAAAGCTGGATCTCAACAACAAATACAAAGAAGGCCTACAAACTCATGAAAACTGAACATCTCTTTACTGAGTTACCACTGAATAAAGGAAGAAAGAAGTTAAAGACTTCCTAGAGTTCAATGAAAATGAATGCCAAAAATGACACACTTATGGGACACAATGAAAGCAGTGCTAAGAGGAAAGTTCACAGCACTAAGTGTCTTCTTGGAGAGATTGCATACTAGCAACTCAATAGCACACATGAAAGAAATAAAAGAAATAAAAGGAAATATTCATTGAATGCAAAGAGTATAAATATTTTTTAAAAAATCAATAACGCACACAAACAAATGGGAGATTGAGGAGAATTGTGAATTCAGGCCAGGTTAGGCTACACAACTAAACCCTGACAAGAAGAAAAGAAAGGAAGGAAGGAAGGAAGGAAGGAGAGAAAAGAAAGAAAGAAAGAAAGAAAGAAAGGGAGGGAGAGAGAGAGAGAGAGAGAGAGAGGAAGGGAGGGAGAGAGAGAGAGAGAAGGGAGAAAGAAAGAAAGAAAGAGAGGGAGGGAGAGAGAGAGAAGGGAGAAAGAAAGAAAGAAAGAAAGAAAGAAAGAGAAACTTAGAGTTATTATGGTCAGAGTCTGTGCTCACTCAGTCTTAATAAAGCTCTCACTCCAAACCTCATTAAGTAAAGAGACAATTTCATAGAGAAAAGAAACAGAAAGATGCATTCATCATGAAGGAGTACAAACAGACCTAGCAATCGCCAAGTATGCTTCCCAGTCCTAACATGAGGATAAGGTTTACACAGCAAAACTAAGCAGTCCTATGGATCTGTCCAACACCAGTGCCTCAGCTCCTGTCTCTCAGGCATAAATCTTTCTCTAAGAAGCAAGTTCCTCCTTCAGCTCTCTCACCCATCACAAGATGTCTAGAGAAATTCCAATCTCTTGGGGCACATTGTTTTACTAGTTTGATAACCAAATGGAGGAATGCACACATCTCTTTAAAATATCTTCATTCATGCCAGATGGGCTTCAAAAATTGGTTCATTTAATTCTATGATACACTAAATATGACTGGATTAATAAACTAATCAAGAGGCAAAACTGTCAAACCAGATTATAAAAATCCAGCTACATCTATCCATAAGGATGTATAATTAACATGCAAAGATACAAATAGACTGAATTAAAAGATTTTAAAAGACTGTACAAACTATGACCATAATAAAGGTAAACAGCAATATATATACATATATATGTGTGTGTATACATATTTATAATGAAAACAGAAACTTTAGTAGAGACAAATAAGGCTATTTTTTAGTTAAAAGGATAATCTATCAAGAAAGTATAAGAACTGAACATATTAAGCCACCAATTCACAAAACTCCATGATGAAAACCTTCAATAATTGAAAAATCAACACTGTGAATTTGTTGGCAAGATTTTGACTAGTCTTCCATCAAAAGACTTGACAAAAACTAGAGTTATCTGAAAGGAGGGAACCCCAACTGAGAAAATGCCTCCATAAGATCCAGTTGTAGGCAGACCTGTAGGGCATTTTCTTAATTAGTGATTGATGGGGGAGGGCCACTGTGTGTGATGCCATTCCTGGGCTGGTGATCCTGGGTTCTATAGGAAAGCAGGCTGAGCAAGCCATGAGGAACAAGCCAGTAAGCAACTCCCCTCCATGACCTCTGCATCAGCTCCTGCCTCCAGGTTCCTGCCCTGTTTGAGTGCCTGTACTGACCTTTTTCTCTGATTAACAGCAATATGAATGTATAAGCCAAATAATCAACCCTTTCCTTCCCAACTTCTTTTTGGCTATGGTGTTTTGTTGCAGCAATAGAAACTCTAACTAAGACAAAGACCTTCACTGAAGTCACATCAATTAGGCAGACCCACATGGAAATGAAAGCCTTAAAAAGTGCTTTAAGCCACACAAACCTTATTGAATGTGCCAATCAACAATAGCAAAATAAAAAATTCAAAATTCTCCAAGGCAGACCATAAATAAGGCTGACTAGGAAAAAGGTTGAAACTGATGGTGACTGCCAGCACACATCGGTCTATAGGCCACGCAGAGAGGTCTGGGAGACCTACGGAGGCTTCCAGTGGAGACACAGCAGCAGAGGGTACGCCTGCAGAACACACAGTATCTCCACAACAATGGAAAAAAGTTCTTAGCATCTTACGCTAAGACTCATGGGGCAGCGCATGGAGGAGAGAGAGAGGTGGCACCAGTGACAGGCACAGGAGCACAGCTAGCCACTGGACCTGTGTTGTCACAGCAGGATATGTTGATGCCCGTGGTCCGTGTAGCTGCCTGCACCTATACTGATGTCTGTGGTCTGTGCTGCCAATGCAAACCATGTTGAAGTCCATGATTAGTGCTGCAGCAAGGGTAGGGACCTGGTAGATGTCTGGGATCTGGGCTGCCACAGGAAAACTTGTTGATGTCTACCATTGGTGTTGTCACTGGAATCTATGTGGGAGTCTATGATCTGTGCTGGCCCTGGGCTGGCTGTCATGGGCAGTGAAGTAACGCCAGCAACTGCGAAAACATTGCATCACCAGCTGCTTCCCTCCAAGAGGACAGCCCTGTGGTCTTCAAGCTGAGGCGTGGCACTGACCTGGATGTCACAGGAGCCCTTAGAGATTGCAGAGGATGACAAGAGTCAGAAGATGAGAAGAGGGTGCCACGGTACATCTGGAAAGCAATCTAGCCCCCAAAGTCGCTGCAATATTCCACAAAAACAGTAAGTTTTGCAGCTGAGAAGGAAGATGTCTTGAGGAGGAAGATGAAGGAAAGGCTCCAGAGAAGAAATCTGCAAGAGATAGTTGTCCCAAAATGCTCAAAAATCAAGCCGAAATAGAGAAGCCTTTCAGCCATCAATACCAAGATGAAAATGTGAAGAATCTTTGAAATAACTGGGGTGGGGGCCCTAAAACAACAAAAGCACTTGGTGGTGTTTCACCTTCATTGCCAGCTTGACAGACTTTAGAATCACCATGGAAACATACCTCTGTGAACATCTATATGTTGTGTCTACAGGAAGGTTGAAGCCATTGTGGAAGATCCACCATGAGTGTGTGTAGGTGAAAAAGAGAGACAGACAGAATCTTACTCTGCTACCCCATAAAACACCACCAAACTAGATGTCCAACAAAAATCACAGAAGGAACACCTTGTCAATGGCTAAACTTGGAAAGAAAATATCCACTTTAATTCTAGTCTTACCAAATATTGCATTTGTGTGTTAATAAACCTTTTTCACTGAATCACTGGATAGAAACATCCATCCTGAGCATACTTCTCCCAACCTCATCTGAAGGCAAATCATAGGACAGATATTCGAACAAAGGTATAAATTTAGCCAAAGAAGAGCTTCCAGACCAGTAAGTCACTTCCGCAGCGTGATCAACAGTTTCATGGGCTCCCACGGGTGATTCGGGTCTCAGAGCTCATGGTTTCCCTAAAGAACCCCTTTATCAGCTCTGCATTTAAAGCAACACAAAGGCTGTGCTTGTGTAACAACATGGGCCCAGCCATCCAGGAGGCTCCTCATGTCAGATTGCTAGCCCCCGACCATAATCAAATACAAGTAATTCGTAACATTAATTCTGCTTATAAGTCAAATTTTTAAATACAGAATAAATTACTATCAAGTGATTTTCTGTCTCTGCCCCAAAATCCACACCAGGAACTCATGGCTTGGGGTTGGAAAGCTGAATGCTAACAAATATTTTTCCTAATGAGCACAAATGGAGCTAAGAGGATTACCACCGGACCAGTAATCACTGCTAACTATAGCCATATTGCATAAGCCCAAGATTACACACATACAGTCCCACCAATATCTCCAGCTATACAAATGTCATTGTCTCCAAAGAAACAGTCTAAGTAACTCATTTTAAACTAGAAACTAGCTGAAAAATTAAGAATAATAAAATATTTCTTCCTATGTAAGAACAGATGTCTATGTAAAACTTAATTTCATAATACTCTGAAATTCCTTAAGGTGGTTTTCTTAACCCAATCAACAAACAAATTATCCAGAGCCATGTAGAAACTCTCATTACTATCAATCACTCATTAGTTTAAGACAATTGGCCCTTTTAAAAAATGTTAGTAATTTTGCTAAAGAGTAAAAAATTGTTAAAGAATAAAAAAATTCGTTGTTATGTTAAAGAATAACAAACTAGTTATTTTCATAACGAACCAAGATAAGCACATATTACAATACTTTGAATTATGTTCTCCCCTACTTTGTGACTGCCATATCAGTGATCCTTATCTAGGGGCCAAGAAGCAAACAGGGAGGAGGCTAAGCACCCCGTAGCACATGAGGCCACTCCTATACCCAAAATTTGTATGAAACAGAAAGTCAGAGTTGAGAACCTATGTGCAACAGACTTAAGTATCGAAAGAAACTAAGAGCCTGTTTGCACGGGCAAAATTCTTGTTTTAAAACACTTGAAACTCAAAATAAATAAGTAAATTAAAAATAAGTAAGTAAGTAAGTAAATAAATAAATAAATAAAAATAAAATGCTTGAAACTCGACCCAATATAGGCAACAAGTACATGAAGCTTTTCTCTATGAGATTAAGACATCAGGTGACCTGTCACGCAGTGGTAAGGACCCAGACAGGAAAATCTCTGACATAAATACAATTTCCATGACTAGACAGAAAAAAAGTGCAGCGAGAGGTCAGTAGCCAAGCTCTGCTCTCACAGAACCTTGGCGGCATCTGGGGAGGTGGAGGGAGAAACACTGCAGTGGAGCAGGGAGGCCCAGTGTCAGGGAAAGAGGGGGAACAAGGGGTTACGTTTTAACACCCAGTGGCTCACACCACCAGTCAGTCAGACCTAGACAATCCTAAACATCCTCTAACTCCCATCTCCACCTCAGTGACTTGGATAGGACTTCACTATCTCTGCTATTGACTATTATAGTAGTTTTCAAAGTAATTGTCTAGTATGCAGCTCTAGACTACCTACCACACCGTGGAAAATCATCTTCCTGACATCTCCATCTGGTGCTATCATTTGGTATTGGAAGGGGACAGGGCAGGAGTCAATGCCTCCACCACTGTTTTCAACTTCAAGGCCATCTCTAGAGAGGATTAAAATATTCTAACACAAATCTAAAGCACAGTCAAAGAAAAAGACAAATTCGAGGAGCTCTGCTGAGCTGGAGGCTGAAAACAAAAGATTTTGAAATCAAGAGAAAGGCCTAAGCATAGGAAATTTGGGAGATCTCAGTGTATTAGCGGAAGCCCCTGTCTGCACACAAATGTGTTGTGCACACAGAAGAAATAGTCCTTTTTCAAAAGGTGAACTGTGGCATGAGAAAAATCAAAAAGTATAAGAACAAAGAATACAAATTTTCAATCTCCAGGGATTAGGGAAAGGCCTTCATTTAAGGGGCATAGTAAATAAGGGCACCATGGAATTCTCTTAGGCATTGAAATTATCCTGTATTTTGTAGTGGTGCTTTCAAGGGTCTGCACACGGTTTGTTGAGAAAATGGGTGGAGATTCCTGCCCTGGCTTGGGCTGCAGCAGACACCAGCAATAAGGACCAGGGCCCTACCTACACTGGTTTTCTTGTAGCAGTTCATGAAGGGCTGGATGGCATCTATTTATACAGTACAAAAACAGTAAATCAGGAGAGCAGAATGCCCAGAGGCCAGCTAAGAGCCTTTGACAATTCTGGTGCCCAGTCAAGATGGCAAATGGTAACACATGAATCTTGATGCTACATGTTGTTCTGATTGCCAACTGCTGGGCACCTAAGAAGGCCTTGGGTTCCTTATAGAGCCCCAGAGACGCAGTCACCCTAACTGCCTTCAGAATAACAATTCCAGGCCAACAACAGGGGATCTCTTCAGCCCTCCTCTCCCAAGATACAAGCCCTTTTCTTTGACCTTCCAAGGACAAAATAGTTTTAGGTAGTGTGAATGAAAAGGGCCCACCTAGGCTTATAGGAAGTGGCACTATTAGAAAGCTAGCCTTGAAGGAGTAGGTGTGATCTTATTGAAAGAAGTGTGTCACAAGGGTGGGCTTTGAGCTTTCAAAGGCTCAAGCCAGGCCCAGAGTCATTCTTAGAACTCACAGCTTCTCGTCCAGCGCCATGACTGCCCACATGCCGTAATGTTTTCCTCCATGACAACAGTGGAGTAAACCTATGAACCTTAAGCCATCCCCAATTAAATGCTCCCCTTTATAAGAATTACCATGGTTATAGCGTCTCTTCACAGCAATAGAACATTGGCTAAGATAATTGTACATTTCTAGAGTCAAAATCAAGTTTTTAACACATACTTCTGCCTTTTTATATTTAGTGGAGCATCCAATACCAAACAAACCAAAAGAAATTATGATCACAACAAAAAAAATGTGAATTTTACTTTAGGTTTTATTAAAAATAAACAATATAGGCTGTAGTAGGAGCTGCGAGCCTCTTCCCAATTAGGTTTCTCAGAGATCAGTAGTAGATTATGAAACAGAAATAAAATAAAGGAGCCCAAAAAAAGATGAGACGATGGTTTGAGAGAAGAGAGAAGGAGAGAGGAAAGAAATTACAGAAAATAGGGTCACAGATATCAAAAGAGCCACTCAAGAAGGGCGAGCTGGCTAACACTGCCAGGTATAAAACTGTTCATTGTGTTAGTTCCAGCTGGTACACTATGGAATACAATTCTCTGAGCACCCACCATGTTAGTGTGGACATCACTGATTGAAGTGAGCAATCCCTGCAAGAATGCTCCTGAATCAGACAACAGTCCCAGGGGATGTTCAGACCATGTACTAGCCACAAATCCAGAATGCCCCCATGTCCTTACACAGGTCTCATAAACCAGCACCCAAATCTCAGGGAAGTGCTACACTTACAATTCCAGTTTAGTCATAAGATCAGACCAACTCCCAAATGAAGAGCCATATTGGATATGGTCTGGAAAAATCTGGAATACAAAGTTTCCATGGATTCAGAACACATGACTTAGTACCTCAGTGTGTTTACAATAATCAGGCAAGTTTTCCCAGCTTCAGGGTCTACAGATTTCCTGCAGCTTCCTGACTGCATACTCATGACTCATTAAATTGATTCCCTGCAATTCAACTTTATCTGGAGCTCCCTCTTCACCTATGCGAAGGGGCAGCACAAAGAATTAATCCTCTAGTTGCATCACAAGCCTTTTCAGTGCCCAACTTCCATCCCAAATTACCTCCTCTCCAATGAGCATCAGGTGTGATCCCAAGACCAGAAATTTAATTTAAAAAAAAAAAAACAACTATTAGTTAGAAAGTCCAAGTCTATAGATTCTTCCAAGAACTTGGAACAAATGTCAGTGAAATACTCTACTATAAAGCATACTATAAAAATAATTTTGTTTCTGAAACAAGAAGTCCCAAGATATTAAAAAGAATAGTTCTAGAAGAAGTCATATTGCTATGCCTTGGGAAATAAGCTGAGATACGGAAGTACAGAGAGCAAATACGTAACTTGATTAGGAAAACTGTAATATATGCAAGTAAGCACAGAAACATCAAATGTTTCTCTAAATGGAGGTTTCCTTCCCGACTGCAAGTTCCCAAATAAACACTCAGAGGCTTAATATTAATTATAATTATTTGTCCAATGGCTCAGGCATACTGCTGACTAGCTCTTACAATTAAATTAACCCATTTTACTAATCCGTGTATTACCAGATGGCTGTGGCTTAACAGTAATGTTCCAGCATCTTATTCCTTTGGCGGCTCATGGCATTTCCCTGACCCCACCTTCTTTCTCTCCATATCTCTAGTTGGATTTCCCACCTGGGTCTATTCTGCCTGACCATTGGTCAAAACAGCTTTATTCCTCAACCAATAAAATCAACACAAATTCACAGCATACAGGAGGAAATGCCACAACATTTTGCACCTAAAATCAAGAAGATGCACGAACAGGTTCCGGGGTTAAGTTTTGAAAACTGCTTGGTTGGCACTGCAGCATTTACAATCCACGTTATGATTATCAATGCTTAGAGCATGCAGTAGCTGGACAGTGCCAGTTCTCCTAATACCCAGCAGCCTGGCTGGCCCTGTACACGAGTGCCGAGCACCTGGTAGACATCATCCTTTAGTATCCTGGCATACTTTCACTCCCTAACATCCCCTTGTAAGAAATACTCATTGCTTTTCACCAACATCTTAACTGTAGAACCATAAGATTACTTCATGTTTGGAAGAGATGAATATTTCTATTTTTGTCAAAATGGCATAAAAATTTCCTTTTAAAACCACTGCAATTGAAAAAACAAACAAAACCAAGTCAGAATTTTACAAAAAGTTTTTTAAAAATATGACTGAGCTTATGACAAAATTTCCTGGGAATAACAAAGAAAATGGCCAGAAACAAAGGAAATAAGATTATAAAAATGTTTTGAGCTAATGGGAATATTTAAATTTAATAGACAACAAAGAATGATAACATCCTGCGCCTGTGCCACTTGGTTAGGACAGGCTGACACAGGCTTACAAAGGACACAGCCCTTATTTAAAAGGTAGAACACCCAAGGAAAGGAAGGCCGCAAGCAAGACTGTCTTGGCTTTAGACCTATACAGCAGGGGCAGCAGCTTCTGAAAAGTCCTCATAATCAGCTTGGCATATGTGGCGGAAGAGTTTGATTTAATGCTACCCAGCATCTACAAAACCGCAAGCCAAGAAACAATGCAACACTGCTTGAAGTTGGTAATGTGCTTGGATCTGCTGGCAGAAAGAACATAAATCCATGCTTCAGAAACGCACCCTCTCCCACGTCCCTGGGATTCTCCCTGATAAAGTCCTGCCAAACAAGATCAGGACTTGTTCCTTGACATCTGTTGCAGCTCAAACTATAAGGCAATGGAGGAAACAAATCACGAGCAAAAGTGAGCAGAAAGAAAAGTTGGAGAGCTCCCAAGAAGCACAATTAGCTGCAATGTATAAATGGTTTAGATATTAAAGAGCAAAATGTAAAATCAAAACCAGAAAGAGGACTAATCACATTTGAAAACGGACTAGAAAGAACTGCAAAGAACTGAAAAATATTAAATGGATTCCTAACCAGGAGATTAGACACAGCTAAAAAGTGAATGAAATAGAAAACAGATCACCTAGGACTTGGCACCCAGAAAGCATGGAAACAGGAAAAAAGCTAGACATGAAGATGGGATAAAAGGACCTAGCATGCAGGAAAAGGAAAATACAGGCAGAGAAGAAATGTGGCAGAGAATAACCAGACAATGTTTTGGAATTTTCTAGAATAAAGATATGAATGCAATTTCATAAAGGACAATAAACCCAAGTAAAAGAGGAAAGCAGCTCATCCAGGCATTTCCTATAACTGAACAAGCATGAGGAATCTATAAACATCTCTTTAAATGCAGTGCACTTCAAGGGACTATCAACAGTGTACTTGTTAGCGTCTTTTTTTTAAATGATGTATCAGTGTGGGTTTGTGGACATGAGTCCAGTCACCTATCAAGCCAGAAGAGGACAGTGGATCTCCTGAAGCCTGAGCTACAGGTGTTGTTAGCCACAAGTCATGAATGTGGTACGAGCTTTATTTCTGCAAGAGTAACAAATACATGCTTTTTTTTTGTTTTGTCTTTTAACTTTTATTCTTCTCTCACACATTACATTCAAACCACAGTTTCCCACTCCCTCCACCCTTCCCAGTCTCTCCTCCCACCTCCTCATTCCCAAACCAACTCCTCCTCCAATTCCCTCACAAAGGAGCAGCCCTCCCAGAATATCCACAGAGCAGGTCCTAACAAGTTACAAAAAGACTGGGCACAAACCCTCATATCAAGGCTGGATAAGGTGACCCACTAAACCATCTCTCCATCTAAATTTATTTTACAGACTTATCAAAAAGAAAGGAAAAAGACAACAGGAAAAAATGACAAAATCTATTTTTTAAAAAAAATGAAAAAATTCACTTAGTATTTTATACTCGAATTAACATTAATAGTAAGAAAGTAAGAATCTTGCCACTGGCCCTATAGAAGCCATCTTTCCCCCATGTGGAACTTGAGAATGTGGCCACACAGAGAGAAACCGCATGCTGGGGACACTCCCAAGAGTCTGTATGCAGCCACACTTATTCCTAGTTGTTGGTGTACCCCATCTCCATTAACAGTTTTTAAATGAAACTGGAATATAGGCAGCGGTGAGTGGGCATGGCTCAGGTCAGTCCTAACAAAGGCAATATTTACCCCCTTTGAACAAATACAACTTCTCTTGTCTCCACCACATTTGCATTTTCTAGATTCCACATCTAAGCTGGCAGGAAGTATTGTTTGTGTGTTACTGGGGTTCCTGGGGCAGTGTTATAGGCAGCTCTTATGGAAACTTTGGCAGGAGTGTATCAGTAAAAAACCTGTTCCTGAGAGTGGACCCGCCCACCTTATCTCAATGAAGCCTTTAAGCTCATCATCATTTTAAAGCTTGCAGATAACCAGAGCAATGCTCAATAAATTTTACCTATAAATACGTAAATATGTTCTGTCTAGTGGGGTCTAAGTGACTCCTCCATGAAGATCCCAGTTTTTCCTGTCTTTTAGTTTATGTAAGAATTGATTTTTATTGAATAGAAGTTTGTGCTTCTCTGAATTTAAATTTAAAGCAACTATAACAACTAGTTAATCATCAATGAACTGAGGAAAGTCCTTAGTACTCAGATCCAGGTAAAACTCATGAACTTTACCATTCATGAAAATCATCCTTTCCTATCCATAAAAACCAACACAATGTATCCAAATGAAACTATACTTCTTTTTTTTTTTCTTATAAGAAAAACATTTAATTGGGGTGGCTCGTTTACAGTTTCAGAGGTTCAGTTTATTATCATTATAGCAGAAAGCATGACAGCAGGCTGAAACTATACTTCTTATGTCCTTTTTCAAAATAAATGCCATAAAGTTTTGGTTTTGAATCATGTTTTTAAATGTAATTAGGAAGGTCCAGATTTCATTAAAAATACAAGTTGTTGATTTTAAGATACATATGTGATTGAATTTAAGAAATACTTTGATTCACAATTTAAGAAAATGACAATTTAATAAGAATTGCCACAAATGTTTGTCAATGAACAATAACACAGCTCTCACCTCAATAGAAATAAGAGAGAATTTATTCTGAAGCCAAACTCAAGTGAATATAGCCTGTGAACACCAATCTAGGTTACTCTAAATTTCACATTCCACTGTGGAAGCAGTCTCGTGAAGTTTTATAGTAACAAAACAGAGAGTGTAATAAATCCAGACACTTTCAAACGCATTGATGGAAACATCACAGAGGTGGTTACAAGATGGGGAGAGCACTATTGACCGTGCACACTCTCTGATGACATCTTAGCTTTGGGGTTGGGGGAAGTTCGCGTTTTGTTAGGTTAACAGATGCTAAACTCTTTATCTGTGAGTCATGGTTCATTACTTCCAGCACAGAGGTGAGTAAGGAATGGGTACTTAGGGAGCGAAAGCTAGCTAGAGATGAGGTCGCCAACCTCTCCACATCACAGCGGTCCTAATCACTCAATCCATTTTTACAGAGAGCTTTTCAAGATTCTCCTTGGCATGTTTAACAAAAAGTTGCTGCCATACATTTTGATAATTTATTTATTTATTAATCACTGTGAAGCAATGGCACTCTCAACATATTAATTAGAGCAAGATAAATATCTTTTGTCACTGAAGACACTACCAAGAGAATTCCCAATACCAAAACAAAACTGAGATCTATCAAGCTGTATTATCTCTGAACCATTTTCCTAAATTGTTCTGTTATTGATAAAAACCTGGGAGTCAGATATTGGGATAAAACCCTGATCAAGAAAGGAGTGGAGGAATGACCAGTGAACCTCTCTCTCCACATTTCCGAGATGGAAAAGGCCACGAATCTTTCCAAGGCCCTCCCACTCTTTCCTGTGCCTCTCTAGCATGCTTTTCTATGGCTAATTCCAATTGAATAGTAACTGACTCCAGCCCCTGATTCAAGGCTAACTCTATTAATGGTCTTGAGCATCAATGCAATCAAATATCTAACAAACATCTCTGTATGTTTTGCAGCAGCTTCCTCAGAGGCAAACCTCCTGCTTCCATTAAACAACTTAGAGGACTCAGGAAGTCTCTGAAACTGAACAGCAACTCTAGGCTTCTCCCTCCCCAAAGTTATAAAAGCAGTAAGGACTGGGGAGCACCCGGAAGAGACAGAACAGTCAGCTGCCTAGAAGACTCTCGGACAAGAGGAACTGCCTACGAAAGGCAGCTTCAGCCAAGCTACATTTGTTGAAGAAAGAGTTTAGCCAAAAGCCTGGAAGAAGAAACCAGCTGAATTGCCCAGAAGAGACTGAGACCAAATCAGAGACCTAGAAAAAGACCCTGTCTCCAACCTGCTGAGCTGCTGCAGGCTGTGCAGTGTTTCCAGCTAGTGTGAGTACCACCCATGCTGCGGCACGCTTTCGGTGATGCAGTCTAAGACTTTCTACACCAGTGTGTCTACCCACTGACATTCTTGTAAATAACACCAATTAAACTCCTTGGCTCATCAAGTTGGACATAGGTAGTACCTTTTCTTTAACCTGTCATTGGTTCCCTATCCGGGGTGAGTCTCCCCAGGAACTGTGTCACACAATGTTTTTTTCTCTGTCTCAAATTTAGAATGGAAACTTAAGTTTGGGATCTGTGCCCATAATTACAGACATTTACCTGGTAAGAACAGGAAAAAGTAAACACGCTCTACAGGTAGCAATAGTCATTATCCCAGCCTGTGTTTATCTAGGTGATACAGCAAGGAAAACAATCTCGTTGTCTTCAAATGCCTTCCTGTACGCAATGCAAAAGTCGTGTGTGGCTATTGACTCTAGAAAATAAGCCATTTCTGAAAGATTCAAGGTACAAAATCAAGTTTTATGGCCTAGGTTTTGTTAATTGTGTATATCTGGACTTCGTCTATATTTCTATGCCTTTTGGAAATATAACTGCTTATGAATTTATCTCATTAAAGTTCCATTTATGGATATATATTTAGAAACTTCATTATATAAAAAAAAAACTGCTGTGGGACAATGGTCGTGTACCTTTATTGATGCTGATAGGTCAGTAGCCAGGCAGGAAGTATAGGTGGGGCCACCAGAACAGCGAATTCTGGGAAGAGGAAAGGCTCAGTCTGCAGTTGTCACCCAGACATAGAGGAAGCAAGATGAGAATGCCTCACTGATAAAAGGTACCAAGCCACGTTGCTAACACAGACAAGAATTATGGGTTAATGTATGATGTGAGAGCTAGTTAATAAGAAAGCATGAACTACTAGGCCAACCAGTTTCTAATTAATCTAGACCTCTGTGTGTTTCTTTGGGACTGAATGGCTGTGGAACCAGGCACAACAGAAAGCTCTGTCAAAAAATGGTGCCAACATAGACAACTACATCCACATAAAACCTGAGAAAGCTTAGGAAGTCATTCTAGACACAAAAGAACAGAATTAAGCATGGCTTCTTTGTAGCAGCATTTTCTCAGGTAGGCTCTATTTGCTAGAGGCAAGCCTGTCTCATTTAAGTGAGGCTTCCTGACCCAGCTTTAGCTGCAAAAGCCTTGCAGTTCTTTTAAGCGGCCCTACCACCAAACACTTAAGTGGGTTTATGAAGAGTTCTGACAGCATGAATATGTTTTATATACTCATTCATCATAAAAAAACAAAGAATTCAGAACAGAATTATAACTAGAAAAATAATGAGCTTTATGTCCTTTTTCACAATTCATGTCCATTACCTCCAATGTCAGGAATAAATAAACCTCAGATTCTCTCATATGTGGCATCTAGCCAGTGGTGTATGTATATACGTAAACAAATACACATGTTGGTACATATAGCATGAAGAGGAAGAGAAAAGCTAACTATGAGGGGATAAGGAAGGAGTAAATGAGTGTAACAGGCATATATTTTAATGGCATCATTAGTGAATCCTCCAAATTGCTCATATTACAACATCATAAAGGATATACCAAAAACAGATCAAGAATCACAGCATACAGTGAGATGACAGCCTTAAAGTAATGTCTTCAGGTCACTGTACCCACTTAGGGACCATTAAACACAGCTCTACCAAAACGCAGCAAAGTAACCACGGCACCATGTTGGCCCCTCATCCATCCTCAGTGTCACTCACCCCATGTTCCTTAGCTGCTGTGACAACTCTCAGGAGAATGTCTTCCTCGACAAAAGGTCTCACGGCATCGTGGATGATCACAACGTCTGGCTGGTCTTCTGCCAGGGCTTTCAGGCCATTAAAAATGGACCTGTGGCGTGTGGCTCCAGCCTCGGCTAGTGAGATGCGCTTATGCCCATACCTCTGGATGATGCTCCTCATTGCTTCCATGTTCTCCGCTGTCACGGCCACAACAATGTCCTTTATCCAGCATACTCTACAAGGAAAGCAAGTGTGCATTTAATATAACTGGACTCTAAGGTTCATAAAGGAAAACTGAACTCCAGTATAAATATTATCAGTCCACATAGGGAGATTATACCCGAAAGCTCAGTTGTCATACATTTTGGTTAAGTCTAGGAGTCACTAAGCATTTCACACTATCAATTGAGGTGATTTTTTTCACACTGTGTATCTTACATGGCATGGTACATAAAGTATGCTATACTACACAAGACATACATTAGATTATTTTTCACTTCAATTAAATTTGAACAAATGGTGTATCTGTAAATTGTCTGAGAAAACACACAAAAGAATATGCTTTAAAATGCATATTTTCCTTATTATTTTCTCCCACAGTGGAAGAACTCAATACTACCAAGTTCTGTCGGCCGACTATCTCAAGATGCTCCATGAGCTGCAACCAACCACTCAACTATGAAAACTAAAAACTGGACCTCACACCGCCCGCACCCAGACTAATCACGGTCCACGCTGCCTGGCTCTGGCTCTGGAATCAGCAAGTTTCACAAGCTTATGGATACTAGTGCTAGCCAGCAAATGACACTGGGGACCTGCATGTCCAATGCCCCAAACCGGGACAAAGGCCTCTGACCCACAGAATCACTTAAATTTTCTAATATTTTATATACCAACAACAAAAAAAGCCATTGAAACTAAGAGAAATTAGAGCTATAAGCCAATGAAATTCTATACATTCATGCTACAATAGTTAAGTCCTGAAAATGTATCAAATATCAAATCACAGATAACAAGAAAAGCACTTAACATGCATTTTGCACTTCTCTTTTTGAACTTGTATGATAGTTGTGTAATACTGGTACTCCGTCTCTGACAGAGGCATTATTCAGAAGACATTTATATGATAATTAATATGATATACTTCTATAATTTATGTAACAGATTCATATAATGACTTTACTATCTTTCATAGTATAGAACTATAGTATACCTCTATATTTCTATTTCATTCAAAATTAATAAAGACAGAAAAATACCACTTTTTTCATTGACAATTCAATATGACTTTGTTGTTTTGGGAGATTTGTTTTTTCTTTTGTTTTGTTTCGTGTTTTGTTGTGTGTGGTTTTTATTTGTTTTGTTTTATTTAATTCATCTTCTAGAGTATAGGTCCCATGGCAACACTTATCAGTCTTGCTTTTAAAAAAAACTCTTATCAAAGTGTTTATTGAACAAATAAACTACCCCCATACTGTAATATCTTCCAATACTTATGGGCTGGTTTCCTTGATTTTTCACTTAGATCTTAAGTAAAAGCTACTCTATTACTTTCATATTTTGTCAGACATCTCAGAATGACTTAACTGATGAAAATGATGCAGCAGCATGGAATCCCCAAGAGCGATCTGCAGTCCTTACACGGGATAAGGACTCCAGAACGAGATCACCTACAAACTGTTCCTTGGTTTGTTTGGCCCATCCCCCACACCAGTCTCATTCTTCACAACTCTAGAACCTGCTATCGTAGGAGTGTGAAATCACCCTGTTCACAAAGACTACAGCAAATCCAAGTTACCACTCTTCAGTGTCTCCTCACTGTGGAGTTCTGAAAGGGTCTGGCTCAGGGCTCAGCTCCCACAGCTGTGATCCATTGTTCTTTCCTGTAATCGCCGATGTCCAGTACTTAATGCGATTCTTAATGTTTCCTCATCTTATCCCAACACAATCTATTCTTGCTGCTTCTGGATGATCCCTCTCACGTTCAAACCCTGGGGCCATGTTGCTGGCTCTTGTCCAGGCCTTTGTAGACCTTACTGCCTCCTCCCAGTCCCAAAACACACAGGTGTCCCCTCTGCCATAACCCTTTTACTTTCTGCCTAGCTACTTCCTGAATGGAAAGTAGTGGGTAAGGGTCCAAAGTGCCCCCACTGGCTTACAGATTTGAACATTTGGCACCCAGCTGATAGTGCTATTTCAAGATAGCGTGGGACCTTAGGGCAAGAAGCATGGCTAGTAATAGCAGGTCACCACACCTTTGAAGGTTAAAACCAAGTCAGCATCCAGGCTACATTCTCTGCTTCCAGGTTAACCCTGCTGACTCATTTCCACTGCCTTCCCCACTGTAACAGGCTGCATCCCCTGCAAATGTAAGCTTTCCCTCTCTTAAGATGATCCTCTCACAGTGAAGGGAAAAACAATTTAGAGGGAACACATCCTCCTACAGGCATGCCTCTGTGTTGCTCCTGTTTCTCCGTATTGCTTTCCTCGCTCTCTTATCCTACTAACCCAAATCTTAGCTCCCCTTGCTCTACAGCTGCAAACACAATACAGTCCAGGAAACCTCCTTTGACTACAAAGCTGGGTACAGCCTCCTTACCTTCCACTTCTGAAAGACTCATCCACAAAGATTATTGAGACCATGATGCTGCGGTCAGGATTGTTCTATCTTCCTCAATAGGCTGCCGGTTCTCAGAAAGACTGCAACCCAGAACTTAGCACGTATTTTACTTTCAATAATATTAGTTATAGAAACAGCTAAAAATGTGTAATCTTTGTTAGCGTCTGTGGACTGTGATGAGAATTTTACATACACTATCTCAATACTCAGCTCTTTGGGGAAAAAATGCTACAGTCTCTATTTTACTCTTGAAGACACAAAAACAATGACCTGCCCATAACCACACCAAGAGAAAATGAAGGGACTGGGCTAAACCCAATCTGACTTTGGAGTTTACCCCAATAACCTTTATGCCCAGCTTTAAAATGTTTTAAACCACTGTTTTTCGAAGTGTACATTTCATGGGACCTTCCTATTAAGTTAAACATAGTATTGTTGATTAGGTCAAATAAAAATAAGAATATAATGTATAGCATGAAATAAAGAAAAGTCCCTGAAAAAAAGTGATAATTTAGAAAACATTACTCAAAACCACTCAAAAGGTAGTAAGCTTACTATGATATTTTGTTCAACAACCCAGGATAAACCCAGAACCTGGCAAGCTTTTGTAAGAACTGTTTGTATTTCAAAGGATTTATTCACATTCTTTTCAAGACACAGAATTAATTTTTAATTCTGTAAAACACTTTTAATAAGGTAAAATCATGAGACTGTAAAAGACCTTAAGTACCTCACACAGTGCATGCTGAGTAAATACTTAATGAATAGAAGCATCTGGTCTACCTCTGAGTTGAAAACAAGTCCACACCAAACCCCGGCAGCCTGATTCTATCAAATCCAAATGATTATTTCCTTCCTAGCACATTCCATAACAGATATAAACCTAGCCCCGGGCTCCATAACACCTACAGACATTTTGAGGAGGAAATATAATATCTCAGAAGTTATTTTCCCCTGGAATGACAAATGTTACAAGCATACTCTGCTCAGATGGTTTAATAAAAACCAGTTGAAAACAGAACAGGTACACAAATTCTTATTTAAAAACCCAGGGGAAATCAAGCCCCTTTAACACCTACCTCTAAAACACTCATCCAGGATGCTGAAATCGAGCCTTAAAGGGACAATGGCAGCTGCTGCTCTCCAACATGCTCGCCCTGATGGAAACTTAACTCTGGATTGCATTGTAGCCACTGTTTACAGATTCCCACTTTTCCATGCCCATATTGAAGATTTAGGATAAAATACTGAGTTAGTGAGGCAGACTGGCTGCTAATCCCTTATCAACAGAAAGTCCTCTAGCTCTGTGAGCCTTGGAACCACTGGTTTTGGCCAGGCTTTGAAGGAGTCTCAACCAAATAAACAAACTGAAAAAATTAAAACCACATGATCATCTCATTAGATGCTGAAAAACTCTTCAACAAAATACAACATCCCTTCATTATAAAGGTCTTGGAGAGAGCAGGGATACAAAGAACATACCAAAGCATAATAAAGGCAATATACAGCAAGTCAACAGTCAACATCAAACTAAATGGAGAGAAACTCACAGTGATCCCACTGAAATCAGGAACAACACAAGGTTGTCCACTCACTCCATATCTATTCAATATAGTTCCTGAGTTCCTAGCTAGAGCAACAAGACAACAAAAGGAGATCAAGGGGCTACAAATCAGAAAAGAAGAAGTCAAACTCTTACTATTTGCTGATGATATGATAGTTTACATAAGCAACCCTAAAGATTCTACCAAGGAACTTCTACAACTCATAAACACTTTCAGTAATGTAGCAGGATACAAGATTAACTCAAAAGAATCAGGAGCCCTCCTGTACACAGATGATAAATGGGCTGAGAAAGAAATCAGAGAAACATCACCCTTCACAATAGCCACAAAATATCTGAGTAACTCTAACCAAACAAGTGGAAGGCTTGTATGACAAAAACTTTAAATCTTTGAAGAAAGAAATTGAAGAAGACACAAGAAAATGGAAAGATCGCCAATGTTCTTGGGTAGGTAGAATTAACATAGTAAAAATGCCAGTCTTACCAAAAGCAATCTACAGATTCAGTGCAAAGCCCATCAAAAATCCCAGCAAAATTCTTCACAGACCTCAAAAGAACAGTACTCAACTTCATATGGAAAAGCAAAAAAACCAGAATAGCCAAAACAATCCTGTGCAATAAAAGAACTTCTCGAAGCATCACAATCGCTGACTTCAAATTCTACTACAGAGATACAGTACTGAAAACAGCCTGGTATTGGCATAAGAACAGACAGGAGGACCAATGTGATGGAGGAAGGTCATTGGTTAAATAAAAAGAAACTGCTTGGCCCTCATTGGTTAGAAGATATGTGGGAGGAGTAAACAGAACAGAATGCTGGGAGGAAGAGGAAGTGAGCTCAGACTCAACAGCTCTCCTCTCGGGGGCAGATGCCTCAGAGAGACGCCATGCCCCGCTCCCGGGATGAAGCTCTGACCCAGGATGGACATAGGCTAGAATCTTCCAGGTAAGTGCACCTTGGGGTGCTACACACAGATGATTAGAAATGGGCTAAATTAATATGTGAGAATTAGCCTAGAAGAGAATGGGCCAAGCAGTGTTTAAATGAATACAGGGGGCTGGAAAGATGGCTCAGTGGTTAGGAGCACTGGCTGCTCTTCCAGAGGTCCTGAGTTCAATCCCCAGCAACCACATGGTGGCTCAAGACCATCTGTAATGAGATCTGGCGCCCAACGTGGGGCTCGAACCCACAACCCTGAGATTAAGAGTCTCATGCTCTACCGACTGAGCGCCAGGTTGGGCACCATTTGTAGTAATAAGAGCGGCGGGGCTGCGTCCCCAGCACCCCGGCTGCCTGGCTAGCTTATGCCCGAAATAACAACACACAAACTGTATTCATTTAATCACTGCTTGGCCCATTTCTATCTAGCCTCTTCTCGGCTAACTCTCGCACATGGACTAGCCCATTTCTTATCATCTGTGTAGCACCGGTCTTACCGGGAAGATTCTAGCCTATGTCCATCCTGGGTCGGAGCTTCCTTGTGTGCATCTTCCCGGGAGCGGGGAGCATGGCGTCTCTCTGAGGCGTCTGCCCCTGAGAGGAGAGCTGTTGAGTCTGAGCTCACTTCCTCTTCCTCCCAGCATTCTGTTCTGTTTACTCCTCCCACCTATCTTCTAACCAATGAGGGCCAAGCAGTTTCTTTTTATTTAACCAATGACCTTCCTCCATCACCAATGGAACTTAATTGACGACATGGATGTTAATCTAAACACTTTCAAACACCTGATTTTTGACAAAGAAGCAAAAAATATCAAATGGGAAAAAGAAAGCATATTTAACAAATGATGCAGACATAACTGGATGTCAACATGTAGAAGAATGAAAACAGACCCATATCTATTACCATGCACAAAATTCAAGTCCAAAAGGATCAAAGACCTCAACATAAAGCCAGCCACACTGAACCTCATAGAAGAGAAAGTGGGAAGTACACTTGAATGCATTGGCACAGGAGAACACGTCCTAAATACAATCCCAGTAGCACAGATACTAAGGGAAACAATTGATAAATGGGACCTCCTGAAACTGAGAAGCTTTGGTAAAGCAAAGGTCACAGTCAACAAGACAAAACAGTAGCCTACAGAATGGGAAAAGATCTTCACCAACTCCACATTGGAGAGACGGCTGACCTCCAAAATATACAAAGAACTCAAGAAAATGGTCATCAGAAAAACAAATAATCCAATAAGAAAAAGAAAAAAAAAACCATGGAGTACAGACCTAAACAGAGAGCTCTCAACAGAGGAATCTAAAATGGCTGAAAGACACTTAAGGAAATGCTCAACATCCTTAGTCATCAGAGAAATGCAAATCAAAACAATTCTGAAATTCCATCTTATACCTGTAAGAATGGCCAAGATCAAAAACACTGATGACAACTTATGCTAGAGAGGTTGTGGGGTAAAGGGAACACTTCTGCATTGCTGGTGGGAATGCAAGCTGGTCCAACCACCTTTGGATGTCAGTGTGGCAATTTCTAAGAAAATTAGGAAACAACCTTCCTCAAGACATAGTAATACCACTTTGGGGTATATATCTAAAGGATACTCCACTGTGCCACAAGGACATATGCTCAACTATGTCCATAGCAGCATTGTTTGTAAAGCCAGAACCTGGAAACAACCTAAATGCCCCTCGACCAAAGAATGGATAAGGAAAATGTGGTATACTTACACAATGGAGTACTACACAGCAGAAAAAAACAACATCTTGAAATTTGCAGGCAAAAAGATGAAGCTAGAAAACATCATTTTGAGTGAGGTAACCCAGACCCAAAAAGACAATTATCATATGTACTCATTCATAAGTGGTTTTTAAACATAAAGAAAGCCCACCTACAAATCACAATCCCAGAGAACTTAGACAACAATGAGGACATTGAGACAGACATACATGGGAAGTAGAAAAAGACAAGATCTCCTGAGTAAATTGGGAGCATGGGGACCTTAGGAAAGGGTTGAACGGGAGGGTAGAGGCAGGGAGGGGAGCAGAGAAAAATGTAGAGTTCAGTAATACTCAATAAAAAAAAAAAAAAGGAGTCTCCAAGGCAAGACAATGCAGACCTCTAATTGAATACAAAATACAAATACAACAGCTTTACTACTTTCCTTCACTTGGACATGACCTTAGTAAACCAAATTGCTCTACTTTACCATTCAACTAAAAGTATGGTAAGCACCTTTCTCTTTCTGAATCACTAATCACTGGGATCAATACCACCTCCTAAACATTTCTCACATCCTGTCTCTGGCATTCTTATGATCTCGATTTAACTTGAATGACCAATATTGCTCATTTAGAGAAACACTCGTGGAATTCTCATCTGTTCTGCTCAGCAGAATTTGCAATGGACTAAAGCAATATTATAGACCAGGACAACTGTGTGTGTGGTTGAGATCCACGGCCAAATGACGACATTTTGATAAGCATGAACCACATCGAGGAACAAGTTCTCTTAAGCAGGGACTTCCACCTAAGAGGGCTGAAGAAATCACAAAAGCTTTAGGGCAAGTGAGGTCAAAGCAGACCTAATGGGGCTGCCCAGCCCCACTCATCAAGAAAAGCATGGCTTAGATTCACGTGTCTGTTCCTGTGTAGTCAAAATCTTGTATTCCATACTAACCAACACTTCTAAAATCTCGAAAAAGAAATCAGATTACTGGTAAGAAGTTTTATTTCCATGGCCACCGTAGTCACCAACCCCACATTTCATATCTTAACAATAACAATAATAAAAAACAAACCTTGACCCTTCTGTGACCCAGCCAGCTGCAGGTTTTTCCCAGCTGACTCCAGCCCCTGCCAAGATTAAACAGGTATTGATAAAGCTGTCACACAGTGGAGTAAAAGAAACCGGCTCCAGCCCTGAGCTAAAGTTCATTAAACTGTCAACTCCACATTGTAACCCCTCAAACAAAGAGTCCATAAGGTGAGCATCACCTGCCTCTCCTTTCCCAGAATGAGCAGCAGCAGAGTCTTCTCCTCAGATGCCACACTATGCTGTCTACTGGTGTAGGAGATTCTGAAGAGGCTCCTTATGGAGTTTGCTAGCCATTTGGGCAAAAAACTGCTCTTGCCTGGACTGCTAAACTGGACATGCAAGATCCACAAAAAAAAAAAAAAAAAAAAAAAAAAAAAATGACTGCTAAACCTGCCTAAAGGTAAGATGATTCTTCAGGGTTCCTGCTTCATAAAAGAGTTTGCGAGACATTCTGCAGTACACAAAAAAAGTGATTGACAAACTGCCAATATAGGCAGAACTGTCTTTAAAATTTCCTTCTTCATAAAAAAGTCTGCTGGAGACTATGGGCCAATAGGCTAACAATGTATGCCCCAACGGTACAAAAAACTTTGGGTGACTATCCAAGTAGCAAGATGTCTCTGTCAATTTTGGAGTTTTAAAAGTTGCTTACAATGTACTTCCTGTTTACTCAAGTAATATTATATCCTTCTAGAGTCTTTAATGGAGTTAAAAATAGATAAATAGTTATAGTTCTCCTTAGTTACGATAAAAGATAAACATAATTATTATAACTGCAATTCTTATTTGATACCTGTTTTGTTATATGTAATTTTACTATGTTAAAGTTAAAGCCTTCCTTTTTTTGTTTAAACAGAAAAGGGGAAATGGTGTAGGAGGTTCTTCTGTTCGTATGTTGCTTCCATTGGTTAATGAACAAAGAAACTGCTTTGGGCCTGATAGGGCAGAACTTAGGTAGGCAGAGAAGACAGAACTGAATTCTGGGAGGAAGAAAGCAGAGTCAGAGAGACACCACGGATCTTCTGCCTGAGATGGATGCTGGTTAGAATCTTGCCCGTAGCCATAGTCACGAGGCGATACACAGATTAATAGAAATGGCCTAAATTAAGATGTAAGAATTAGCCAATAAGAAGTTAGAGCTAATGGCTAAGCAGTGTTTTAATGAATACAGTTTTTGTGTGGTTATTTTGGGTGTAAGCTAGCCGGGTGGCTGGGACAAACAAAGGGCCCCTCTCCATAAAGCAGTCTACTGCTTCCTTCTGCACAATCCCAACCAGCCCCAATGCAAATGGAGCTGCTCCATTGTGGGAACTGCTCTACTGTCCCTTCTGTGGGCCCCTGACGGTGAGGGACAAAACCATTTCAAGCTCAGATCCAGGAAGAACATTTTTCTAAACAGTAAAATTGGGATACGTGTGTTAATGAACTGAGCCAAGCCTCCTATCAGAACTTCACAGCCCTGAAATAATATTTTTGTCACGTGGCTTCTTGAAACAAAATTTCTTCACAGATACTCTTGTCACAAAGCAATGATCACATGAGGGACTAAGATTCCCAATCTCATGTCCTTGTTAATCAAATGAAAAATTAATCAAAGTTCCGTGAGCAACCTGTTATAATTTATCCCAATTTCCCGAGGAGACTATTCAGATTTCAGACTGTTGTTATCAAGTAAGGAAAATGGAAAACAAGTGTTCTTTCACCATATTTTCCACAATATTTTATATTATTTGTATTTTATATTATATTTCATAATGTTTTGCAAACATTATTGTACATTAAAAGATTTAATTGTTAGTGTTCACTTCTCTCAGGCTACCATGGTACATGCAAAAAAGCAAATTAATACAAAGCACTTCGCATGTAAAGAGATGGTAAATGAAAAAAAAATCTACTACTCCCTCCATATAACTACCAAGCAAGGATCCTCTGGCAGTGGGCACTGCAGGCGATCCATTGCAAACCATTCCATAATGCTGACAATGTGAGCCATCCCATGCCCAGCATGGATGCTATGTCCATTGTGAGCCATCCCATGCCCAGCATGGATGCTATGTCCATTGTGAGCCATCCCAGGGCCAGCATGAATGCTATGTCCATTGTGAGCCATCCCAGGGCCAGCATGAATGCTATGTCCATTGAGAGCCATCCCATGCCCAGCATGGATGCTATGTCCATTGTGAGCCATCCCATGCCCAGTATGGATGCTGCATCCATAACAAACCATCTCATGGCCAGCATGGATGCTATGTCCATTGTGAGCCATCCCAGAGCCAGCATGGATGCTATGTCCATTGTGAGCCATGCCAGGGCCAGCATGAATGCTATGTCCTTTGTGAGCCATCCCAAGGCCAGCATGAATGCTATGTCCATTGTGAGCCATCCCAAGGCCAGCATGAATGCTATGTCCATTGAGAGCCATCCCAGGGCCAGCATGAATGCTGCATCCATTGCAAACCATCCCATGGCCAGCATGGATGCTGCATCCTTTGAGAGCCATGCCATGCCCAGTATGGATGCTGCATCCATAACAAACCATCTCATGGCCAGCATGGATGCTATGTCCATTGAGAGCCATCCCATGGCCAGCATAGATGCTGCATCCATTGAGAGCCATTCCATTGCTAGCATGAATGCTACTTCCATTGTGAGCCATCCCATGGAGGGCATGGATGTGGTACTAGAACCCTGTAGGTGTGTGGTATTGACAGGATGGCTGAATGAAGCAACCTCCATACTATAAGAGGAATAAAAGCCACAGGCAGCGGTGGTAACTGGAATCATTTCCAGGTCTGACTGAATTTCCGATGTAACCACCGGCCTGATTACATTAATCAAGGATGATTGCGGCTCCTTACACTTCCATTTGCTAAATGCCAATAATCAGAAAGTAAAATAATCGTACGAGCTTTCTGAAGTGTGATGGGGACGGGAGAGGGGGTTGCTCCTCAGTAGAAAACTCCAAGGACAGCGGTTTCTATCGAAGCCCTCTAGCTTGAAATGTAACCCGTCACTTAGGCTCCTATCTGACTTCAGGAGTAAAGACCTAGCAGAAATGGAGGCCTCTGTACTGGTGTCGACTCCTACCCTCCCAGTCTCACCTTAGCCCCATCACAGAACCACACAAGTAACGCATCCCTTCTTCCCATCTCACCAGGTCCTCGGGCCTTTCAGACACTGCTCACTGTTTCTGGAACTAATAACGTCCTTCTCTTTTCTAGGGCCTCAACCCCACCCTCCTGCTATTGAAAGGCTGGCATTAACCCTGCTCTTCTCTCTACTGCCCGGTATTTGGCCAGGTCCATCTCCCAGGTAAAAAAATAAAAATAAAAAATCACCCAGAGGAAAAACCGTGCCTGCTCAGGAAACCGGAGGCGCGCCTGGGCCACTCAGGCGCACGCATGCGCGGTGGCTGTGCGCGCCGGGATCTCCTAGACCGCCGTCCCTGCGGCCCCCGGACCAGCGTAGGAACCGAAAGTCCCTGGGCCCCTGCGCCCCGCTCGCCCCCGAGCCGAGCCGTGCGCTCGCCCCACGCTGCCTGCTGGGTGGGCTCTGGGGAGCGGGTGCCAGCGCCAGTTACCTCTCCAGGGCCTGCAGGGTGTAGCTGATGAGCGGCCTCTCCAGCACGCGGCAGAACTGCTTCGGGGTGCGGACGCCCATCCTCTCCCCGCAGCCTCCGGCCGGCAGCACGGCGGCCACGGTTCCAGGGCGACTCCCGGGCTCGGCCCCGGCGCCAGACGGCAAGGACGCTGGAAACGCTGAGCCCGCTCCGGGCGAGCCGCTCACGCAAATCCCCGGCTCGGCGGGCCTGCTGCACGGCCCGGGCTCCATGACACGAGCAGAGAGCGCTGGAGCCCACGGTGCAGGCGGGAACCGGGAGCGGGCGCCAACACCAGCCCGGGCCGTGATCGCGGGTCGGGGTGGGAGAGGAGAGGTGTCCAGAGGACCGGGAAAGTGGCCCCAAGGGCTGATCCCAGCGGGAGTGGCCGAGCTGTCCTCCCGCCCGGGCCCAGCGCCCCAAGCAATGCTTTCTCTTCCTGCTCGTCCCTCTCTTCCTCCAGGCAGGCCCAGCTGAGGCTGCGGTGGCAGTCCTTACACAGTTTAGGGTCACACACACGCAGCTGTGCACGACACAGTCACGGTCCCCATTCTTGATAAGTGGGAAATATTGGTATTCATGTTACAGTGCAAGACCCAGAAGCATGCACCTCGGTTATATGAATTTCGCAGATGCAGAATGATTCTACCAATGCAGTCAGGTGAATAGGATAGGAAAAGTCTAGAATACAGACTGCAAGGTTGACTCCCAGACCTGCCTGCACGTTGGAACCACCAAGTAGAGTGTCCCTGAACTGTGTTCCACGCTCAAAACTGGGGGTCTGATGGGTCTACTGGGCAGCCAGGGCTGCAGAAGGTTTTTAGTGTTGCACAGGTGATCCTGTTGAGCAAGTGCGTTTGTTGTGACCAGGGGATGACAGCAATCACAATAATTGCTGAACAATGAACACACATCCCACGCTAACAGATAAAACCCTAGTGGCCGCATTCATACAGGGAAATACAAATGCTAAGTAACTTGTGTAAGATAGCGCAGTCATGGCAAGGCAACCATAAACCCTTGATTTAGAGGTGCAGCCAACGTTGAGAAATTCCAGGTCTGCTCCGCATCTTGCCCTTATTTAGTCCTGCCTTTCTGGAAAGTGTTGGTGAAATATAATGGCGTACCAACGACTATTGTATTCAGGATCTGAGAAGTAAAATTCATGAGCACAATGCCTAGCTTTGTTTGTGGTTTGGGTTGCATGCCCAGCTTCAGGAATGTCGAATACTTATTAGATGAATTGCTGCTTGAATAATGACAACGTATATGGGATTATTTGACAATGCATACTATCAATCTTACCCCCATCAATAGATGAATTAAATTCATAAGAGAAAATCTTGAGCATTGAAAGTACCCAGTTATAATATTAAATCTCATTATTTTTATCCATTTTGCCCGTTGAAAGTGTACAAAAATAAATTCTCTGCTCTTGCCCTCTTTGTCTGATATTCTAAAGCATTTTCTTTTGTTGCTTTCAGTATGGCTAATGGAGAGCTTCTGGGCTAAGTGAAGTTTGTCAAACTCTTCATCCTGAGATGAAAGCACTGTTGTGTATTTGCATTGCAATGTTGAAGGTTTTCTTCTCAGAAACAGAAGTGGGAGAGCAAGGGACCAAGAAACTGGGAGACAGACAGAGGGAAAGGTGGGGAGGGGAGAGGCCGATTCTAGCAGAGAGATCTTCTTAGAGAGTTAGGTGTTTGGAAGTGTTATAGTTTACTAACGTGAGACACAAGAGAGTGCTCCATCACAGCTTGTGAACAGAAGGATTTTGTTACGGATCATGGAGAGAGAGGAGTTGGTCCCCCCCAGAAGTCCAATTGCAAGACCAAAGACAGCAGAGTACTCAGCAGGGAGGGAGCACCAGAGACAGTGGAGCACTCAGAGGGAGCACCAGAGACAGTGGAGCACTCAGAGGGAGCACCAGAGACAGTGGAGCACTCAGAGGGAGCATCAGAGACAGTGGAGCACTCAGTAGGGAGGGAGCACCAGAGACAGTGGAGCACTCAGTAGGGAGGGAGCATCAGAGACAGCAGAGCACTGAGAAGGTAGGGAGCACCAGAGGCAGAGCACGAGAGAAAATGCACCTCTATCAAACCATGGCTTTTGTGGTTGTGGCTGTGGGCCAGTGAGATTTCATAAAGTCTGTGCAATGGGGCTAGTCATCTCCAGGTCTGTGGTGTGATCCATTAAATTCCATTATGCTCAGATATGTTCGGCGTGGGTTTTGTGGACTGAGGAACAAATGGGTTATAGAGCAAACCATCCAAAAGGATGAAAGTCTTACAAGAAAAAAACACTAGCGAGAATGCAGGGGAAAGAAGCCTTGTATGCTCACGGTGGAGATTTCAGTTAGCTCTGTAGGGCTTACTAGAGCAGTTCCTCAAAAATTAAAACGTGAATCGCTAGACAACGAAGCTAGATTACTCCTGGCATACACCTGAGGAAATAAACCGAGACTAGACTAGAGACAACGTGCATGCCCTGTTTCTCAAAGCAATTGCCACAATTTTACAGACACAGAGTCAGCCTGGCTGCCCGAGGGAAGGATGGATACAGTCTGGAACATTCACGGCGGGACACTCGGCCATAGAGAAGAAGGAAACCTGCCATGGCATTTGCACAGAGTAGATGGAACTAGAGATCATCATGTCACATATCATGTGTGTTCTCTCATATGTGGGGGACTGTTAGTTCAATGGGGAGGACAGGCAGAGAAGGTTAAGTAGGGTGGGTGGGTACGATTAAACACAATATATTCAAGTCTGAAAACATCGCAGAGAAACCTGTTCATTTGTATAATTAAAAAGGGTTGGCTTTACTAATTTCTTTGGGATCACTTTCCATCATCAGAAGCTGACAAGTTATGAGAAACTTACAACACTGGTGAAGGTTTGTTCTTAAAGAAAATACAGTAATTTTGATCTCGGCACTCAGGATCATCAGCTCTCATATGCTCTGTAAAGAGTAGATTCCATTCAAGCATACTCACAATAATAGCTGTGATTTCATGTTATAGCAACTTATAGCAACCAACCATCATCTGGGAATATCAAGGTGTTGGGGAGATGACTTGGTGAGTATGAGCACATGCTATGCACATCCAATGCAGAGCTCAATAGACCCAGCCGAGTGAGCTGTAAGCTCAGGTAGAGGTCCTGCCTGTATCAAGGCAGTAAAGCAGAGAATGGGAGAGGGAACTAACACTCAGTGTCCTCCTCTGGCCTTCATACATGTGTGCTTACCAGTGCTCAGACATGGATTCACCACACATGCATACACCATGGAGCAAGTAGAAGATATATTATCAGGAATGGAAGAGCAGATGTACAAATTCAGACACTGACAAAGATAAAAATTAGAAAACATATATATTTGGTATGGGTAGTCCTTCTGTATATGTGTTGCTTTTATTGGTTAATGAATAAAGAGGCTCTCTTGGCCTGTGATAGGGCAAAAGAGTAGAGCTAGAGGGGGGAAAACTAAACTGAATGCTGGGAGAAAGAAAGCGTAGTCAAGAGACACCATGTAGCCACCACCAGGAACAGAGGAGCTGGAACCTTGCTGGTAAGCCACTGCCATGTGGTGATATACAGATTAATAGAAATTGATTAAATTAAGATGTAATAGTTAGCCAATAAGAAGTTAGGGGTAATAGGCCAAGCAGTGATTCAAATAATATAGTTTCTGTGTGATTATTTCAGTTCTGGGCAGCCGGGAACAAACAAGCAGCCTCATACAACATATGAAGATATGTTACATCTATTTATGCTATGGATCATTTTAATGATGCAAATTGATGTTACATTCTTTTATGTTGCATTTGTTTAACTATTTGAAGCTGTGTTACTTTGCCTGTCTAAAATACCTGATTAGTCAAATAAAGAGCTGAATAAAGAGCCAGTATCAATTCAGGAGAAAGGATAGATGGGGCTGGCGGGCAGAGAGAATAAATAGGAGTGGAAATCTGGCAAGAAAAGATCAAGGAGCAACAAAAGGAGAAGAAGAGAGGACATCAGGCACCAGCCACTCAGCTACACAGCCAGTCACAGAGTAAGAAGTAACAAACGGTATAGAGAATAGGGAAACATAAAAGCCCAGAGCCAAAGGTAGACTGGATAATTTAAGTTTAACAAAACTGACTGTAAATAAGCCAAGCGCAGGCTGGACATTCATAAGTAAGAATAAGCCTCTGTGTACTTATTTAGGAGCTGGGTGGGTGGCAGCTCCCAAAAAAGCTCAAGAGTGAAGAGCAAAGAGTAAAAAAAAAAAAGAAAAAAGAAAAAAGCAACCATACATATAAGATCTATGGGGTGCCACTAGTGTAGAAAGTCTATAATTCAAGGGGGCTAAAGACATAAATAATACATTCAATAAAATCATCTCAGAAAATATCCCAAATTTCGGGAGAGAGATAAGCATGTTCTGGAGGCATTTGTTACAGAGCAGTAAAAAGACAAGAGAAAATATCTCCATGTTGGATAATAACCAAACTAAACATAGAGAACTCAGCTGCAAGAGAAGCACCAAGTCACATGTAAAATGCAAAGCTATCAGAATTACAGACAATTCTCAACAGAAACTCTACAGTCGAGAGAATTCCTCACAGACCAGTATGGCAAGGCGATTCTTCTGCTGAGATGGAAAATTCCCAAGTGACTCTAGGGGGTTTCAAGCTGAAAACAAGAATAACCCAAATTCCAAAAGACAACAGTCGTCAATCTAGATTACAATAACCAGCAAGGCAGTGGGATGATTTGTCATAGTTGAAAAAGAAAGGAAAGATTCCCATAACAACAAACTTAAGGAAGCCATTGCCCCTACACCAGCCCTGCAGAAACACTGCAGAGAGCTAAGGAGATGGCACAGTCCTATAGGCTCAGTAATAAGATGGAAAAACAGGGTAAGGAAAGAGCAAATTCCTAAAACTCCCTGGCTGGATATCCCAACAAAATCTGTGGGATCCAGATTTCATGGAAGACCTCAGCTCAAAAATAAAATGGAGCGTCACTGTTAAAGATACGTTATATCACAGCCTCTGGCTGCCACATTCACACACACACACACACACACACACACACATGCACTCACACACATCTATATAGGCACACACACACATCACACCTATAGTCTCACACACACACAAAGGAGTTTTTTCGGGTAAGACTAAAGATAGACACATCTGTGATGCTATATGGAAGAATAAAAGATAGGAGAATAAAGAAGTAAAACCAATAAAATAATAGAAATTAGCTCACACCTTTTAATAGTAACTGAATATTATTAGACCAATCAGAAGACAGACTAGAAAACTAGACTATGAAAACATGATTTATTTAATTGTTGGACCAGAAACACAATGTACCATCAAATATGGCCTTATCTGGAAAGGATGGAAAAGGTTATTCTTAGCAAATATAACTAGAAGGCAAGCAGAGATGACTGTTATTTATGATAAAATAGACTCCAAATCAATACTAATCAAAAAAGATTCTTAAAAGATCACTTTATTCTAATTAAAGGAACCATCCATTAAAAGGAGATTACAAGTCTAAGCATGCACTGAGCACCAAATCTCCCACTTCCACACAACAAATACCATTGAATTTAAAGAAACAGCTTTATTCCAACACAATAACAATGAATGATTTCAGGGCCCCACTCACTAAGAGACAGAGCATCTCATAAAAAAGTTGTTATCACATGACATCATAGATCCAATGGACTTACCAGACATCTACAGAATGTTCCAGCCAAGACCTGTAAAATACACACTGTTCTCAGCAACCCAGGGGATATCCTCTAAAATAGGCCATTTATTGGAGTACAAAAGTTTCAATGAACTCAGGAAAACTGCAGCAGTTCCTTGTCTTTACCTAGTCACAATGGGATAAACTAGAACTCTGCCTGAAGACAAACTATAAAACACACAGAAATTCAAGCAGATCTCGAATGATGAAAGATGCATCAAAGCAAATCAAAACTGGGCAAAGATATAATAAAAAGTAGAAAATTAATCACCCAGATAAACATGGATTCAAAGAATTTACAAAATAAAGAAAAAGATTTATCGTGATGAAGATAGCTTTATTCCAAGGGTGCAGGCATTTAAGATATGCAAATTAATAAATTACAGATCACAGGGGGATCTATACATGTTTCTCTTAGGGTTCACCTTGCTACTCAGCTTTTCTAGGGTCATGGACCCATCCTTTTCTTTAGAGCTAGTATCCATTTTTGAGTGAGTACATACCTTGTTCATCTTTCTGGGTCAGGCTACCTCACTCAGAATGTTTTATTCTCATTTCATCCATTTGCATGCAAATTTCAAGATGCCATTGCCCCTGCCCCAGCTGTGCAGGGCTCCATTGTGTAAATGGACCAGGGTCTCATTCCAATTGTCACCTCATTGGCATGATTCCAGGAAACGGGTGGGTCACTTAGAGAGGAGACAAAGAAAAAAACAGAATTTTACAAAATATTGTGGCCACAGTTAAGAAAACATTCCAAACATAGTTAACAGTGGCTAAGAGTAGTTTGCCTTAGCAACCTAGAGATCTGAGGAATAGAAACAAGCCCAGTTCTTTCTTGACACGTGACTTACACTGGCAGTTCTTAACTGGGCTGTATATAGAACTCATGTCAGGGTCTGCACAGATGCACAATGCTAATCACCGTCTGAGATGGGTGTGGGCAGGGCTCATTTGAGGGACACCTGTGAGTAAGTGCCACCCTGGATCTCGACACACGCGGAAACCCAGACAACTTAAGAGCAGTGTTATATAACAAGCCAATCACTGACTCCGGAGGGACGTCTGCTTTTAGGCAATGGTTGTAAACGTATTGAACAATTGTAGCACGCTAAAGTATCATGAAGGTAAAGAGAGAATCATTTCTCTTACACCTCACAACTGCTGTGAGAGACAAGGGTTATCACGGCTATCCCTTTACAGGAATGGAACCTGAAATTAGAGACATGTCAGAAGTGAGAAGCTGTGACCCTACACCAGATGAACTCACATTGTGTTCAAAGAGGTCAGCGTGTTTTCATTCCGTGTCCAGTACTCTTCCTAGTGAAGCTCAACATCTTAATTCCTATGTTGTCACATTTTGTCAAAGTATCTCTCCCTCCCACCCCACCCCCCAAAAATTACAACTTTTTTTTTTAATTAACAGCAAGCAACGTCTCTTGGAAGAAACTTTCCTGGACAGAATGAAAGGCATCGAGCGTAGAAACACTGTCATTAGTCACTTTTGTTGTCATAGTGACAGCATTCCCCAGAGAGCAACTTCAGGGCTTGGGCAGCTGCACCCCGGGGCCTCTTCAGAGCAGTACGGGCTTCTAATCAATAAGCCGTCCCTTCAGATCAGGGGCATCACTGTCCATATTAGCACTGGCATTCCACCTTCAGAACTCGCAGTGGAGTCTCCTAGAAAGCTTGAGATGTTGTAGGGCTTCTCCCGCCCCAACTCCAACTCCTCCTCCGGCTCCTAGCAAAGCAGGGGAGTCTCCGAGACAGCGTGACCCCACATCAAGGTATCAAATCTCAGCACTGCTTTGCTCATTGCTGTCACAGAACTTATGACGAAAGCTGCCCAAGGGAGGGTCGTTTTATTTTGGCCACAGTGTCAGGGAGTATGGCCCACCATGGTAAGAAAGCATGGGGCTGCCGTGTCTGCAGCAGTGGGAGCCATGGTAACTGAGGATGCTCTTGTCCACAGCAGTAGGGGTTTAAGATTGGCTTGTTCATAGACCACCTTGCCATTAAGCATGCCGTTCGGATAGAAGCCAGAAATGGCTACGACCTCCCAAGCCCAGCAGCAGCAATCCCTTCTGCTCATTAGGCCACAGTCATGGGAGCTCCTTATCCTCCCAAAACACTGCCACCAACTGATGACCAGATATTCAAACTCATGAGTCTTCGAGGGACGTTTCACGTGGAGTCCACGGCACACTTAAACCTTTATTTAGTCTGTCATAGAAATTAAGATACTTTTTATCTTGAATGATGCCTCATAACATCATCGCCACATATTATACATTAGTCGTCCTCCAAACATTTCTATGTATTCATTTTACTTTCTGATTCAACATTTTCTGTTATTTTTTGACATTTATTTCAAAACTCATGTAGCCTGAGCCCTGGGTTCAATTCCAAGCTCCACAAAAGAAATAAATCATCGAAAAGTTTCAGACATAAGCCAGAGCAAAGCCCACAATCTTGAAAACAAAGCACACTTCTTGAATAGAAGTGTTAAATAAATAATAACGTGAAATTGAGCTCTCTGTTCATGAAGAAATATTCTCAAGAACTGCATAGTGACTCAATTTTTAATAGTCTTTGTTATTGAAATTGGAAAAAGCTTTTTCAAGTCTCCAACTTGTTCAATTAGGTTTTCAAAGAGCCTTAGCACAACACAGAGACATCATTATTCCTTTTAAAAAAGCAAACATATTTTGATTCCCCCGGTAATTTGCCATGACTTAACAATGACCAAGGCCACCATGTTGCAAAATTCTAAGAATGACTATGCTCAGAAAATACACTGTACATTTTACCTCTTAAAATTGGGTAACACAGTGGAACAGAGGGAAACTGTCATTTCTTATTCCTTTTCTTCTTGTTAACTAATTTTAGAAGATGAAGGTGGAAGAACATCCCCCCTCGTGTGTGTGTGTGTGTGTCTGTGTTTTAAATTTTACATTAAGAAGACAAAGATTATATACTTCTGATTTGCATGTTTTAGATCTTTCAAAGAAAGGATGAATTAAGTTTTGCTTTTCCTCTGGTAAAAGCTATTCGCTAATCTAACATATGAAAATGGGGGCCGAGGGGAAGAACTTTAGTGTGTGTGTGTGTGTGTGTGTGTGTGTGTGTGTGTGTGTGTGAAGGCAGAGTTTGTACACATTATAAATAAGCAATTAAAGCGTGACTCAACTGGAGTTTGTCATCTATGGTAGAGTGATCTCTTCTCCACGGATGAAAACTGTTCCCATAGAATGTTGCGGGTATTTTGAAAGCACAAATTAAATTAATAGGTAATGGAGAACTGTGATGAAATGCTTCTAAGTTTCAAGTCTTTTCTTTTCTCATCTTTAGAAATAGTTTCTGTGATTTTCGGTTCAATGGAACGACATTGGAAAATTTTCACTGTATTATATTTGCAGAGAGAAATTTATTAATGCAAAGTTTTCCTTTAGAGTGATTGACTATAAAATAAAAATGATTTATTTATTTTTTATTGTTCCATTGCCAAAGAGCTAAACAAGGTATCCCAGAAACAAACTGGTCAAAATGAATATGAAAAATTTGCAGTTTACTAAGTTTTTCTGTGACATTCATACTTACACCATGAATATCGTGTTTTTCTAGATCGTTGATTATGTACCCATAGCTTATTAGGCACTGAGAACCCAATAAAAATAGCATCTGCACAGTATCATCCACCCATTTGGACTGGCACTCCTTGAATACGTGTTTAGAATTCTTTGTCCAACCAGCAAGATGGTTTAGCAGACAAAAGCACTGGCTGTCAAGCCTGACAACCTGAGTTCAATCCCCAGAGCCCACGTGGAAGGAGAGAACCAAGTCCTTGGTTGTCTCCGATATCAATCCATGAGATGCAATCACCCGCCCACACCCCTAACACAAATACACATACACACACACGCTCGCGCGCACACACACACATGCACAAGCAAATGAAGAATTAGAATTCATTGTCTATTACCTCCAAAGAAAGGTGTGTGTGCTCTGGACATTACACAAAGTAATTGGTTAGGATCTAGTTACAGGAAGTAAGTACTAAGACTTTGATTTGTACTTAGGTTGCCTTTCTTCCTCTTCAGACCTGAATATTGTGAGTCTTGTGGTACACTGAACCTAGCATCTTGTCCTTTCCTATTGCCGAAATGAAACAGTTTACTGTTAGCTCAGAGTTCAAAGCCCAGTCCATCCTGGTAGGGAGGTTGACACAGCAGGAGCCTGAAGCAGCTGTCATATCTACATTCATAGTCAGGAGAAAAGGGCAGTGACCTCAGGCTGCTGCTCCATTCCCTTTCCGTTTATGCAACCCAGGACATCCCGTCGCAATTATTGTGACCAAGAGAATCCTTCACAGACTGTCTTAGAGGCTTAATAGTCCCTCACAGGCCTGTCTCTTGGGTGACAAGGTGACAAGGAAGACTAGGCATTGTATCTAGGACAGAAGCACATATGGACTTGGCATTGTCTACTAGGAGTGGTGGAGGAAAGAAAGACTCTGAGTGGTCGCTGCCTCTTGCCACCGTAGACATACAGTCAGGGCTTCAGACTGCATCCCTGTCATCTGGAACACAAATGGGAGTTCCTGATCACAGGAGAGCACAGGAAACTCAGTGCGACACACAGTAGGTCTTCATTGGCAGCCTGGTTCTTTGTCTTTGCCTTTCTTGTCCAATGTCTGGTTAGGCAAAGAGAAACAGGGGAGTCTCAGAATGGGGGTGCAGCAATGAATGTCTGACTGTCACCTCTCTGTTGGAATTCAAGTCTCTGCTTTTAAGTGATGCTATTGAGACTTTTGAACTTGAACTTGCTGTGTAATTGTGCATAACCTTGAACTTCCGATCTTGTGCCTCCCACCTGGGTGCTGAAATTACAGTAGGCATCACCACGCCTCATTTGTACGGTTAGGTTAGCGTGCAGAGATGCACATCTGACGATATATAGAGCAAGAGTAAGTACTGAATCATGATGACTGTGTCTTCCTATCACTCCCGTGTCAGGGGAGTTATTAAGTTCCTTGAAGTCTCTATTTCATCTGTAAAATATAATTGATAAACAGTGTAGGGTACAGTTAAGATTAATTTCCATAAAAAGCATTTCATAAGGCATAAAATGCTGTTCCAAGACCTGGAGGCACGTTGATAGCAAACTAGGACTGACAGCGAGGAGATCTTCTATAAATACACGAGTAAATGAATGGGCAAGACTCTATGAGCAGGGCTATTAGCATGCTAATGAGAAAGAGCAAAAGGGAGCTGCGAACACAAATAAGACTCAGAGAGGAAGAGCCAAGTGGGGACATGCGCCATCCTGCCCCTGGGACTTTGCAGTTATTTTTGGTGATAAAACTTCTTTAAATTGTACATTATATCATCATTTCCTATCCCATCTTACAGGATTGTTTTCAGAATAAAATGTATGTAAATTGTGGGAGAGTGTGAACACATGCGTGCATTCATGTGTGTGTGTGTATTGACATTCTTATTTCTGGTGGTTCTATCATCTTCTCCAAAATGCACTTGACTGGAAGAAAAGGTCTCTCCCTCCTTGCTTTCACTGCACTCCTAACACAATATTCTATCCATTGTGGGATCTTCTAGAAATAACTTATTAATGAATGGTAGCCTTCTGTTTTTAAGGCTGTCCTTCCTTGTCAGAAAAAAAAAAGAAAAAATTTGGTATTTGAGGGCTTCCAACTAGTACCAACTTGTGTTCCCCCGAGCACTTTCTATCAATAAAAACTCAAAGCATGCACCAAGAGAATGCTTGATTTATACCTGTCCAGGCAACCAACCTGCCACCCACAGGAGCGCTGCAAGTTTGGCAGTTAATCAGGAAGACAGTGTGATGTTTTGTGTTCTGCTGCTGCTGCTTTGAGTCTGTCACACCGTGGCATTCCTTAGGCATGTCCTCTTATAAAGAGGGCTCTGTGGAATGGAGCACATCGGTAGCTCTGCAACATCTCCAGTCTATGCATCCTGGGAACTCAGCAAACACTCACTGAATCGAGGAGTTAGCTTAGAAATGAAGAGTATGTGTGCTCTTTGGAAATGTTGAGTTATTCACTCAGCACTTGGTTGATGAAATTCAGTCCATTCTCCTAGCTTTCTTCATTATGGATAAGAATGAGAATTTGTGTTAAATTCATTTCCATTTTTTTTAAACTCATTCTTCACTTAGAGTGCTTTGCAGTTTCGCCACTGTGTTTATGTGTTTGTGTTCTCTCTCCTTCCCTTCCCCCACCTCTCTCTCTCATACACACACATACACACACACACACACACAATCACAGCATCAGTTTCTCTCCTGTGTTTGCATGTTTGTGTTCTCTCTCCCCCTCTTCCCTCTCTCTCACACACATCCATGCTTTTGATTAAAATCCAAGCTCCTAATCTTCAGAGAGCCATAGTTTTATATTTTGGGGAAAGAAAGTAATTACTATGTGTTTGAATATAAATGTGTTAAATCTCAGGGATATATATTTCTCTGAACTAACTATACCTTTCCACCCAATCTATAACCCAAGAAATTGTTTCATACAGAAATCTGAGAGGTTACAGGATAAATTTTATATTTTAAGAATACAAGATACTATTATCTTTCCTGAATCTGAAGGTGAAAAAAATTGATCACATTTCTTATTTATTTTCTTTCTTTCTCTAAAGTAAAAATAATTAGAAAACCCCTATTCGTATTTTCAAATAGTTTTATATGAATATAATAGCAGAACGGCAACAAGAAAGTTTTCACCAGTAACAAGTGTGAAGAACCAATGTGGAGCTTGTCCCAGCTATGCAGAGATCCTCTGAGCAGGCCCAGGCCAGACACGTGTGTCCCAGCTATGCAGAGACTCCTCTGAGCAGGCCCAGGCCAGACACATGTGTGCCACTGTTCAGAACATGTAAGACAGTCAGTTCCACGGTTCCATTCCTTCCTATTTTAGGCAATTTAGTCTTTTTGAAAATGAGAGCCCCGATCCCCAGGCTCCATTCATGTTTTCCATTTAGTTATGATGTATAAAACTACTTTATTCTCAAGTTGTCCTACATCGCAGAATTCCTCTAGATTCAAACTGTATATTTCCCTAAATGTTAACCTTTTAACTCTAAGGTTCTAAGTATCTGAAATCTGGGTTCACAAAATGAAAAAAAAAAAATGGTAATCTCAGATAGATTCAGCCTTCCCTGCACTTATCTCTCCTCTGTCCATGAGGGTCGGGGAAGCAGAAGGTGAATGTCTCCTCCAAGGAATCGGAGAGATTTCCGATCAAATTCTTGCCATCTGTACAGAAATCCCTTCTCCTGAGGAGTAGGATGGGGACTGGAGAGGTGACATGAGAGGACAAATGTAAGCCAACTGCATCTCATGTGTGCATGAAAATACACTGCAGCCATTGCACTGCACAATCACTAGATACTAATTTGGAAAGGGAGAGAAGAAACTCACCTTCCCGAAAGCAACTGATGCTGCCCCTGTCTCCAGATCACCTCTGGAGCCACTAAGAAATGTAATCTCTTCGAAGCTTACTGGACAGGCACAGCGGTAGCCAGCGGTAGCCAGCTGTTCAGTCAGCTAATTTATGCCTCTCTTTTCCTGACTTCTCTACCTCATATTTGATTTAACAAATGAGAAGCGAATTCATAAAAGTAATAATAATAAAAATAATAAAATCTCCTAAAATATTTAGATTAAAAATAATTGAATGAACGAGAAAATAAACACTAAAAACAATGAGTAAAGGGCTGAGGAGAGGCAAAACCATGAAATACTCAATAGCGAAATGTAAACAGAGCGTGCTCATTCATTTCCCAACCGCCCAACCCGAAATAATCACACAGAAACTATATAATCTATATAATCACAACACTACTTGGCCAGTGGTTCAGGTACATTTCTATATAGCTCTTATATCTTAAATTAACCCATTTCTATTCATCTGTGTATTAGCACGAGGCTCTGGCTTACTGGTGAGGATCTGGCATCTGTCTCCTTTGGCAGCTGCATGACATCTCTCTCACTCTGCCTACTTTCTCTCTATATCTCTGTTCGAATTCCCCACCTTACTTTATTCTACTAAAGCCATTGGCCAAAACAGTTTCTTTAATAATCAATGGTAGCAAAACATATTCATCGCATACAGAGGAAAATCTCACATCAGTGAAGCCCTAAATAATGAGGCCCTAACTAGCCAAACCTTTAAACTAGCTCTTGATTTCAAAGGAGTCTTCCAATGGTCATCTGCTAACCAGGCTAAAGAATCCAGTCTGTCAAGAGCAGTTGATCCTCTCACAGATGACGTACTGACAGCTAGCTTCCCACATGGCCTAGTGACCCAGCTAAGAACCAACGTTAGAGGGATGGAGTTCAAGAATCTTTTTCTCATCAACCCGGATTACATCCTCTTGGAGGTTACTTAATCTGTTGCCTATTAACAGCATGTTGTAAACACATTTTGTGCTTCTAAAAATTGTTTATAATTAAAAGAAAATGAATTTTCTGGTCCCAAGTTAATTAAGGAAAAAAGTGATGATGAAGGCTTGGTTACTGATTCATTGCATATCCTAAGACCTCAAGAGTATTTCACAGGCAGATTGGTGTAATTCAGCTTCCCCTTAGATGGATTGCTAAAAGGGGCTCAAACAGAATTTAATTTAGACCTCAGTCTACCGTACTCATTTACTACAGCAATGCAATGTGGATTTCTTTGTTAATTGACAGATTTTATTGTAACTAAATATATACAAAGAGAAATTATAAGATGCTAATGAGTTTAGCTACCAAATAAAATGCCTTTGAAATTTGAAAATAAAATTGTAGAACGTTTGCATCTCAGTTATCTGAAACAATTTATTTAATGAATAGGTTTCGACTCTGTCTGTAATGAAGCTAAAGTGACAGTTATCCAGATATATATATATATATATGTATATATATATATATATATATTAAATATCATCCATTCCCAGTCTAAGACTTGAAATGTGTGCTGAAGGAGGTGCTACCTCCTTCAGGACAGAGGAAATAAAAAAGAGAACAGATGCTCGGAGAATCAGGTAGGGTAACGACAGTTTTGGCTTGAAGTCCCATGGCTCTTAAACAGGAGTGTAGACAGAGCACTGCCTAAATGTATCACTGAAGAACCACAGCCGTCAACCGTGTAGTGCCAGCCACCCTGACTAGTGAGAGATGCCTCCTTTTAGACAAGGACCTCCACGTAAAGGAGGCAAGGGACAGTAGCCCGTCACCAAACACTCTGCCGTGACACACCAGACAAGGGCTCTTCTTCCTGTAGACATTTTCTCTGGTCATGGGCATTCAGTCTTTGCTGCAGTCTCTTCCCATTCGTCATCTCATTTATTTGCACTTTTTTATCTGCTTTTTTATTTCTTGTTCTAGGTTGTATGCCTTTGTGGTTTTTTTTTTTAGCAAGAGACACCCTTTTATATATAAAAGAGTATGAGCTTACTCATTGCTATGCTCCAAAAGTAAACATTTCCTCCCTTCTAAAAACTAAAATGGCTTTTGCTTTTTCTTGTACTTACTATAAATTAAATTAATAAAAGACAGATTATTTTGTGCCTAGTTTTTTTGCTGAGCACAATCATGAAATTCATAACTGCTGGTATAGATCTCGATTTTAGGGTTTAGATGTATACCCAAGGATCAATGTATTAAAAGACTGGTCCTCAGGTGCTGCTGTTGAGAAATGGTGGACCATTTGGACGGTGAAACCTACTGGGACATCTTTGGGGCGTCAAAGAGATGCCTGTGAAAGAGACCATAGGATACTGGCCCTCTCCCCTGCCTCTCTGTGGCTTACTGTTGATGACATACGCAGTTTACCACTCCCTGCCACTCACACAACATTCTTCCTTTCGGTTTCTTCCTGATACAACTATCAGAGGCCCCCCAAAACTGGTATGTCTGGTCTGAGACTGGAAACTTGAAAATATTCAGAACCTTTGCAAGAGGCATACCAGTTCTTAACCACTGAGCCGTCTCTCCACCCCTAGATGTCCTCACTTTCTCCTGCTGGTCAGAATCTAATATGAAGATTAATTATTGTCTTTAAAAAATAGAAAATTGGTGTTTTAAATTTCTTTTTAACTGAAAAACAGGGTATAGAAAAAGCCTCTAACTCCCGCAAAGGGTAAGTGCTTCATAGCGAATTAAATGAGTTCAGAAAAATAAAGCTCAACTTTTAATGTACGCAGAATCAGTCACTGGAAATACTTTCACGCGCATTGGATCATTGGAGTGTTCCAAACCTGGGGCAACGACTGGATTTGGGTGAAGATCTGACAGCCACACCTATTGGTTGCTCCTGCTTAAGTTCCTCAACTCTTTTACGTATTGCGCTATAGTTTCTTCTAGTGAAGAGACAGGGCTCCCCATCATCTGTTAGGCATCAGGGAAGAATTGGTGAGATTAGAGACGGTCAGTGCTTAAGGACAAGAAGATTCTTTGTTGTCCAGGTAGTTCTTATTTCACTGTGACCTGTAGACAACAGTATGGTCTATTCTTGATATGTATTTAGGTTATTACTTTATGCTGATGCTTCCACTGCCTTGCAATAATAGAAGATGTGTTCTGCTTTGTCTTTGAGTGGTGCCTCTGATGGAGAGCTTCAGCACATTGGAGAAATCGGGCTTCATATAAACGTCATGCCAGCTAACATGTCATGCTTTTCCTGTGGATTTTATTCACGATTTCTACCCTTGAAAGTTTCACCTTTCTTTCTCTTTCTTTTCCATATTATAATCAAGATCCTTAGTCTTAATAAATAAATACTAAGATCAACAATAACAAAATTCAAAGAGAATACAATGCATGGCAGTCAGAATCAACTTAGCCAGAGCCACAAGACAGTCCTTAAGGCATAACAGCTTTATAATAGAACCTATTTTAGTCAAAATGAAGATATGAAGACAGAACAATGAAATTGTTTTTATCAAGCCTTCATGGCGTAGCTGTGGGGATCCACAGATGTGAGCCTGTCTCACCTTGACTGGAGCTCAGAGAGTTTGAGCTTATTTTTACTCTTTCAAAGTTATTGACAACAGATGTGGCTACTAACAAGAGATTCTGACTTAGGGTGTAGTTAATTAGTATTTGGGGTATAGAAGTGGATCCTCTCCACCTGGGTGGAAGGTCAGAGAATTCAAGTCTATTCCTTATAATCATGTTAATGAAGTCTGTTGCCTCCCCTCTCCCCTTTTGGAGTGAAGTGTATAAGCATGTGGAAAATAAAGAATTCAGGGTTCAGGATTCAGTGGAATGTCCCTCCCGATACTGTTCTGAGTCTCTGTCTCTTATTTCTCTCATATCTCCTTTCCTTTTGCTTAATAATTCTAATCCTCACGCTCCTACCCTGGAACATATGAATTTTGTCGAGGCTGGTTTTCAACACTTAGTGATGGAATTAGGCCCAGAAACTGGGAAAACATCTTGTTCATTTGATTTTCTTTTAACCTGTTTACTGTGCTATTTCTTGTATAAATGACCTACATCTTGTGTAAAAGTATGTTCTCACCTTGGGCCATCGCTACCCAATGAGTATCAAGTCTCACCTTCAGTGTAGTTGGGAAGACTAAGAAACAATGGATTATTGTATGTAATGGCAGAAGTGGAGAGTTTGGTTGAGTTCTGTCAAGGGTCAAGTTAAAAAGTAATGTCAACATTGATTTCTTTTGTTATGGTTGCGAACTATTTCGTGAGCATCGTTGAAAAAAAGATTAGCGCTTTTAAGAAAGGAGTGAACCAATCATAACTACCTGACGCAACTATCCCTGAACCGCATTTTGATGTATGAAGACCACATCAAAGGAACATTCATCAAGTAGACTCACACAGAAACCCACTGTGTTTCTTCCACATCGCTGAGATTTTTCTGTTCCATGAAACAATAATGCTTTGTGTTAAAGGCAGAGCAAGCTCACTGCCATTAGTCATTAGAGACGCTACGCACCGCTTGGGATGCTGACTTCCACCCCAGAAAGTACTGGAGTACAGAGTCCAGAAACGCAGACAGTGATTGCAATTATGACTCCAAATTGAGAGAGTGCCTCTTTATTTTATAAACTAGAAGAGAAAAGATAAGAAACAGTAAAGTAAAACACAGGATTCCTGAAATCGACTTTCTTAGGCTTGGCATGTGCCAGGTCCAGCCTGGCTGATGAGCTGCCGATGCCAACAAGGCTCACTCCTCATCATTGTTTTATTAGTTTGTTTTAATTGGGTCTTTGGTACCCGCCTTGGCCAGCCAGGAATCAGGAACAGTACACAAGGCTCACTACTATACACATTTTCTAAGCCTATCAAGGGTGTCCTGGGAGAAGGAATTAACAATTTTTTTAATTAGCAAACTGTGATGAAAATAAAAATTATCCTTTTACAAAGTCAAACACGGAATACACTTTTTACAATGGTATTAAATATTCTAGTTCCATTTGCTGCCACAGTTTGGGTTGTACTCATTTAAAACTACCCTCTTGTTAAAAAAGAAAGGAAGGAAGGAAGGAAGAAAGGAAGGAAAAGAAAACTACCCTGGTATAATGAAGAAGATAGATGACAAAGAGATTAATCACTGGGAAGAATTTGTCCAGTTGTGATACCGTAGAAAGCTAGTTTGTAAAGCACTAATTATGTTATCACCTAGGGCACTTCAGTGCTACTAAGAGAAAACTGAAGAATGGACAGGAAAGACCTAGAATTTCAGTCTAAGTTACATGGTACGCAAGTGTCCCTAAGTTACAGGGTTACTCTTTTCGGATAATACATCCGGGTTCCCTTGGTTTTGTTTTTTCCCTTGGTATTCACCATAGTTTCTGAAGACCAATGTATCAAAATACCGTCATTTGGTGGTTTAAAACAGTTTTATAGGCTGGAAGTTCAATATCAAGGCAGTGTCTGCTGAGGTTCTATTCTCTGCAGATGGTTCTGCCCAGCTGTGTCCTCACAGGGCAGAAGGGGTCATCTAGCCTTCATCTGTGCATGTGACTTGGAACTTGACGAACTGGTCACTTCCCAAAGACCCTACCACTGACGATTGTCACCAGGGGATTAGGTTTGAACTTGTGAGTCAGGGTAGGCACAAATACTCAGACCAAAAATATTGTTCCTATCTTTAAATTTAACAGATTGTGGCTCTTACTTGTGTTTTACAACTTTACAAGTTTTATATTAAAATTACAAAATTTGATTTATAAATAACTGTATATGAGAAAATGCTCAAAATTCTTCCTTTCTTAGGAAGTACATATTACAAATAATTAAAGACTGACTTTCAGGGATGACGGAGCCATTAGCGAACATGGACGGGAAGCCAGAACAAAGTGGTAAGGCGAACACTTAGGATAGGATTGACAAATTTTACTAGGATTGTGAAATACAAAAATGAAGGAGAAAGGTGCTCTTGTCCCTTCATACAAGGCCGAGCCCTGAAACAACACGCTACACATACGGGCCAGTGCAGTAGTAGGGAAGTTATTGAGAGCACCCGAGGACAGAGCACACCTGCACAAAACATCCTGCACCAGCTTCTGGCGACACTGAGTACCAAATGGCAAGACACCTACAAAGAACCAAGTGAAGATGGAGAAAAAGTTAGTGGACAAATGTCTGGATGTCAAAGCTGCTTCTTTTTTATTTAAACAAAAGCGATGTCCAGACTAAACCCCAGCTATTCATTCTGCACTCTGAGTTCTCCCTCCTTTCCTCTGCATCTCTGTCGCCCATTCTACTCCAAACACAGACAAGCCTACGTTCTCCCTCCCTGAACTAGGTTCCACTGAAGAAACACCAACGGTGTAGCTAATAACAGGAGCGCCAACAAACTGAACCTCATCTAAGAGACACACAGCTAATCGTCCTTACAGCTGAGGAAGCCGAGACAGGCGCTGCTCAGAAAAACCCCACTATAAAGTATAGCGATCGGTATTCAGTCGCAAACACTCTATTCTGATGCTGGTCCTGTCGGCTACTGTGTCCCACGACGTAACACTAAAATGAAACAAACGCGTGAATGACTTCCTTCTCTAACCTTTCCCCTGTGTTCCTAAACGCCCACATTCTAGAGCCTGGATGCGGAGCAAGGAATATATAAAGTCCACTGATGGCTGAGGCCGCCACACGCTTTCCAAGAGTGAAAGAATGGAGTGAGGAGAATGTTTTACTTTCAGGCGCTCCGAGTAGGTGAAAAAAAGAAACGACGCAGTTGGCAGCCGTTTCCACGCTTTGTACATCTAAAGGCTGCGCTCCGCGGAGTAACCGCAAAGCAGCGCCTGGCACAGCTGTCCGTGCTGTCCCATGGTCTTTTATCTACGGCGTGCTTTCCCCTTAAAGTGAGTCTTTGAAATTCTGAAAGCTGAGTGCTTCCTTTCCGATCATTCCACACTGATGCCAAGTTCCAAGACTGGCTTTGATGTCTATCTAAAGTGGCTCGGCACCCTGCTGTCATCATTCCCTGGAACTGTCTCGCTCTGCGAAACCGTGATAAGATCATGGCTGTGCCACGTGAGGAGGCCAGCTGCACACAGACAATGACGACGTCCTTCTCCCACTTCAAGGGGCTCACGGATTATGCTGATGGCCACCAGAGGGTACTTGGTTGGGAACTGACAGGTACACCTTTTGAAATCACGGGAAACATCACGCAGCAACCATATCTCAAAGCTGTAAACCACCTTTGTTTATGATGGCAGCCAGACTTAAGAGATGCTACATGCAGATTCCTGCTTCCCTAAAGTTGAAGAAATGCCTGCGTAGAGTGTTCTGCTGTGTGGTGATATCGATAATGCAATCAGGTGAGCATTTTTGAAATGTCATTTATCTCAATTCATTTTAACAGCTCTTTAAAGCTCTGCAGTCTTTTCTTCCAATTAACATCCTATTTCAGAACTACTGCAACCTCTCTGAAATAAACCTTTACTTGGCATCAGTAGATAGCACCCATCAGTCATCACTTACAGATAGCAGCTTCTTATGAAAGCACCTAATAAGAACAAAAGCACCCTCCCCTAGCCCTGCTGCAGAATGTGAAGACGTGAAATCTCAGAAGCCACAGCAGAAGCCACAGCAGCCTCAGACGACACTAAACCTTCCCCCGTTGGAGTCCACAGGATATTGCTCAGAACACACGTTATCTTAATTTTATTTTTGTCTCCAGACTCTAACTTTGATTAATTTCTTTCTTGATACACATGATATTTGATTTTAATGTACGGCACTCCAAGTTCTCAAAATTTCTCCCCAAGCTGGCACATTCTCAGGCATGAAATAGTCAGGTGGGAAAATGGACGATGGGAGGGGCCTTGAAGAGCATCCTCACATCTGCATTTGGGGAAGGACACGTAAGATGCCAAGGGGTTCTATCATGATTCAGTGCCAACTAAATTCAATCCACTCGTCCAGATGTTGTGAAGGAAGGGGAGACCTTCACTCGTGTGAATCACATTCATTGGACCCCAGCCCCATGGACTCCAGATGGAATCAGTTGTTGGGAGACTTGGCAGGAGATCAGTTGGAAGAAGTATGGAGAGTGGCAAGGTGATTAGTGCCCTAGCCTCCTCCCTCTGCAGGTCCCCTGATGGATGCAGACTGGTCAGCGCCCACTAGAGTCTTCATGTCTGCCCTAGACATCCTGCCTCTCATAGCTTCACCCTTTCCACCCTTTTTTGAGCCTGAGTGGTAACAGCTCTTTCACTGCCAGCCTTCCTCACCCCTGCTAAACCTTGTACCGTCCTGCTCACACCTCTACTAAACAGAATCCTTGTATATAGGTCCCTGAACTCACTCAGAGTGTGTCTTCCCTTTCTTTTGGTTCCCAAATACAGAAATCTCAACTTGGCCCTTGTACAATCCAGCTGAATTCACAATTCACGTCTCCTAACTTCTGTCTGAGAGATCATGTAAGCACCCACTGACCTGTCGGAGAGATAGAGCTGATCCAGCAGATGTGTGGGTAGATACAACCTACCAGATACAATTCTTTTAAGAATTGACTGGTATGATAGAATATTAGTCAAAATTGTGTGGAATATAAGGGTCTGGTGTATTTGGCTTCGGTGTGGTAGCGTACTCAAAGCCATGCTCTTTCCTGCAGCCACCACTGTTTTCCCTCGCCTTACTGCCAGCCTTGCCGGGGCTAGTCTTCCTTAAGCTTGCCAACCTTGTCTTAGGTTGTCCCTTCTGGGTACATTTAAGAGGAATAAACACTAGTGGAGGCAATGCTCTATGGTGGAATTGCAATAGTTCCTGGCAAAGAGAGAGATGCTCTGATGTGCTGAGTGGTTTTATACAGGCAGAGAGAACAGCGGGGTTTCTAGCAGCAGTGGTGGAAGGTTCCTGTGCTGGGAAGATTGAGAGGTTGTTGCCCTAGATACCTATCCAGGACCTTTCTGCTGTGTTGACAATATGCCCTTCCAGCCTTCCCTCCCTTGTCAGCACCTCCCGTCTCTTCTGCCCCAGCTGTGTGTTGACACAGAGCTCTGGTGCTGTGATTACTTCCCCTGAGCACAGTGATCCTTACAACTGTTCATACAGAGAAAATAAAATGCAACAGGAAATCCATAACCCACGATGTCCAGCGACCACACCTGCTTCAGTTTAGTAATATTACCGATTTATAACTGTCTCCACTCTGAAAGAACACAGTAATCAAAAAGTAGCTTTGTTCCAGTTCCAGCATCTGCTAGAGGCATTCTCTGGGATTCTTCCCTTACGGTGTGGATTAAGGAACACAGATATAATGTATATATACACAAATGAAATCTGAGTCTTCCTTTTTTTTTGCTACATAAGACATATGTTAATGACGAAGAATTAACTTCACTTAGACAGTAGTAACTTGGCTTTCTTGATACCCCTACAAGTACCCAGTGTAGTCTCTAAAATTTTCCATAGCCCTAAAGATTTCCGTTTACATCCAGAAGGACCATGCTGCCATCATTCTCCCCTCTCCAGAGCAAACTGACTGCAGTGCCTTTGTTTCCAATATGTATCGCTATTTTGAAATGTCTTTATAAACAGTGCTTAGTAGCATGAATGAACAACACTACATATTTTTCTTGCTAAAGTTGTCTACACGTATCTATTGTCTCAAAACTCATGTTATCATCAGCAAGAAAATGACTTTGGCTAATAATTGAGAAGTATCACGAAGCAGGAAATTTTGGATTTAGGATGAAGGTTAGAAGAGGAGAGACCTCAAGAAGCAACTGAAATGCACGTAGAGAGTTGGAATCTGGACAGGAGCAGAGTTCAGTCAGGAAAGCACTTGCTGCTCAAACAGGAGAGCCCAAACGCAGAGTATCCAGAGAAACTCCAGTCTATATTCTCAGCACTCCAGTGGTGGAGACACGAGGGCGCCTGAAGCTTGCTAGACCGTGAACCCATCCAAACCAGAAAGCTCCAGGTATGAGAGGCCGTGACTCAGATAAAGGGGCCAGGAGAAAATGACTGATATGACCTCTGGTTTCACACCCATATGGAAGGGGGCATGCCAGCTGTTGACAGAGGTTCCTGTCTCACCTGGTCCTGCAGTCATTCAGTCCCAAAGAAACACACAGAGGTCTACATTAATTATAAACTGATTAGCCTATTAGCTCAGGCTTCTTATTAACTCTTATAACTTATATTAGCCCATAATTCTTGTCTGTGTTAGCCACATGGCTTGGTACCTTTTTTCGGCAAGGCAGTCACATTTTGTTTGCTCTGAGTCTGGCTTCCTCTGTGTCTGGGTGACAACATCAGACTGAACCTTCCCTCTTCCAAGAATTCTCATTGTCTTGCCTCTACTTCCTTCCTGGTCACCCTGCCTATACTTCCTGCCTGGCTACTGGCCAATCAGCATTTATTTAAAGTGTAAGTGACAGGGTACAGACCATGGTCCTACAGCAGTCAGCCATCTGGGGTTGGAGACAGGCAGATGCCGGGGACTTGCTAAGCAACCAGTCTAGCTGAAACATCAAGATCCCTACTCAGGATGAAACTGTCTCAAAAAAGAAAAGAAAAAGGTGGATGATGGTAGGAAATGGCACATGATGTTAACCTCTGGGTGCTGCAAACCATGCACAGAAGTGCAAGCAGCCACATATGCACGCACAGTCGTATACCACAGGGAAAAAAATTAAATGTCTTTAATCTAGTAATCTTTTTATATATGAAGATAGATGCTTTTGAAAATCTTTACTAAGATTATATCTACTAAAAATAGAGGTTTCAGCTGTTCTTGGCAGACTTCATAATCAAAACCAGATTAAGTATTTTTTTCCACTATGCTCTTCTCTAGTTGCAAGAGTTTAACTCAAACACTTGTGGCAACAGCGATGTTGTCTTCCTGTTGCTGTGTCCAAACCGCTCAGCTCAGGAAATGGATGTCAGCAGTGCTGTCCTGTGAGTCCTGCTCAGGAACAGGATTGTGTGTTCCTACCTCTGCACTTGACAGCAGAACACACGTTCTCTCCCCGACTGGATTGTCATTTGTTCACTGCTGTGTTCTAGAACCTGACAGACACAGACTGTGACCCCAACAACTGATAGATAAAGGAACTGGTTGGTGGGTGACTTTAAGAAAGCATAAAATTTGTCCATTGCCAAGATCTCTATTCTGTTACTGTCACAATAAATAGGCTTAATAGTCTTCAAAGAAAACCTTTCAACAAAATCATAACATTCTTTTACAATAAACTTATAGGTTATTCTCACCTTTTCATATCATTTTCTCTAGAATCAAGTAGGTAGATTAGCAGTAGAGTTTTTTTTAACAAGAACAAATTCTAATGCGTGTTGTTCTGAAACCCTTCCACTTTGCCTTGGCCCTTCATATCATCCTGGTGTTTGAACAGAGTGGAAATGTCTGAAAGAATCTGTAGTCTCCATTCTCCTGCGGTTGGATCTCTACTTTTGGCATATGCTGCCTAACTTCGAGAAATAGTGAACATGAGGGAATACATCAACTGTCATAACAACTCTGACTCAAGCCTTATTCTTAAATCACATGGTGAGTGAACTAGAGTCATAATCAGAACTGGAGAGTAGCATGCATGAAGCCATGTTTGTGTCTGTCATTACAGTTGGAAATGCAGTCCATGCTGTCTGAGACAAGAGAAGGTTTGGGAGCTTCAGGATATTTTAGATGTAGTTCAGCCACCTTACCTTACTCATCAAGTAATAGAGACTCAGGAAGCTGAAGCTGTAATTCTGAGTCACTCAACTAATTAGCAACACAACAGACTTTTAAGTTCAAGTCCACACATCCTGAGATCCCCTGTAAATGTACTGTCCTTAACTGGTCATCTCCCAACAAGACAGCAATGCCCATGCGTGGGTCGGTAAAGGGCATCGGCATAAACAACTCTGAAGACAGTTTCAGGGAAACGTGTCTGCTTTATTGCATGTGAACAACCAGTTATTTAGTGGAAGCCTATCAGCTGTGACTGGTTAGCACATTGCCTCGGATTGGGTAGTGAGCACTCATACCTGGTCTTTATCTGGAAGAAGCACACTAACAGAGACATGGAGGGAGCAGACTCATCCACAGACCAGCTAGAGCTACTCCTGCTACCTCAAAATTCAGCGGCTTCTTATTCAGAAGTGCAATGTGCCGATAGGCTGGCCACCAGGTCATGCCTAGGTTGAGTTGAAAATGGTATTAATTTTTGAAATATCCAACTATCACAATTAAATGTAAAATACATATTGTTATAAAAAGAAGACAAAATTAATCTACTCAAAAAAAAATTCCCAGTAGTGAAATCAAAACCCTTTGTTAGATTGTTATGTGCATTTGTCAGGTTTTAGTTTTGATTTGTAATAAAGAATTCTGATCTGTCATTTGGAATGACAAGTAAGTTTCTTTTAGCTATTTGAACTTGAGAAATCTCTTTTCAGATCAGAGATGAAAATTTGAGGCTAAAGAGAAGGCTGAGCTGTTAGGAACAAGAGTTGTGGTTTGAAACAAAGTAGCCCATAGGCTGATAGGGAGCAACCTTGTTGGAGTAGGGTTGGCCTTGTTGGAGGAAGTGTGTCTCAGTTCACTGACCACTGCCCACCAATCCAGAGTAGAACTCTCAGCTCATGTCTGCCCACACCTTACCATGCTTCCTGCCATGACGAGCATGGAACTAAACCTCTGAAACTGTACGCCAGCCCCAGTTAACTATTTTCCTTTAGAGGAGTTGCCCTGGTCATGGTGTCTCTACACAGGAATAAAACCCTAACTAAGGCACTGCTTTTCCAGAGGGCCAGAGTTCAGTTCCCAGCCCTGACAGGCTCAGGCTCTAGGTGATCCAACACTCTTCTGGAGTCTGCATGCATCCACAGGCACATGCCCATGGGCACACACAAAGTCACATATATAAAATAATACAAAAAAAAATACCTTTAATGTAAAAAAAAAGTGTCACTTATGAACCAAGTATAAAACGTAAAAGAGGAAACAAGACGGACAGTTGTCAGGGCACTCAGGCAGTAAGATTGGAGGGTATTAATAAAATAAAATAAAGTGTCAATTGCATACTATAGAGAACTAGTAAAAAGCTTTGGTTACTTTATGACCGTGTTCAGTGTTTTTTTAGGCTGTCTTTAAAGACCAAATTTAGATTAATCACTTTGATTAAATGAAAGTACTCGTTGATCATTTTGTTAGAATATTTACCCCGCTGTAAGGTTTTAAAAAATGTTGAAGTTTGTATAAACTACTGACAGTAAATTTCAAATGAAGAATTTACTTCCGACTACAATGGACATGCAAATTGAGACAATCCATCTCACCTCAATGAAAATGGCTATAATAGAAAAAATTGATAAGAATTCTGCCCAGGATGTGGGTAAGAAGCACTTACACACTGACAGGGAGAGTGTCTGCGTCAGTTTGGAGGCTCCACAGAGCTCTGAACACAGCTTCTGCATGCTCCAGATAGAGCACTCCTCGCCATATGCCCGGAGGAGTCTGAATCACAGAGATCCCTGTTGATCCCACAGAGATCAGGCGCATTGATCCCACACTCTTTATCTAGATGTCCACCACCAGAAATGCAGATAGAGAAGTGTGGTGCACACACTCAATGGAGTATTATTCGATTGTCAAGAAGACCAAAATCAGAGCCCTGCAGGGAATTGATGGAGCGGGAGGTCATAGTGAGGAGTGAAGTAAGCCAGACTCATTCAGATGTCTAGAATAAACACACTGAGTTTCTGGGCTACTCCTGGTCCGTCCTCATCAGAGCACACACAGCCCACCCAACACCAGCTTTTCTGAGCTATGCAGGTTACTGCACTGAATAAGTAATGTAAACACACACACTCACTTACACACACACACACTCACACACACTCTCTCACACACACATACACACACTCACACACACTCACACACGCTCTCACACGCTCTCACACACACACATACACACACACACACATACACACACACACATACACTCACACACTCACACACATACACTCACACACACTCACACACTCACACACACACTCACACACATACTCACACACGCTCTCACACACTCACACACACATACACTCACATTTTTTCCAAAAAATTAACATAATGAAAGCCACTTTGGACACTAACTTAAAAATAGAATTTATAGGGACAAAAATAGGGAAGCGAGCTGGAAAGATGGGTCAGTGGCTATAGTATTTGTTCTGCAAGCATGAAGACTTACGTGTGAATTCCCTGCACCCACAAGACTCAGCATTGGGGACAGAGACAGGAGAATCTTGAGGCCTTTTTGGCTAGCCAGTCTGGTGAGAAACCCTGCCTCAAGGCAGAGAGTAACAGAAAGATATTTGACACATAAACACACAAACACACACACACACACACACACACATTCATGCACCACACATGCACAAAAAACAGAAGGAAGGAAGGAAGGAAGGAAGGAAGGAAGGAAGGAAGGAAGGAGACAGAGAGAGAGAGAGAGAGAGAGAGAGAGGAAAGACAAAAGGAAAGCAAGTAAAAGTCACGGCTACACGTCAGTGGTAGCTTATCTTTAAGCCACATGAAACAATTAGTCATTTTGATGACAATAAGCTATGAATAAAATACCTGGGCCTCTTTGACAATGTCATTCACTTTAAACATTCTGATTTATTTCCGTGGCTGAAAACATTTTCAGTAACACAAGACAGCTCTTGGTTTCCAGTTACTAATGTTATAGAAAGTATCTCATTTCTTTATAGAAATCCTCCAACTGTTTGACTCGTTTGTTAACAGAAAATAATTCAGCAAGTCGGCTCGGCCTGGTGGTATACCACTGCTTCGTCTTATTTGCTCTGGAAATGCTTATGCTGTCATCTTGGCATTAATTCATGTTACTAAATATTTGAACTTGGGAACTGAACCGTCTCCCCATGAGGATTTCTGCTGTAACACCTATGATAGAGCTTTTCAAGGCAATTTGTAAAATATCCAGGCTAATGTACCAAATGCACTGTGGGAATGATTTACAGACACCGGCAAGCAGAGTGCCTGCTAGGTTGTCTCTGTAACAGGCTTCTTTCATGGATGTAACAAAGACTCGTACTTGCCAGTTGTGTGCTTAGCTCAGAAATGGAGACGGACAACTCGAAGTCAAGGTCAATCCCAGGGAAAACATGCTGGCAGCCATCCTCTCTTTTCTTTCCTTTCTTTTTTGTTTTGTTTCTGTTTGTTTTTGTTGTTGTTGTTTTTGTTTTTTTTTTGTATGTCTGTTTGTTTCTGTTTTTTGAGACAGAATTTCTCTGTGTTGCCTTGACTGTCCTGGGACTTGCTCTGTAGACCAGGCTAGCCTCAAACTCACAGAGATTTATCTGCCTCTGCCTCCCAAGCACTGCGATTAAAGGTGTAAATCCCCAACAGCCCTCTCTGCTCTGGAGGGAAGGAGTTCTATTCAAAACGGAGGATGCTCTCTTTGGGAGTCATCTTCTCACTGAACTCGTGGGTACCTATCAGAATTCCACCAAAAACTTGGCATGCATTTTAAAATTATGTATATTATTTGTGGAAAGTGATGAGGCTGGTTATGATATTTCATACAGGCATATGGCTATGCACGATAGCTCCCTTGTATTAAGTACTTGCTTCGTTGCTATTGTAAAATACATGACAAAGTGACCCACAGAAGAGTCTGTGCTGAGAGCAGGGCTCCACGGATAAAGCCTTTGTTGAGCAACTGTTAGGAGCTGAGTTTGGATCTGCAGAAGTCCTGAGCAGTAGCTTGTGTCTGTAACCTCAGTGCCCCCACGGGAGGTGAAGACAGGAGAAGCTTGCAGGCCAGTCAGATTAATGGACACAGTGGCCGACAGGAGGCCCAAGATGGTCCAACGGTGAGAAGTGATGCCTGAGGTTATTCTCTGACTTCCGTGTGTGCTGCACACATGAGTGTACGTGCATATACCCAACAACTAAAACGAAAAAGGAAAGCAGACACGTGGCCATGCTCACATGCCCACACATACGTGGACACACAGATGAAAAAGAACAAATCTCTTTTTCTTGAGGCACAGTTTTGTTTAGAGTTGCTTTCAATTTATGTGATTAATACCATCAGCAAAAACTCCTTGGAGGGGAAAAGGTTACTGGGCTCCCATGACCCCAACATAGTCCGTCCTGGGGGAAACCAAGATAAGAACTTCAGCAGGTCAGAGACCCAGCAGCAGTGTAAGTGCAACACATGTGTGCCATGCATTCACACATGTACTAGTAACTATTCTTCCCTACTCTCACTGATATACATGTATTATAACTATCCAATATGTCTCTAAGTGTCAATGTATCCATCTATATATCAATCAGACTACTTAAAAAGTCCCTTTAACCATAGTAACCAAAATAAATTTGGTAAGTAAATATCTTTGGGGGGTAGATATTTTAAGAGCAAACTAGAAGACAAGCCTGTGCTAAAAGTACTACAAATCATTTTGAAATGATAGTTACTAAAGTGATAATAAAATTATGTACAGCTTATTAACCTGAGTTAACTCTTTTAAAAAGACCTAAAACCAGTTCAGACACGTTTTTCTAGAGGTGTATCTAAAACTGACCCTTAATGTTGACTTTTCAGTTTTCGTTCACGAAAAGAGATTGCACCCTAGACCTTTCCAATGGTTGCTGGACTTTCCCTCTCCACTAGTAGTAAAATCACACAGCGAGTACATGGCTCACAGTAGCATGGCTGGATATGGACTGGCAAATCGAATGTGAACATGAAAAATAGATCCAGTTCTTGATCCAGTGGAGACAATTGCAGGTCTTGTTCGGCAGCTTACTTTATTGCACGCCCAGTGTCCTAATTCATCAGAATTTGCTCTTGCTTTATCTCCACTGAGACCTCCCCTGGTATTTGATTAGTGAAAGGTAGAGTCTTCTTGGGTCTGAAAAGCCATTGTCAGGATAAGTCCCAGTGATTACAGGGATATAAAAGGACACATTTTGGTATAGTAAAATAATTGTGAATGTCCCATGCATTGATATGATAAACTGTAAAACAGTTTAAGATCTGGAAGATTAGTCATTAGTTAGCTGGTATTTCTTTATCACTAATCCAACAGTTAATATGATAATGTAGTATGTGTAACAATGATGGGTGCAAGAGACTTTGGCAGGTGAGAGCCAGAGGCTTCATGGCGGGCGAGAGGCAAATACGTCTCGCAGGCAGAACTTAGGTGAAAAGTTTTATTTTAGAGAGAGAGAGAGAGAGAGAGAGAAGAGATGCAGAGAGGGGAAGAAGAAGAAGAGAGAGAACTAGGCAGAGTTTCGCTTTTGAAAGAATAGGACAGGATAGTGTCCGCCAGCAGGCAGGCGTGACACAGGGCCTTTAGCCCTGTTGGGTCCTCAAGGACCTGGATGCTAACAGTATGGAGCTCTTGCCTCTGTTCCGACTCTGACAGCATTCTCTATACTCATGTATACCCAGGAGGATGGAGGAGGGGAACATGGCCTCTCTGGGTTTTCTCTTGTAGAACAGGGACCAATCATCTGCTTGAATTAGCATCCGTCAGCTAGCCAGGTGATCCGCCCAAGACTGTCATTGTGTTAATTAGTGTTAATTAGTCTAGTTGTATGCCAAGCTGAGGAAACTATAAAATTAGCTTGGAAATTCTTTTCTTTTTGTGATTCAGGGCCATGTAAGAGTGAGCCAGGTGGTGGTGGTGAATGCCTTTAATCCCAGCACCAGGGAGGCAGAGGCAGGCGAATCTCTGTAAGTTCGAGAACAGCCTGGTCTACAAGAGTGAGTTCCAGGACAGGTTCCAAAGCTAGAGAGAAACCCTGTCTCGAAAAAACCAAAAAAAAAAAAAAGTGTTCAAAGCTCACCCATTTCTCTTCTTTCCTCTCACACTTAGCAGCCCATGGAGATGATCCGGAGAACTTTTAAATGTAGTTCCAGCCCAGAACTTACGATCCACCTCTGATGGAAACCTTTCAATGCCCTCTCCACCCAGAGATTATCAATCTGAGGTGCTCCCTGCAGTTTACCCCTCCCCCTCCCCTCTTTTAGTGCAAAGAGCTCTATCACAGCTTGAATGTGGGGAGGGGAGCAGTGGTCTGGGTTTGGGGGCGGGGAAAGCTCAGGACTTACTAGGCCCTGATTTTGATCCTCAGTAGCAACAAGGAGAGCCCAGTAAACTTACAACTTTATTTTACAATGTTTGCAAGCATGTACCTTCTCATACATGTTAGAGGCAAGGACAGTAACATTTAGCCGTGTTTATATTTGCTAAGAGAAACCAATGGCGTTAAAGGTCAGGCCGCCTCTGGTTGTGTGGACTAAATAACAAAGCGTTGCATATTTCTGCTTCGCAGAGGGCCACGCTTCTGACAACGTTTATGATGAAACAAATATAAGGAGACTAAAATACTTACTTTACATATCTACAACATGTATTTTCATATTCCTAGACCAACCACAAATCATATTGGGATATATTTAGGTACATGAAAAGGCTTCAAAACATTAAAAAAATTAACATTTTGAAAAAAAATCACATGAGAAAGCTCATTAAATAACAACATTGAAAAATAAATAATCAGCTTTCCTTATTAGCTGCTGCCATGCATTTCTGCTGCTGCCATGCATTGCTGCTGCTGCCATGCATTGCTGCTGCTGCCGCCATGCATTGTTGGCATTCCATTCCAAGCGAGGTCGGCATGCAGGGTATAACTTCACACTGAGACTATACAAAGCTACGGGGCTTATTTCTGAAGTGAAATGTCACAGGGTTTGCTTCGCTTTCAAAGGACGCTAACCCCTGGCTGCCCAACTGTTCCCATGAAAATTACGGGAGAAGCCCTTTCTGGAAGTGTTTTGTGAAGACACATTTTTCGACGAACTTTCGTGGTTCGAAGGGGGTTGGTTTGGGAAGGGTAAGGGTGGGCTAGGGAATGGCGCGTTTAAAACTGCCAGCTGGTGGTGTTTAAACAGCATCAGGTGCATTTTAAGACCGGAGCCAGCCGACAGGATGCCTGGCTTTCGCTGCCAACTGTACTCATTACATCTTGAGAAACTTGCAAAGGAAAAACTAGTCCCAGAGAAGGTCCCAGAGAAGGACAGCCTGCTGGGCCTGATCAAAGCAGAAAGCGTCTACTTCGCTTTCAAGTGAGAAGAGAGCAATCGCAGGCTCGCGTCTTCCAAGCCCTGAAAATCTGGGTAACAGATGCTTTCTCGTCAGTCCGGTTCTAGCTCAGACTGTGCTTGCTGGATTTGCTGGCTCTCTTCCGCTCTCTGTGGTGCTGCTGGGCGGGTTTGGCGGGCGACACGCTCTCGAAGTTGTGGCTGGACTCGTTGTGCTGGCGGGTGTACCGCTTGCACTTGCAAGCCGTGACCACCGTGATCTTGTAGGTGCGTGTGCTGCCATCCTGGCACTGCAGCTGGATTCTCTGGGTGCGCGTCTTGTCGTTGACACACCGCCACTCCTGGGAGCTCCGTCGGCTCCAGTACTTTGTTCCGTAGCCTCCTCCGATCCAGTTGGGAAGCACCGGCAGGGGCAGGCACTCGCCCGCGCACACTAGCTCCTTCAGGGGGCTGATGCTGGTGCACTGGCCGTCGGAAATGTATTTGGTGGACCGCAGCTCCCGGCAGCCCACTTGAACTCGACCTACAGGAAAGAGGACAGAACTGCATCAGAGACAGAAAGCGACTGAAGGTGTTTGGGGTTCTGTGCTTGTTTTAAGTAGTTTCCAGTGGCTATATATATTCAAATTGCAGGACTGCCCTAAGTGACTATGTACTTTGTTTTCACAGAGCAAGTCTGTGGGAGGGTTGGAAGACACTTTTATCAAAATGATCAGGCTACATACAGTCTGACTGCTTTTGGAGTTGGGGGGAGGGAGGGAGAAAGGGTCTCGTTCCTTTCCATGGGTTTCATTAACTGATTGTTTATTAAAGTATTAAAAGTCACATTCTCTTACTCTCATTCCCAACAAGGGTTCCTTTCACTCCTGTAAATATTCTCTCTTCAAAGAGTGCACTTTAATGTTCTTGTACTCATGGGTCATACTGGCTAATGTCTGCAAGTGCTTTTAATTAAGTTTTTCAAAAAAATCTCTTGAGAAAATGTGGAAAGTATTTAAATGCTGTGTACAGTGCATATGTATGCTGTAATATTTTATTTCAATTATAGAATTCAGCTGCATGGTCATACATGCATATGGCTACAACCATTGACATTTTGCATATCAAACTTAATAACTATGTTCTAAACATAAATTCCCAAGCTATGTTTTAAAAATACAAACAGTAAAATGTTTGAAATGCAAAATGCCACCATAACTCAATATTTAAAGAATATAAAAGCCCCTAAATTAGGAACGTATGGTTGCCATAACAACTTGGCTTCATTTCCATGAATTTTATGGCAGAAAAATACCTAGCATGTCTGATTTACAACTGCACAGGAACCACAGCGTTCATTTCCTGAATATCAGGCATGGACAGCTTTTTGTTTTAGTTATTTGGATTTGATAAGTATGTTCTCTAATTGGCTGTTTCTGGTCATGTGCCTGAGTAATTAAAACAAAAATTAATCTTAAAATATTTGAAGTTCTCCTGCTCATTCCTTTGTTATCCAAATGAGAACTGCTTATGACAAACTTGAAAAGAAATCAAGGCTTATTAACCAGGAAAAAGGCTTAAAAACAGAGGTTGATGAACTGTCCCAACCAAAACTATTAAAAGCTGTTGAAGCTGCTCTTGTGACTCCTGCAAACAGTCTCAAAGTGCCAGGGAGCCAGGAGTATTGCTCCATTTCTGCACCCCAGAATGTCTGAGGTAAGGCTCATAGCCTCAGGGAAGTGTGGGGCTATGAAGCACAAACACGTGAGTGGATCCATCTGCGCTCACAGGGCGAGCAACAGCTGGGGATTGAGATGAAAGGGTTAACGGGTTGGCTGGACAGTGTGCTGGCCTTGCCTGCTTCTGACTCCAGTGCATCTTCCTGCAGCTGCCTTAGGAATGCACCTGGAAAGAGACAGCAGTGATTTTGACTTGCCTGGCTTTTGTTCCTGAATGTGTTAAGATTGGGCATTTTTGTGGTGACGTTTCTCTCACTGGCAATGAATCCCCACCACACTGCTCAGTAATTCAATACTGATCAGACACTTCCTGTACCCTGAAGTCAACCATCTCCTGTCAGTAACACACTTTGGTTTTCTTAGAGAGGCATTACCAGTCATATTTGCTTTGACTTTTCAAAGGTCAGAAAAACTCTTTTTCATAGTTTAAATGAAGTTTAAGGAGGAGGGGCAAATATTTGGGTAAGATTTCCTGCACACTGTTCCTCCTGTCTTTCTTCAAGTTGATTGCTAATGTGAACTCTTTTAAAGGAAGAGAATAAAGCAAAAGTTAGGGGAAGAAGTTTTGAATACCTGTAACTAGTAGTCCCTTGGCATGTCATTAAGGAAACCGAAAAGGGGTAAGGAAGCCCTCCCTGTGCTAAACATTAGCATACTATTATTTGAGATCTCCTGTTACAAAAAATGGACACGCAGTCCTTCACAGACACAGACACATACACAATTCCTTCAGTTTGACCTGTTGAGGAAAGAATTTTAGAAAACCAGGATTCTCCAACCTGTTGTTGTATAGACCTCTCCTCAGAGCGAGCATCACCAAATCCACACACCTCTCTGAACTAGACATAGTTGAGACATTTGTGGGAATAATTTCACATTGCCTGAAAGCTCCCTTTCATCCTTCGTGAGTCCCTACACCTAGTTCTACTTAGTTACCAATCAGTCACCTTACCAAATCTGTACACGTTCTGAAAGGAACAAAGTGTAAGACAGCATGAGCTTAAACGCTGCAGAACAACACTCTAAAGACACTCTAAAGAACTCTCCTTTTGCAGAGTTTTAAAGACACGGCCGCTTGACGCGTAGACACGTTTGTCGATGGGTACTGGGCAAAGCACATCTGTGCTTGCCTTATCAAGCCGCCGTTTTAATTACGTTAACTCTAAACTCACTAGCCAGGGAAAAACGCCAGCCTACACAGGCAGTAGATTGCTCCCAGATTCTTTAGCAACACATACACATTTCACGGTAGTATACAATAAAACCATTCTACAGGAATGGGAGCTGATGCTCCCCAAAGGGATTAAAAGAGAGAGAGAGAGAGAGAGAGAGAGAGAGAGAGAGAGAGAGAATCTATACAAGTAAAACACACTTACTGTTGCGATCCAGTCCAGTGCCACTGAAATGCCTGCCTCCATTTCTGGCTTGATTCAACGTGCTGTTGCTGCTGGGGTGTGCAGGAACAGGTTTAACCACATGTGAGTACAGGATTTCTGTGGCATCATTTTTAAAAGCCAAACAGTTTTTCACGAGGATGCATATCAGGGGGATGAGATAGAGATGAATGGCAGGGGGAAGCATGGTGCGTGGAGGAGTTGCTGGGCTGAGGAGCCGGGTAATTCTCTCCCCCTGCCTCTGCACTATTGACTGTGGAATGCCTCCCCAAGGTTCTCTTTATATATCCACAGAGGCTTGGCGTTCATTCAGGTGTAAAGTTGTGTAGAGCTCCAGAGTGAAAACACAGAGAAGGGGTGGGATCCCTACATGACCCTGCAGAAGAATTTTACCAATGGAGAAGAAGGCTGCAGAAGAGGAGGAGCTTGCTACACAAATTGCCTAAGATCTCAGAGTTGGGCTTTACTGGTCTGAAGCTGAAGCCGGCAGGGCACAGCTCTGTCACAACTGCCACACGCCTCAGCCCTGTCCTCCCTGGAGCCCGGCTCATGTTCGAGTGCAATGGAAGGCAAAATGTATTGCTGTCCACATGGAGAGAGCACATTTGTTTTGTTGTATATTCTATGCTTTTGTTCTGTATCCCCTCAGATTTGAGAAGACTTGGGGCCCGGAAGAACTTCTTCCCCAATTAGTTGGAAGAATCCGTGTGAGTTTTCCGTAGTGTGGACTTGCGTAAAGTATTTGTTTAGTTAAATATGCTTTGTCTTTCAAAGGAAAAAAAAAACCAAAAAACTTTTCTTTTGCCCTCCCTTTTCCTGTAAAAAGAAAGGCCCAGAGCTAAAACCTACCCTCTGGACACACTTAACTAACGCTGCTTTGATCTGCATGAGCTACTGTCCTGCAAGGTAAATTACTGCCAGGGGTTCTATGCAGGGGATAATGAGCACAACTCTGTTTGAATTAGAGTAACTAATATCATTTTTCATCTTGAAATATGCCAACAAGATTTAGCATTCAGCGTGTCTCTTGTAGAAATCCATTTCCTACATATTATCATTCGTCAATTCAAAATAGTTCTAGTCTTTTCTTGGGCTGCAGGTCCGGGTTGTGTTTGCCCTCATCAAACATTCTTTTCCACCCCTTCCCTTGGGTCTGCTGCTGGAGCAGGAGGAAGAGTTGTTGCTTCTGTCTGAGCCCCTTTCTTTCCAACTGACACCGACATCCATGATGGGGTTGCTGATCTTTAACTATGAAAAGGGTCCAGCGGGGTGACTCAGCAGGTTAGGGCGTCTGCAGCCCAGCTTGGCAGCCCGGGGTTCGAGCTCTGAAACCCAGGTAGTGGACTGTGAGTGGACTCTGGGGATTTGTCCCCTAGCCTCCACGTGTGTGCTACGGCATGGGTAAGCCTGCACAAAGTAAATTATTTAAAAAGAAGAAAAACTGTTCCACCTAGCTAATTAAACATTTCTACATATTTTAATTGCCTTTTCAGTTATAAGCTCGTCTTAGTCATTAGTGTGGCTATTAGAAAGACGTCTTAGTGACGTGTACCTCTTTTTATAAGTTTGTATAGCTACTATTTGCCACCACCCCGCCCCACCCCACCCTTCACTCTTCCTTAACTCTGTATATCAACAGTGGCACCTACTGACGTTTTGGAACAAGCAGTTACTTACTAGGTAGGTACTACCCTGTGTCTTTAGTGTGATCTTTGGCTTCTACCCTGTAGATGATGAGCACCCTCAGCTACAATGAAAATATCTCTAGTACTGCCAAGAGCCTCCCAGCAAGTATCCCCAGTGAAGAACTACCAACCTTCTGTCCATGTGTCTTTGTAAAAAGAAAATAAACATAAGAGTAGAAATCTAAGAGTTGAACAATAAAGGGATGTTGTTCTTTTTCTTTTTTTCAGGATAAATCTGTACTGATTTTTATTTAGAAAGGATGGCTGCTTATCCGGTAGAGACAAAATTATTCATGGATAAAGTGATACAGTGTCTAGAATAAGTGTTAAAATTAAATGGTAGGGAGTAATTGGGAGTGTGGATGTTGGCGAATTCGTATGGGTTGAGGGCTGTCAGAATGTGATGGGAAGTAGTCTATTTACTCTTACATGTGTTCAAATTCCATAAAATAAAAAATTGCACATCAGAGCCAAATGATCAAGTTAATGTATGATCATTAGCTCAGTTTCCCATTACCCTATGTTGTGACTTATTATAAAATTCTTCCTGGAATTTAATAAATCAGATTTTTCTGTGCAAAAAAGGTTATATATCGAGCATCCTTCAGAAATAGCATGAATTCTTGTCCTACATTAAGGGACTTCACGCTAATTCCACAATGTTCATAGTAACAGTTGAGGCGATGCCTACAGGGAGCAGGAGTCGAAATAACCCAGTCCTCCCCAGGCGACTCTGTTGTGTGTCAGAAGCAGGAAATGCTTTAGTTTGAATTTAATTGTCCAGATGGATTACAGACTGAACAGATTAATGTAAATCGTGAAATCTGCTTAGCCTTTTGTGTTCTGTACACTCCGCTTCGGACATCATCTCTGCAAGCAGCCAAACGAGGAGGGGAAGCGATGTGGTTGTGTATACTTACAAGGAAATGCAAAGTTAGCCTAGGAAACTAATCTGGTAAGATAGAAACAATTATAAACTTAATATTGAATGGGTATTTAATAGTCACTGTAACCCATTCTTTTATTAAGAATCACTGTAAACATTAAGCAAAGAAAAACAGCCCACAAATTACAATCCCAGAGAACCTAGACAATAATGAGGACCCTAAGAGACATACATGGATCTAATCTACATGGGAAGTAGAAAAAGACAAGATCTCTTGAGTATATTGGGAGCATGGGACCTTGGAAGAGGGTTGAAGGGGAGGGGAGAGATTGGGAGGGGAGCAGAAAAAAAAATGTAGAGCTCAATAAAAATTAATTAAAAATAAAAGAATCACTGTAATCTACAGATTTTCTGGTGAGATTACAGATGCAGATGTTAAACATCACCCCTGCCTCTTCTTCCTTCTCAGGTCTTCCCACCGTCTGTTCTCCCCTTTCATTGGAACAGCCTTACTCCTTCTTATTCCTTGATAAATACCTTTTTCCTCAAGTCCTGCTTGGGCAGACTAGAACTTGAGCCCTTGCCCTGTACCCTCGACATCTGGATCCAGCCTCACATCTGCTGTTCTTGAACAGCAGGTCGACAGGCCTCATGAGTGAAGAATCATTTTTTTTTAATTTTATGAGTATTATGGGCTATGGGAAGAGCTTACATATTCAAACTACAGGAAAAAAACCTTCAACAAGTAAAAAGATGGGTAAATGCTGGCTGCAGCCAACATGGAATGTGATACATTCTTTCTCGTGATATTCACAGCCTTGTATCAATCCTCCTTGCCTGCCGATGAGATGCACCTCCCAGACTAACTTTCAGTGACTATGAAATGAGATACAAGGTCAGGTGCTTGAAAGATGGTGGCTCCTGTCTTGCTCACCTGTTCTAGGTCTCTCACATTCTGGCCTAGTGGAAACCAGTCAGTATGTGAGTTGAGCCCAGGAACCCAGGAATGGAGATGCTCAGACAGATGTCCCAGGATTCTCCCAGTCACCGCAAGGGTGCAGTTGGGAGCAACCCCTTACAGGCCTTCCTTTAGATGAGACTACAGCCTTGGCTCCTACCCCAAGTGCAGCCTGGTAAAAGGTGCTGAACCAAAAGCATAGATAACCAAAAACCACAGAGATAAGACATGTTTGTTGTTTTAACTAATTGGGGTGGGGTAACCTGTCTAGTTTTGTGGATAGAAGAGCAGTGTGGTCAGTAAGTCACTCTGTGACTCATGCCAGGCCTTGGCAGCAACATGCTTAGAGCCAGGAAACATGGCAAGTGCCGTTTTCAGTAGGTGAGCTTTGGGGCCTGTCTTCCACTTCATAGCTGACTCATCAATATCATTCAGCTTGTCTTAACTGAGTGATAGAATTTCTGTTCAGTCAGCAAACTGAACAGGCAAAATGTGTCATAGTAATTTCCATGTTCTAATAATATTGTCTGTCGTGCAACTCAGATTTTTATTTTGAATATTCTTTTAGCAATCATAATTGCTGCCATTTTCAATTTTATAGTTAGGTAATACTTCATTCCATAAAGTATTAAATAAAGACTATATTCCTGCACTTGAGACTTATTTCTGCCATTTACAGTGTTTATAAACTTAGACATGCTGTCTTTACTAAAATTCTCTGTCAATGTCTTTATCTGTAAACATTGCCAGACTGACTGACCACAGAAAGAAAGGGGATAAGTCCCCATCTAAACTGTAGCACAAAATCAAAAACAGAAAAAAATGTAAAAAAATCCCCAAATATGATTCCAAAAGTAATGTTTTCATTATAATCTTCAAATTACAAAAGTGACTTAAAGACAGGAAAAGTTCTGAATAAACACAGTTTTCCCTAGCGTAAGGTACAAACAAAAGACAAAGAGGAGGGAGAGTGTCTGCCCTAATGAGCCAGGTAATGGGGCCTGACCACTTATTTTCTTCATCTTTGACAAAGGGAGAATTGAAATAAATGTGTACAGAAATATTCATTGTATTCAAGTATGATCTACATCTGCAATTTCATGATCTTAATTATTTTCACAGGGTTCCAGTTAATAGAATTCATTCGTCAAAAAAGTGAATAACCCTTGTAAGTTTAGGGGGGCAGCAAAATGAACAAATTTAGGCTTTCATCCCTTTAAAAAGAGAACAGACTTGCTGCTGGCCCTGTCTTGATCAGTCATAGAGGAATTCTGTTCCTGCTCCTTGCCTCCCTAAGAGCTCGCGTGTTGGCTTTTCATTTTTCATCAACCTATCTTGCTGTTGTGCTGGTTTGGTCTTGCAGTTGTTCAGGCTGGGCTATAGCTTGCCATCCTCCTGCTTCAGTTTGCCACAGTCACCACAATCAAATCTGTCACTCGGCCTCAAATGCGGTGGCAGGCATGACCGCCAAGCCCAGGAGACCATTTCATTCTCTGCCTGTCTGTGTTAAGGGGGTTGGCCCTTTCCCAATGGGAGACTCGGCTGCACTCAGAGGGAAAAGGACACTCTCCTCCACGAGTGCTATCAAACCCTCTGGCTTCTGCTGAAGGAAGCCCAGGAGTGACGTCACCTCACCGCCTCTGCTGGTTGTCTTCTAAAAGTTTTAGTTTCTTTAGATTCTTTAGAGTTTGGTGTGGATGATGGTCCCCCTACTTTTAATGAGCCTAATGGAGATACTAATCACTTCGATGACTGTGCATAAACCATGACCTGTGTAACCCATTAAAAAACCCAAGTGAGTTTTCCAAGTCCAACATGTGTATTGCCAGTCAGAGCTCTGCAAAGTTTTCAACATTGACACTGGGGCTGATGAGCCCTTTCCTCTAAAATGGGGAGGCTGTCTGTGTATTACAGAAGGTTTAATAGTATCCCCAAGTTCTGCCTACTGCACACCGATTACACATTCCCACCCAGAAGCCTCACAGGAAGCTCTAGAATGGAGGTTAGGTGAGCGGGGATTTGCCTTTCATTTAATTGCACATATCAGAGACAGCAGGAAATTATCACGTCACTGCCATTTGCTACCTTACACAAGAGGAATTAATGTCCTCATCTAGTGCACCCAGACCCTACCATAGTTAAAATAAATTTGAGCAAGGCTGACAGTGTTAAGTAGCCTAACCCGAGTGATTGCTGAGAGAGGGAATTAGTTTTGTTTCTAACAGCAATCCTAAAAGAATATTTCACCGGAAAGCTTGAGAGAAATGCAAAGCCTGGAGTTAGCTCAAATGCCGCAGGTCAGAGCCCAGGAACCTGTGTTAATGAGCTCTCCTTTTTTTTTCTTACATGTGACTGTTACAGACGTGTTGTTTAATAACGCACACATGCTTCCATTACACTGGTCTCTCTCCAGACCCAGCTGATTCCGTGATCCAGGTCCTTCCACCAGTCAGGCAGAAGTTCAAAACCCCAGCTCAGTTCCTTCTGCTGTATTTACCCTGCCTCAATCCTAGAAAAGCCTAGATTCCCTGTTGATTGAATAACCCTCCATGCCATGGGAGTGCAGATCCAGAACCCTGACAGAGCTACCTCAGTGCTGTGACTCCTAATTTGGCATCACTATCAGGTTTGCTGAGAAATCCAAGCTCACCCAGGTGTAGACAAAAATGCTTTGATCCCTAGGTTTTGGTTATTGCCCACATGCCTTAAGGCCACCCCACAATCAAGTGGGCTCCCAGCCCTGGCAACATCCAACAATTCTCCAGGAATACCAGCAAGCCTCATGGCAAAGCTAAGTTGGTAATAACCTTACGTCAGCAGTAGAGACTTAAGATTTCACAGTCATCACAGTTTGAAGTTCCCTGAAATACAAAAAAACCAAAAAAACAGAATTCTGTAGAGGATTTGGTGCAACAATATCACGTTATTTTCAGAAAAGAAACTAGTGTCGGACTTCCTATTTTTGAGTACAGTATTTTTCAATGAAATCGTTTTCCCTCTACTTATATACGGATTGAGCCCATGGTGTAGGGTTTCTCACACCTAGAAAACTCTGCAAAGGGGAACTGATAAGGAAGGCAACGATTGCCTACACAGATAGGAATGTAGACTGGATCAGATCGTGACTACTCCGGTAGGTTTGTAGGTTTGGACATCTGAACATCACCTGCTCAGTGGCACGAGTCCCTGATGGGCACCCGTGATTATTAGTTTTATTTTCATGATTGGAAAATCACATAATTTCCACCACGCCAAGTACTAGAAATTTTCCAGGACCTCAGATCCCCCTTGTCCTTCCCAGCAACCGCTGACTTCCTTGTTCCTAATGTGAGCGACTCTTGATTTCTGACAGCAGTTGTTAGCTTTGTCTTTTTAAAAGATTTGATACAAAATAAAAGCTGACTTTCCCATTGTTGTACAGTTTGTCCTTATATGAACTCTCCCCAGTTTATCCCGACTACCACAATAGGCTGAGCAAAACTTGGCTGCTTTGAACAGTTGTTTTGAACCCCTTCCCCTGGAGCATGTTGGAATGCAGTTTATAGTTTATGTATCTAGAAGTGAAATGGATGAGGTATAGGTGATTCGATTTTAGTACATAATGCCAGAGTTTTCCAGTAGGCCTCTGTTCGCTGAAATTTCTGCGTATCTTCATTGATTTGAAAGAGGAACAAGAACAACCTGACGCTTTGGGACTCTAAATGTAGCCACACTGTGGAAGGTGGTTAGGGGAGGTTATGATAGGACGTAGTAGGGGAGGTGTTGTAGGAAGAGCCTGGGTGATGAAGAACAGGCCCCATAGTTGAAGGAGGAAGAAGCCCAGGACTCTGGGGAAAGGAACAATGGAGCTAGCTTGGCAGGTAAGTAGAGAAGATGACAAAGGTAGAAATACATTTTAACCCGGGGTGCCTGAGAGAATCAGCCATGGGGAGAATATGACAGGGCTGGAAAGAGAATAAATAGTGTAGACTAAGTCGGGAAGAGGTTACTGTGCTGATGGGCACCCAAGAGAGTCAAAGAGACAACTGGGAAAAGGACTTGAGAAATCTTTCTAGGCACTAATAAGACTTCCACTAGGGAGATATCCTTAACATTGCTATGATAGATAGATCTTGGTATAAAACAAAATTGTCATATGGTAACCATATAAGACTTTCCTTTATATTTTAAAGTCACCTAAATATGTCCCTAGAGTTTTCTGACTCCCCACTGTCAGCAACCCCAGGAGGGTGGCCAATTGCCATGCTATGTATGTGCAGGCTTATAAAACAAATGGCTTGTGTTTTATGTGAAGCCATAAATAACAGGAGCCACTCAGGGCTTTTAGCTCAGATAGAACTATTGGCCATGCTCACTTTTTCCATCACTGCTTACCTCAACCATTGTCATAACTTCTTAACTCGTCTCCCGCCTTCTGTTCCAATCGTGCTAAAAGGCTCCTTCCGGAATGAACTTTTAAAACACACACCTGAACATCTCTTCAAGAAATTCATTATTCCTTTTACTTACATCAAAAAAAAAAAAAAAGAAAAGAAAAGAAAGCAACAACAAAAAAATCCTGTCAGCCAGCTTCCCCCATCCACTCTTGTCTGCCTCCTACTGTGTTTCATCAGCATAGGCATTCTTAAACTTACCTCCTAGTCAGTGCTCCTGACCATCCCATTGCAGCCATTGTTTCTCGTGTTGGGAACACATTTTCTCCCGGTGAATCACCATTTTATAATCAGAAGTCTGTCTCCTGATCCTTTGTTGTATACATATACATATTTCATCAAACAATATGAAAGAAAGACCAGGAGAAAGGGGAGCAAAGACAAGCTTTTCTAAACATGGGGCATATGGATTTGAGAATTTTGTTCCATAACCATATAAAGATAATTATTTTAATAGTAATAAGGTTGAGTGGCTTGTATTTCCACCCTTATGTACAAAGAACCACATTTATTGTGAATAAAATCATTAGACAATTAAAAATGAATTGTTAAAATAAAAAAGGAAAGAATGTAGAGTTTAGCATGGACTAATGACCTACTTTATGGATCTTGAAAAGGAATGTTGCTGTAAATATTCAGATTTTCTAAAGAAATGTCATTCTTACTCCTTCCACGACAATAACTAGAAAATTGGCATGTTTACTTAATACCTAAGTGTCCTTAGAAATTATTGATGAAATACAAAAAAGCTTTTGTTGTAGGAAAGAGCCACATAGACCCTCCTTCAAAGCTGTGAAGATGCTGGAGAGATGGTGCCATGGTGAAAGCAAGTGTGGTTCTTGCAGAGGACCTCGGTTCAGGTCTCAGGACCCACACGGTGGCCCACACCCTCCAGCGAACATGTCACCCTCTGCTGGCCTCCTCAGGCCCCAGGCATGCACACGATACAACTACATGCATTCAGGCCAAACACAAAACATCAAATAATAAACCTTTAAGAAAATAAAAAATCTGAAGTTTCAAAATGTATTTAAAATAGTGCGTATATATTCCAAAAATGCAAATGGTTCATTAAGAGGAAGGATAAAGCCCAGCTTTTCATATCCTTCCTCCAACTCGGTCTACAGAGATAATCACAGCAATGAGCTCATTGTTCTGATTGCCAATGATTTCTGCATTTATAAGAATGTGACTTTTTTCTTTTCATGCAGATTATAACATATATTTTCCTCCAAGTACCCCTTGCATTTATGAAACTACATTGAACATTTTCTCATATCAGAACATTTATTGTATGGATGAGACATAACTTATGGATCTAGCTCTTTATTATTGGATATTTGGAACATTTCTAAGTCGTTTCATTCATAAATCTAACAGAATATTCATTTAATCTGCTATGTTTTTATTCCAGGGGTTTTTATAGTCTCATGTTCTAGTAACTGGATAGAGGAAAGGTTGGGAATAGGGAAGAAGGGTTAGGCCCTTGGTGAAAGACGAAGCCATACCTGGTCCCAGGCATTGGCCCTGACAAAAGGTGTGGTGGGTTGAGTTGAAATCTTCCATACAGGCTCATGTTTCAAGCATTTGGTCTCCAGCTTGTGCTAGCATTGTGAAGACTGTGTAGCGGTCCTCGGGGGTAAGGTCTGCCTGTCAGAAAGAGGTCATCAGGGGCAAGTGTTTGGTGGTTGTACCTACCATGGATTCCAGTTTGCTTTCTCTGGACTCCTGGTCTGCAAGATGGAAGAGTTGCTGGCCCACACTTCTCCCCAGCCAGGAATTCTGTTAAATCCCACTGGCGATGATGGAGCCACAGGCCAAAGCCATGCATACCAGGTGTTTTGTTACAGTATCTAAGACAGGAGGCCAGGCTTCCCAAGGGATAGGAAACACATTCATCAAAGATTCCAAGAGCACAGGAGGCTGTGAAGTTCCAGCGCCCACAACTCTGCTAAGCTTGTGGGAATGCACCAATGGCGGGCTGCCGATCAGTGCCAGGCAGATTCCGTGGGGGAAGGGAACCGGGCGAACTTTGTGAAGTCTTTGATGAGGGACCAGGGATGGAGGAAAAAGAAAATAAAGGCCAGGGCACTAAAATAAATTGATTTAAAATATAACAAAAAGCAATTTGGGCTTTCTGCATACTTATACTTCTAGACTAGAATTCTCGAGCTTTGGATCTTTGGGATAAAAAATGTTTACTGTCTTTTGGTTCTATTATTCATTTAGTTTGCATGAGTGTGGGCACACACGTGCCACGGTGAATGTGTGAAGGGCAGAAGAGAGGCCCGCAGAATCAGTTCTCCCTTCTGCCATCCAGGTCCCAGGGACAGAACTAGGGTCATCGGCCATGGAGGCAATGACCCCTAGAGACTGTGCCATCTTGCCAACTGAAATTCAGACTTTAATTTGTACCCTTTTAAATCATAAGAGCACAGAAAATTTACATTGATTTCAGAAAAAAATGCATTTTCAATAGTGCTCCTTAATATTGACCACTATTTACAGGTTCAATTCTTCCACCTTAAAGATTTTTAAAATCCTGTGGAGGCACCAAGTGTCAAGTCATGACAATTCATTGTCTCATGTCGATGTACAAACCTCATGTGTGCTCTGATGTGCACATGGACAAGTAAGATTCAATAGTTTCTTTGGAAACAAGCATTTTTCTAGAAAGGCAATGGCTGAGTTGTGACCATTGTTTTCTTCTTTTTATCCTTAACTTCATCTTTAGCTAGTACTCCTAGAAAGATCTTCTAAGGTCTTACCATTGTTTAAGGATGGGAAAGATTATGTTAAATAGAAACCTTACACAGTTTGCCAACTATTCTCTGACTAAAAGGCACTGATTAAATTGATTTAAACAAACAAACAAAAAGACAAAAAGGATCTTCAAATGTCTTATGGCTTGGACATTTTTAGATTAAGGAAAAGTTCATATTGCCTTTGGGCCTCCTTCATCCTCATATTTATAACGCAGTCGGGGCTGTCAGCTGCCAGGATTTGGGGAGGTCAGACTTTGCTGACAAACAGCCAGAAAGGATCTTGAAACAGGCTGGAGAGTCCACTCCTGGCCAGGACATCACAAGCTGTTTAGTGGCCATCGAAATGTTTGCCTGGTTTTGCAGCGATGCCATACTAAGCAGTCCCAGGAATCTGGCTAGCTTCAGAAATCGGACTAAACAAAACACAACTGTGCAGGGCCACACCCTAGGGTGACTGTCACGAAATACCTTCCGAGTCCCAGGCTGAAGCATTTGAAAGCCCTGTGTGCCTGAAGATCGCAGCTCTGTGAGACTGAGCAGTTAAAGACAACCCGAAGCACAGCAATGTCATCGACGGGGCTCTTCCTGTGCTGCTTGGCCTCCCAATTAGAAAGGAGGCGAGTGTACACGGTAATTCCGACTCCTTCAATGTGATGCGCTCACTCTGGAGCAGATCAGCTCAGAAATGTTGGCACCGCTTCAGGGCTCCCAAACAACTGTTTGCCAAACCACTCTTTGATCCAGTGAAATCAGCCTGTGAGTCAAAAGAAGGCCCAGAGCCTTTCAAGAGCTCAATCTTAGCTCCTCATCTTTGTTGTCTAACCTCCCCATGCTCAAACCAACAACTAGCTGATTTTTCCTTATCAGTGAGGAAGGAATACAGTTTCTCCCCTGTGGTGTGACTGATAAGTGTTTCTCTTTGTTGCCCTTCATGAGTTTATCTCTTTAACAAACATAAATGGGGTACTTAGAAAATACTAATACTGGGACTTGCCCTGCAGTTATACACAAGACAAGGCTACCTCCCCTAATTCCCAAAGTGAGGTGGAGACAGTCAGTTAAACAGATAATTACAATAGAAGGTTTTAAATCAGGGTGAGGTCATGACAGGCAGGAGCAGGGCTCCCAGCCACCAGCAGGGGCCAAGAAGATTCCAGGGGACGTGAACACTGAGTATAGGGATCAGCAACCACAAGCAGATGATAAGGCAAGCTTGGTGTGTGTGGCAGGCAGCAGTGCGTACCCAGACCTGGCAGATAGAGAACATGGCAAATACCTCTCGAGAAGTGCCTTCCTTGAGCCTTAGGAAGGAGGTGAGAGATTTCACTAAGCATGACAAGATTTCAAGCACCATTGTTTGTCCCCTGAAAAGCTGAAGAGCCTGAGTTTCATTCTAAAGTCAATGGGCAGGGCTGTGATAAGTATGGAGTCAAAGGTAGCACTGAAGGACTGCAGAAAAATACCGAACTCAAAATACGCATAGTTATTTACAGCTGAGATCGATCTATTCGCATCCCAGTTATTCATCTCTCAGATCAGCTATGAGGGCAAACCTGGGCTAGAAAACCAGACACAGATAGAAATGAGGTGACTGAGCCATCATTTGTGCGGATTGGGAGAAGAGACAGAGGGAAACGCCAGGACTGTTTTTCTTTTTGCTAGATAACATGCCACTGTGTATATATGTCACATGTTCTTTAACCATTCACCTGCTGATAAACATCGAGGTCATTTTCACTTCTTAGCGACTGTGAGCTGCTTAGCAGTAAATACTGATGGGAAAGTATCTTTATGATTAGTTGGCTGACAGTCCTTTGGTGTGCACCTGAAGGTGGTAGGGCTGGGTCATGTGATAGTTTTGGGGGAGGAACTTCTCTACTGATTTCCATCGTGGCTGCTCTGGTCTACACACCCATTGGCAGTATCTCCGCATGTCCAGATATTTGCTGCCGTTGATATGCTTGGTAGCCATTTGTGCTCAGGTTAAATAGGACATCAGCACAATTTTAATTTGCATTTCTATGGTAGCTAAGAGTACGGAACACCTTTTCCAGTTTGTACTAACAATTTGTGCTTTTTTCTTTGGGAACTATCTATCCAGCCCTTTAGTTGACCAAATGATTTTTCTAGTGTTTAAGCTTTGCAGTTATTTTAATTTTTTTTTTTTGACAGAGAGGGTCTCACTGCATATTCTGACTGACCTAGAACTTGCTACATAGACCAGGCTGACCTTGAACCCTCATGGGTCCTCCTTCCTCTGCCTCCCGAGAGATGTAGCTTAGAGCGTTGCCCACCATGCCCAGCTTGCAGGATCTTCACATGTTCTGGATATTAGTCTCCTGTCTCAGTTAGGAATGATACTTTTCCCACTCTATAGGCTGTCTCTTTGCTCTGGTACCTGTTTCCTTTGCTATACAAAAGCTTTAAAATTTCATGCAATCTCGTTTGTCAATTCTTAAGATCATTTCCTGCAGTATCGTAGCTATTTTCTAAAAGTCATTGTCAATGACTGTATCTTCAACTATTTGACTGTATAAATTTACCTATGTAAATTTAATTACTTTTCTCTTCCAATTTCTTCCTTGGCAAGCTCATTAGTGTTATCTAGAAAAGATATTGGCTTTGAACATTGACTTTGTATCCTGTTGCTTTGCTGAAAATGTTTGGCAGTTTTACAAGTTTTCTGGTAGACTCTTGAATGCCTTTCATGTATAGGATCACGTCATCGATGAACAGGGTTCCCTCGTGTCCTTTCCTGTGTGTTTCCTTTAACGCATTTCTCTTCTCTATGTCTTGACAAAATTTGAAGAATTGCTGGTGGCCATATCGGAAAAGCAGAAGATGACAACTAACTTCAGGGGATCAGCCCACTAGGAAACAAAACTGTGGTTGATGAATCTGATAGGCAAAGCCCCAAGGGCCTCGGCCACAGAATGTTTCTTTCTACTGATGTGCCTTTGCATGTTTGCCACAGCCACTTTTTTCTGGTGTCTGGCATGGGGTGAATGGGTATGGGGATCCCAACTGCTTAGTGTAGTATGATCATCTCTTGGAAATATCCCGTTCTACTTGGCACTTTTACCTGTGGATTATTATGAACATGATTTCCTCCTGGTGTTTTAGCTTTACAGTTATTTTGATTTATTTTTGTTGACAGAGACAGTCTCGCTGCATATTCTGACTGACCTAGAACTTGCTACATAGACCAGGCTGACCTTGACCTTGAACCCACATGGGTCCTCCTTCCTCTGCCTCCCGAGAGATGTAGCTTAGAGCATTGGCCACCATGCCCAGCTTGCAGGATCTTCAAGCTATTTAACTGAAGCAATGATTTTATAAAATAATATTAAATAGGATTTAATGATTGAGGGTTCTTAATAAATACAGTAAGGGATTATCATAGAGGTTAGTTTAGTGGAAAACTTAACATAAGTAAAGGTAGGATAAAATATTGCCCTGCCTCTAATAAAGCCGAGGTTGTAGAGGATAAAAAATAAAACAAGGAAGTGTCACTCAGCTAGAACACATGAGTTTCTATTGAGAAGTCATATAGACTGTGGATTGGATATATGATTAAAAAAAAAAAACAGTTGAGTCCCAGTAGCCCAGCTAGCTTAAATTCGAATCTTAGTCTTGGGAGTGTGTTCACAGGTTTCAGAGTGTATCATAACTGAAACAAAGTTTTCCTTGATGGGAGGTGAAGAATATGCTTTTCTGTGGGGATAAGGACAAAGGCTTAAATTATTAAGGATTATGCTGATGAAGTGCACGCTATTTTTTAATTCCATGGAAGATAGTGCTCCTGTGGATGGGGCGTACTGCCATTTTATAGCCTCTGCACATAGTACCAAGTTGCCCTTCAAAAATGCTGTATTGAATAATCTTTAGCATATAAGAAAGTCATTTTCTGCCCACCCCCAAACTGAGAATAATAATTTTAATTGAACTGTCAGTTCAATAGCTAATTGAATTATTATCTGTAAAACTGTGAATTAATGAGATCATTCTTCATGTTTATCGTGGGTGTTTTTTCTTCCTTTACTTGCCTATTAATCTGAAAATTGTATTTACTTTTTTTTCCATGTATTTGTAAGTGACCTTCCCTTTTGTGCTGTAACTGCTTTATTATAAACAGAAAATATTTGTATTTTGCCATTTAATTATGCTTTGTTTTGTTCGCCATAGCCATCTCGTCTGCCGGGCTTCACTTCCTCCCCTCCTCTGCGGGCCACTCTTGCAGTGTCCAGTCCCTGGGGACTTCACCCTGCTTGTGGCAATGCAACCTGAATGCTTTTGCTTGCGTTTGTTTCTCTCCACACATTGTGCTTTCTTGCTTTTGGGTACCACTGACCCCTTTTTTTTTTTTATTGAGAAAAGGAAGAAAAAAAAAAACAAGTTTCCACCTCCTCCCAGCCTCCCATTTCCCTCCCCCACTGACCCCTTTTTAAGAGTTCCCAGAAATAAGTGCGCTCCAGGGCAAGGCATACTGTAAACATCTGCAGAATCATCAGCTCTTGCTACTAGTAGCTGCCCAGTTTCTTTAGGTAGACATTCTGAATCTTCCCAGACAATCCTTGGAATAGAAAGCCTGACACACAGAGAGTAACCAGCTTATCTCTGAGATCAGATAAAAATGTTCATGTGCATTTTAGTTCCTCATCATTTCTGCATCTATTGTAATTAAACTTTTTGGTATAAGGTAGAATGTAATCATCTCTTTTGTTATTTTTTCCCTAATACTTATAGAAAATTTGACCAACTGTTTGTCCATTAACATTTTAGAGTTTCAGGAACTCAATCAGAAGTTTTCCGCTCTTCGTTGTGTTATAATTTATGTATTAATAAGCCTAGCATGCAGAAAGGGAGGCTTTCATGGCATCGCAGCTAGTGATCTCTCTACCACTCCACAGAGAGACCTGTCACACACACCACAGCAAACAGGCAGGTGCTTGCTCTGTGTGGTCTCACACATCTACTTCTGTGCCCCTTCTAGGAGACGTTAACTTTAAGCAGTATAACTGCCCTAATTATGGCCACTTTATGAGCATACTTTTTGATTTAATTTAAGTAAATATAGTTATCTGCAAGGTCACAACCACATGAGACCAGGTTGGTGTAAAAGGTCCTTCTTTCTATGTGTTGCTTGAATTGGTTAATGAATAAAGAAACCTAATAGGGCAGATCTTAGGTAGGCGAAGAAGACAGAACTGAATTCTGGGAGAAAGAGAAGCGGAGTAGAAGTGAGATGCCATGGAGCCCCCAGAAACAGATGCTGGGAATTTTATTCGGTAAGCCACTGCCACGTGGCGATATACAGATTAATAGAAATGGGTTAAATAAAGATGTGAGAGTAGCCAATAAGAGGCTAGAACTAATGGGCCAAGCACTGATTTAATTAATACAATTTCTGTGAGGTTATTTCAGAGCCATATGCACTTTCTAATGGTTTCTAAGTGCTGATAAAAGGTCATGGACAGATAGTACTAGTTAAAAAACATGTCACTTACTCTTTGGGGGAAAAACACACAAAATGTGGGCTAAACTATACAAGTCAAATCCCTACAAAACCAGGAAGGCAAGGATAAATATTTCTTTGCCAGCGATTGAGTGGGGCGGTGCCTCCATGATTTATTTTAAAATAACAAAACACCTGGAACAATGGAGTACTTCTCTGCACCTCATGGGTATCTGTGACTCCAGTTCATGACAGAACAAGTCATCAGCTGTCTGCCAAACCGCCCAGGGGACATGACTGATTGCTGCACACGGGGCCTGGTGCAGTCTCCAGGTACCGAAACCCCAGGCTGATGAAACACAAAACTGCCAAGAGGGAACTCTTCCTCAAATATTGCCACAGTATTTACACCGGTGACCAGAAGCACTTGAGAAATAGCAGTCTCAAACATCCCAAGAAACATTCTCACTATAAACAGTGTTTATTAAATCACTTCCTTAAGCAAAGAGATCATAGAATACAGACTTAATGAGGTGTGCTTGCTCAGTTTGGGCATGCTGGCAGGGTACTGTATGTAGACATATAGATAGATGATGGATGGATGGATACATAGATGATAGATAGATAGATAGATAGATAGATAGATAGATAGACGATAGATAGATAGATAGATAGATAGATAGATAGATAGATGATAGATGGATGATAGATCGATGGATCGATGGATAGATGTGTGTATAGATAGATAGACTGATAGATAGATAGATGGCTAGATAGATACATGATAAATAGATAAATAGAAGATAAGAGGGGTTTTTTTGCAGTTTGGCAGTAAGAAAACATAAGCAAGGCACTTATTTTTCATTTTTAATTGCCAAACAAGGGAAATGCCCTTTTCTAAAAGTAAAATTTAAAAAGTTTGCTTATTATCTAAAATTATTCTGTCATGCAATCAGGTAGGCAATCGTTTCTCAATCACTAAGCTTATTACTGGAAACTTCCATTCCGCATCTTTGAATACTTCCAAGTACTTGGAAGGAGAGGGGTCGCTGGTATTTCCCTCCATGCTCAAATATGTTCTCTTTGTTCATGGCTGCACAAATGTAGCTCCCAAGATGTGGAAGAAAATGTATCTGAAGGGACTTCATAGGGAGCAGGTGTGAAGGAGCAGGGAGACTGCGCAGGGAGAGAGCAAAGCCAGCACTGGCACACATAACCGCCATGGCTGCTGTGCCAACAGGGTAGTGCTGCCAGGGCCCCCGAGCAACAGCATGCCCGCAGTCTCTGTCAAAGGACAGGTGTTGCTTGTCTTGTCCCTTGCCGCTGTCCTTCGTTTACAGGGGGTTGCCTCAGGACACCTCCCTTGACCGGCTGTGCTTTGGATGTCTGGCCTCAGGAAGTGTTTATGGCTCCAGACGAAGGTCCAGTACCAAAAAAGCAAGAACCTTTGACCAGTACTGCCACGTACACATAAGACCCTCAGTGGGATTGGGGTTTTTAAAAAAAAAAGACAGATCTTTCAAATGAGAGGAACAAGGACTGAAGACATGGTCCAGTGCTTGCTGGTCTTCCAAAGGACCCGTTTGGTTCCCAGCACCCATATTCTGTGGCTCATAATCACCTGTAACTTCAGTTCCAAGAGGTCCAATGCCCTGTTCTGGCCTACACATGCACCTGCACGTAACACATCTTCGAATAATATTCCACAACAGGGACTGGGTTACATCTAATGGAGTTGTTGACTGTCAGGTCCAAAGAAGACCCCCAATTCCCCAGACTCCAAAATGCAGTTCAGATATTCAGGAATGAGCTCAGCCTGGACCCTCAGAGGATTCCCTACTCTGAACTCCTCCAGTTCACACGCTTCTCTCCCAGTGTCTACTGGTTCCCTTATAACCCTGCTATTCCCATTGATCTTCCTCTGCTCTGCTCCGGTGTCTCTCACTATGCCTTCTCTACTTTCTGCCCCCTGCCATTCTTCCCTCACAGATAGCCCCGGCCACGACCAGTCTCCTGGGCATGCTCAGTTTACTTCTCTCTCCCTTTGCAGTGTGCTCTCCCAGAGGCTTCTGGTTGTTGTCTCTCTCATCTCTACGATGTAAACCTCCCATGTAACCATTGCATGGAGGGGTCATGTCATCGGTTTACATGTTGGATGAAGGGTTTCTATAGGAACACCCCCCAAACCCTGACTCTTGCCATAGGTTGCTCCCCACAAACTGACAGTGAGGCCCCATTGCTGAAGACAACACCTATACAACTCTATGAACACAGAGAAGTCAAGCAAGCTATGCCTCCTGGCTAGCATCTTTGATGCAAGTCTGCAGGCTGCTGAAGCATTTAGCTAATTAATCTTTGACAATAAAAAAAAACAGGTAATGAGGTATTGGGGTAAGAACCTAAAACATCTGAGCCACAGAGGAACAGCCACCAGTGACTTCCTATCCCTTCCATCCAAAAGGGCTGAGATCCCCCTCCCAGCACCATCTTGGTACTTCCTGTCTCCTATCTATCCTGTCCTCCAAAACCTCCATGGTTAATTTTGGTCAGCTAGTGGCTAACTCCATCCTCTGATTCCAGTCAAGCTTTATTGTCACAATACAATCAAAATACAACACAACAGGCTACCAGAGGAGAAAGGTAAAAACCACCCAGCTACAAACCCTTTGATCCCAAAACCACCACAAGGTATGCCAGATCAATGGCGGCACAAAGCTTGTGAAAGTACATAAGCTGTGTCTGTTTTGACTTAAGGTCCACTCCATAAGACAGAGCCCATACTTGATGCTGCTTGGGTGACCAAGAAGCTGAGACTAGACAGCCCAGGAACCTAGTGTAATACCAAATACCACTGTTCTTTTAAAAACAGACAAGCAGTCCAGTGCTCCAGTGTGGGTCTCTGTCTCTATCTCCATCCATCACCAGATGAAGGTTCTATTGAGGAGCAGAAGGAGGGAGAACATGAGCAAAGAAGTCGGGACCACGAGGGGTGCACCCACCCACTGAGACAGTGGAGCTGATCTACTGGGAGCTCACCAAGGCCAGCTGGACTGTGACTGAAAAAGCATGGGATAAAACTGGACTCTCTGAACATGGCGAACAATGAGGGTTGATGAGATGCAAAGGACAATGGCACGGGGTTTTGATCCTACTTAATGTGCTGGCTTTGTGGGAGCCTAGCCAGTTTGGATGTTCACCTTTCTAGATATGGACGGAGGGGGGAGGACCTTGGACTTTCCACAGGGCAGGGAACCCTGACTGCTCTTTGGACTGGAGAGGGAGGGGGAGAGGAGTGGGGGGAGGGGGAGAAGGGTGGGAGGAGGAGGGGGAGAAGGGTGGGAGGAGGGGGAGAAGGGTGGGAGGAGGGGGAGGGAAATGGGAGGCTGGGAGGAGGTGGAAACTTGTTTTTTTTTTCTCCTTTTCTCAATAAAAAAAAAAAAAACAGACAAGCAAACCAACAAAAAAGAAATGCCAATAAAAAGTCCTAATGACGTTCTGCTATAACCGTAGGTCAGTGCCTTGCTTTGTTTAGCCACCATCAGAGAAGCTTCCTCCTTAACACAGAAAGCTGCAGGCAGACGGCATGTGGAGACTGTACCTCTATCCAGTCCCTCCCGTCACCCAGAGGGAATGGAGACACCAAGGAAACAGGTCCTCTAGGTCAGCAGTACCAGTGCACATACGGATTCACAAGGGCTGAGGCAGCATATGATTGGCTCTGGTAATTAATTATACAATGTAGACTTATGCCAAATCATTAGATTGTACACCTCGAATACATACAATACAGATTTGCTAATTAATTATTTTAAATATAGCTACAAATGGCAGACCATGCTTCCACCTGTCTGTTTTGCTTGCCTCTTTCACCAAGGGTCTCTCCAGGTTGTTCCCCAATTCCTCTTTCCATCTTACTTACAAGTGTCTTTGCTCCTAATGTACTTCACATAGAGGCCAGCCGTGATGCGGCCTCTGCTCCATAGTGCCTGAACTGAAACCACCTGGATGGCACTGTGACACAGAAATAGCAGAGGGAGGTTTCAGAGGATGTATGCAAACCGCTGCAGAATCTGATAAAGCCGAGCTGTGTTTCACAGAATCCAAGGAGAAGACTATGGAGCAATGGGACACTTCTGTCAGCAGTAAAGAGCGTGTAGAGACATTGGTGGAAGCAAACAGGACGGAGGGGAATGGGGGAGGGGTGGGGCATAGAGACAGCGCTGGAAGCAAACTCACTCAGCTGACCTTCCCTGACAGGATCAGAACAAACAAAACTGGTGGTAGGAGCAGGAAGGATTTAGGGGCTGAAGAGTGAAGTTTGTTAAATACTGACTGGAGGAAATGGAAACTCCTTCTCAGGAGGTCCTTAGAAACAGGATAGATTCTAATCTGTCTGGAAGAATTTAGGTGTGGTTTGTCTCCAGGGCAAGTGAATTGGTTTATAGAACTTCACAAAGTTTCCTGTAGGCTTTTTTTGACACCCTTCCATGACTATTTAGAAACTTACCCGGTGCCTTTCCCCACTCCGACAACGGCCCCTTAGGTGCCGAATATTTGGTGACCATATCTCAAAGCTCAGTGAACTCTCTTCTGGGAAGTGGGAGACCACCCACACAGAGCAATGATAGGCTACCACCTAAAATCTACATATTTGCCCTGCTGTGAATTGTCTGTCATCTTCATTGTTCCGTTTGTAGAATTATTTGCAAAGTCTTGTCATTAGTAATTTTTTTAAGTCTCTATTACTTTGGATTTTTTTTTAACAAAAACATTCCCCATGAAAGATGTTCAAATTAACTTTTAGTGTATGCAATAATATACGTGTGTTTTTTAACTTCAACACTCTTAAGGAAAAGAAGAAAAGAGTCTGTAACTGATGCTTGCTCCAAGCCCTGTCATTGTCGATGTGTGTGTTCTCATATGAAGAAACCCAATGCTTCCAACATAGTCTGTGAATGTTATGTTTTCTTTTCTAAACAAACAATGAGATGATCAATTTCAATCTCATGCCCAGGCCTCTATGCAAGTGTGTTTCCCATTAAAGTTCATCATAATGTTTCCAAGTGTGTTTCTCAAACAAATCAAGACCGTTTTATCCTTACATAGTTAAATTGTCTTGATTTCATTTGAAAAAAACACCATGTACCAGAGGTCAATGGAAAACGTACCGTAGTGCACCATTTTTTAAAAGTATGGTCCTAATGGAAAGATAAGATACATTGCATCTCCTAATGGAAAGATAAGATACATTGCATCTTTCGATACGAATCTCAAGAAGCAAGGCCTCCCTTTCCCCCGTGTGGTACTGTGGTTTTCAATGTTTCCACTCAGTGAATTTCAGTTCTTAAAACCAAATCTACACTCTTCCCCCTCCTTTCCCTGGCTATGTTTTCATGAAGGTTTGCCCGCAAATGCCCATTGCACCACCCCACGTGTGCTGTGCCCTGTGATTGCACCACACCAGGCCTGTTCTGATAACCACAGAATTGCCAGCCCTTATGCCCCCCAGCCTCACATGTGAGCTATCTTGAAAATCTATGCTAAATCACTTTGCAAACATAAAATCCTATTTTAAATTTTAAAGTATAAGAGTAGACTAAAATAACGATGATGCTAAAAGCAAAAGATCACTGTACCATACACAAGCAAGCAAATGCATGGTAGGACTTTTTAAAATAAATTTTGTAAAAAAAAATAATTTTATAAACTCCATTATAAAAAGTAAAACCTTGCAAATAAATGAAAACGTTCCTTCCTCAAATTTTATTTATTTATTTATTTATTTTGAATTTTTCGAGACAGGGTTTCTCCGTAGCTTTTGGTTCCTGTCCTAGAACTAGTTCTTGTAGACCAGGCTGGCCTCGAACTCAGAGATCCGCCTGCCTCTGCCTCCCAAGTGCTGGGATTAAAGGTATGCGCCACCACCGACCGGCTCTCCCTCAAAATTTAAAAGACACTTTAAGGATAAACTGTGGAATCATTCAAAAACTAAAGGATAGCCTGCTAGGGATTCAATCATTTATTTTGTAACAAATGTCACCCCAGAAAGGAATTTCACATTAAGTAATTAGATACTCTTCTTTTGAGAAAAATGCGTCACTTTAAAACTGTTCACAATAAGCTGATAGGAAGCCACGGAAACATAACTTTGGCACTTGATTTTGCTTATCAATTTGATTGAAATAAGAAACACAAAGGCTTAGATGAAGGATGCCTTGGGGGTAAAATCTGTGAAGGTATTTACAGAAGCAACTAACTGAGAAGGGAATGTTGCCAGCATCACCCGCTAGGTAGGGACCTCAGGCACAATTAGACTTGTGAGCACCAGCTGCCCCTTCTGTGCCTTGCGACCCTCCTAGATGTGAGCAGCCTGATGCCACAGCTTCTGGCCCCTCTGCTTCCATGCTTTCCTGACTACAGCCCCTGAACCCTGAGGCACAGAAAACTCCGCCTCCTCTACTTGTTTCCTCTGGTTGCTTCTTGTCAGGCATTTGCAAATGAGAAAAATAGTAACATTTTTTTAAAAAGTAAAAAAAAAAAAAAAAAAAAAAAAAGTCAAGCTTTAGCTCATTTTAAAATGTTATAACTTAACGTAGTGCTGACCATTTAAGTATCTCCCATATGTAGAGATGGGGGTTTTGTATTTTCTCTTCCCATCCACCCCCTAGCGTTAAGGTGACCATGTCCATTTAACTGGAGGAAAATAACAGCTAAAGCAGAGAAGCTAAGGGTCTTGAGGCATCCAAGAGCGAGAAGCACAAACAAACAAACAAACAAACAAACAAACGTGGGAGTGGCCATCCAACGCCACTACCCACAGTCATGCCATTTCCCACTGACGAGCGACAGACAATGAGGCGTCGAGGACCTCATGCCCAGACAGATTCTCAGTTCAGTCTGTTGTCTACCTGGACAGGTAGAACAAGGAGCCGGTCTAGTGCAGTCAACGCAAGAACACAAAGGAGGGGAAATAAGGAAACTTTCCATTGGAATGTGCAGACATCGGGCTTAGGTAGCATCCCCCACCCTTCCAGTCTTGCAAGACAAGCAGGACCTTTCCCTAGAGTGACTCATTTCTTGCACGCATTAAACATAAGTCCTTAGGGAGATCACCATGAGGAGTCCCAGAGTAAGTTGACGGCAGTTACAGGTTTTTCAGGGGTCTTGTAGAGGTAACCAAGAAATAAAGCCACAGTCTTTGGGAAAATCATCTGAATGGAGACACGGAACAGAGACAAAGATTCTTGACAGGAGAATAGACTTTAGAGGGCATGCTTGGAGTGACAATATAGTACCAGTAAGGGGTTGCCTAATGTGTGAACATGGACGGGGAGTAGCCACGGCAGTTACGGGAGCCAGGGAAAAAGGATCAAATCAAGCAGGGAGAGACAGTGAGCAACATAAAGAGAGGGGGCATGGTTTTGAAGGAGGTCAAGGGGGAAAGGAGAGAAAAACATAGGCCAGCCTGCCGAGAGCCTGCATCTGTGTTTTACGTAGAATACATCTTCATTTCACACCTGACACATGGGAGAATGAGGGCGAGGAGTAATGACAAGGTAAATAAAGTATCTCCTCCATAAGATATCCCTTTCCTTAAGAGCTAAATGATGGTTTACATTTTGCTTCTTGGAAATAAACATAATATCCCAACAGACTTGTCATATATCAGTTTCCATTACTGAAAAATTACAAAATCAAATTTGCCGACAGCAAGAGGTTTTGTTACTTGTTTAGCTGTTTCTTTCTCTTTCAAAATATGGCATGTGCCATGTCCTGCCTTTGTCCTGCTCAGACTCATTAACCCCTTCGTAGATGGTTTCACCGAGAGAGAAGCTGATGAGGCAGGATGCAAGGACAGGAACACTGTGCAGGTCAGGGAAGACAGAGAATTCCTTCAGCCCAGCCTTTGCTTGAAACTACGCATCACCGTTTGAGAAGCAGAAGTCCCATCGCAGTTAAGAGCGCTCCCTGTGGGACAGCACGTGCTGTGAAAGTGGGCAAAGGCATTTCTTCTACCTTAGCATAGCGCGGAGCTGTTCTCAAGGCCTGAGTATGGATGGGGCGGGGGGGGGGGGGGGGGTTGGTTTTGTTCTTTTGGATCTTTTCTGAGAATTGACTCCAGTGGAACAATCATTGCACAAGGACTGCTTAGTCCCCGCCGTTTGTGCTGTGGAAGCACAGCATGGCACCCAGCTGCTCACAGGTCCTAATGCAAAATGATGTATTGTGCTCTCCTTCAAACACGTTATATCATCACATGCCGAGATATCCAGAGATAAAATAGGTAAGGCTTTCTCCACAAAATCTCAGAGAAACAAACTGTAATGCTCCATGTCCATCAAGAGCAGGTAAAGCAGGAGAGGAACACAGATTCATGAGACAGCCATGGACTCCAGCACTGCCCACCTCTGTGTTGTGGGATGTTTCCATCACATTCAGCCACTCCTGAGACTGCCGATAAAGTTTGCTTTAAATCAGAGGGTGGGGCTAGGCGACCAAAATTACCATAGAGGGTTTGGAGGAATGAGGACAGGAAGTAGTAGGAGGGACTTGGGGAGAGTCTCGGCCCTTTCTCGGATTGAGGAATGAGAGAGAGAGAGAGAGAGAGAGAGAGAGAGAGAGGGAGAGGGAGAGGGAGAGGGAGAGGGAGAGGGAGAGAGAGAGAGAGAGAGAGAGAGAGGAGAGAGAGGAGGCCACTGATTGCTTCTCTGTTACTTCTCTGACCATTCAGGTTTTACCCTGATACTTGACTCCTGAGATTTTATTGATGAAGATTGATTAGATAAATACTTCTCCTCTGCGTCACAGCAGAAGAAATGTCCTGGGCAGCCTCATACTGGCGCTGGATCTCTCCAGCTTAGGAATGGCTGAATTTGCCTCTGTTTACAATTCATTAGTGATGCTAGTCACGTGGCTTCACTCCTCCAGATGAGGCCAGAGTAGTACAATCTAAAACCACGTGCCAGGAAATAGGGAGAATTGAGAATACCAGTTCCCTTCTCACTGATAAAGGTCAAGTGATGTGGGAGTGATTTCTTATTAATAAAGAAACTGCCTAGACCCATTTGATAGGCCAACCCTTAGGTAGGTGGAGTAAACAGAACAGAATGCTGGGAGAAAGAAGCTGAGTGAAGGAGTCGCCATGGTTCTCCCACTCCAGACAGACGCAGGTTAAGGTCATTCCTGGTAAGCCAGCTCTTGGGCTACAAAGATTAATAGAAATGGGTTAGATCAATATGTAAGAGCTAGCCAATAAGAAACTGAAACTAATGGGTCAGGCAGTGTTTAAAAGAATACAGTTTCCGTGTAATTATTTCGGGTAAAGCTAGCCGTGCGGGTGGCCAGGTGCTGGGGACGCAGCCTGCTGCTCTTACTACAACAGAGTGGCACCCAACGTGCTAATGAACTCCACGTAAAACCTGAGAGAGCTTAATTTTTATCACAGAAAAAAACAGAGTGCTGTTTGTTGGTGGCTTGCTGAAGAGAGAGTTCCTGATTCAGCAACAGCAGCAGAAAAAAAGCTGGGTCATTTTAAAGTGTGGCTTTCTGGGCTGTGCCGCCAATGCGATCTCTGTCTGGATCCTGCGGGAGACAGAGCTTTTGAATGGAGCATTTGGAGTAATGTGCTACGGCTTGGTTGATGGCAATGTGGACTGCTGTGTGCCTGGAACTGTGTGTGGCTCAGGGGCACCAAATGGCTCTGAGGCAGGAGCTGCTGAGCTCCGCCATGATGAACTGTGCTGGTCTCAGGCAGGAACTACCATAATTACCATAAAAACAGCGCAGTTAAGGTTTAGACTGGGCAGGAAACAGGCTGTACCTTATTACCGTATTACCTGTACATGGTGCAACTAAAGTTTTTAAGAACTGCTTAACATTTTAAGAAATGCTCCTGGATAGTAAAAAAAATTACAGATTCACAATAAAACAGATTCAGACATAAAAGACCACACTGTTGGATGAGTGTACGTAGACTTGGGAGAGAGAAGAAAGAGAATATAGAAAATAAAGTTAATGGTTTTTTTTTAAAAAAAAAAAGGTAAAGTCTTTAAAGAGACAGAGTACAGATAGTTAAGAGATTAAAAGAAATAAAGAAAAATAAGCCATGGAAAAAGGGAAAATTCACAGAGAGTCTGGATTATGTACATTGTGTTTTCTTTAAAATTTTTGACTGTGAAGGAGCTAAGTACAGAGAGACATTTCATTACATGGGCTGCCAAGCTAAACCAGAATGGATATAAGGGTATTACGATTTCAAAATTTGGGTCTAAGGATATGATGCTTTGGAGAGGGTCTTCTTTTGTTTTCACAGAGGACCAGACCCTGTGGATTGCATCTATCCCGATATGGTATGATAGACCACGACCTCCCGAAAAGTTCCTGTGAACACCCTCAAAAAATTACTTCACTCAACTGCCAACTGAGATAAACCTGGCACACAGGTTACACCCTAAATGATCTGATTAACAGCGCCCCCATTCAGCAGGAAGCAGTTTGGAGAGAAAAAACTACGCCCATGTTCCCAAAATATTATTTATAAATGTTCTTTTACATTTAAAGGGGGAAATGATATAGGTATGAATAATTTGCATTGGTATGGATTTTACAGTCAATTTTGTTATATGTATATGTATTTCTGATCTTGATTAAGGTATTGTGATTGTGTAGTTCATTAAAAAATGTAATGTATAATTAAGAAATATAGGTTAATGGATAATCATCAGTAATAGTCAAGCTTGTAGTCATGTTAGTTAGATTTTCTAGATATATAGAGATACATTTCAGTTAGATAGACATTCTTCATATCTTTCAAAGACTGCAGAATATGGCATTTAATGTTTTAATAACTTAGGACTTTTCATGACAATGAGACACTCTGCTCCTGGCGGCACCAATCTACTTCAAGAAGAAGATGGGCATCGAAGAGGATCCTTATGGAGTTTGATAGCCATTTGGGCAAGAAACTGTTCTTGCCTGGACTGTTGCATAAACTGGACAAAGAGAACCCGCAGAGAGAGGACTGCTGAACTTGCCTAAAGGTGAGATGATCTTTCGGAGTTCCTGACTCATGATAGAGTCTGCGAGACATTCTGCAGGACACAGCAGAAAGTGACTGAACTGTCTTTGGAATTTCCTGCTTGATGAAAATGTCTGCTGGATACTATGGGCCTGAAAGCTGAAGATGGATGTCCCAACGGTACAAAAGAACTTTGGGTGACTGTCCAGGCAGCGAGATGTCTTTGTCATTTCTAGAGTTTGAAGTTTCTTTGTTCTTGTTTACTTAGGTAATATTATATCCTTCTGGAGTCTTTGATGGAGTTGAAGAATGGATAGGTAGTTATAGTTTTCCATTATTATGATAAAAGATGAAGTAGATATAAATATTGTAACTGTAATTCTACTTGATAACTGTTTTGTTATATGTAATTTTACTATGTTAAAGTTAAAGCCTTTCTTTTTTGTTTAAACAGAAAAAGGGAAAATGATGTGGGAGTGATTTCTTATTAATAAAGAAACTGCCTAGACCCATTTGATAGGCCAACCCTTAGGTAGGTGGAGTAAACAGAACAGAATGCTGGGAGAAAGAAGCTGAGTGAAGGAGTCGCCATGGTTCTCCCACTCCAGACAGACGCAGGTTAAGGTCTTTCCTGGTAAGCCAGCTCTTGGGCTACAAAGATTAATAGAAATGGGTTAGATCAATATGTAAGAGCTAGCCAATAAGAAACTGAAACTAATGGGTCAGGCAGTGTTTAAAAGAATACAGTTTCCGTGTAATTATTTCGGGTAAAGCTAGCCGTGCGGGTGGCCAGGTGCTGGGGACGCAGCCTGCTGCTCTTACTACAACAGTCAAGCTTTGGCTTTTGTTGTTTTTGATGCAAATATCTGCAGGTGAACACAAAAGGTGTGTAATGTGCTTGTGTGTACTAAAATGTGGTCGCCATTGAGTCCAAGCAACTTTTTTAAATGGTGTCTTTCTAGATTCTAAAACAGTCTCTGCACCACAAGTGAACTGGTAGACATACGGTGCTTGTGAAATTGTAGAGGGCGACCACACTTCATTTCTTTCTCATCTATTGCTCTGTTCTATTCTTTCCACAGTAAAGGTAGTACTGTAATAATGTATTTCCTAGGGGCAGCATGCTATAGTGTGTGTCTGTCTGTGTGTGTGTGTGTGTGCGTGCGTGTGTGTGTGTGTGTGTGTGTGGCAATGGTGACAGCCCACTGAACATCCAAAAGGAAGAGAGATCTCCTTTGGTCTATTGTCTCAGAGGTCACAGCCTCTGATATGGGACAGGGTGAGGCAGAGCTCAAGATAATAAGAGAATGGTGTAAGATTGCTCAGCTTGTGTTGCCCGAAGACCGAACACTCCTGTACCATCGAGTTGCTCCATTCTCCCCATTCAGGGTAGATCTTCAACATTCGTTCATCATCTCTGGAAGCACCCCTCCACTACCCCCCAGAGGCATGCTTTACTGACCCCGAGGAGGTTTTGATCCAGTAAGTTGACAATCAATATTACCTGTTCCAAGTAGGTTGGGAAGTGAAGCAGGGCAGACCCATGAGTAGGAACCTTGGGTCTTGTTCATGAGGAACGTGACTCTGAGTCCCTTATTCAATTCTCTGCACTTCCATTCCCTCATCTGTAAAATTAACTGCTGTGGTTTGCATATGGTTCTATACATCCTCTAGAGAGAACAGCAATGTCCGGGGCTGTGTGATCATTCCAAAGTGTCCAGGATAGGTGCAGAGAAAGCGATGGCTATGTTTGTGGTCATATATTTCCCTGTTCTCTGGGTCATTGCTACAGACTGTGTGCATGCCCCCACCCGGGCTTCATAAATTGGAATTCTAAGTCTCAGTGTGATAATAACAAGACAGTGGGTCTTGGGATGTAATTAGATCACGAACAAGTAGTGTTTGTTTGAAAATATAGCAAAAAGAGTCGTCTTTCTGCTCGGTGCCAAGTGAGGACGCAGCAGGCAGGACTCCCTCCCTCAGCAACTCAGACGAGGCCCCCACCAAAGCCTCACCAAACTGCCACCCACCTGGGTTTCAGACTTCCAGGCTATCTAACAGTGGGGACAAAATGCCTAGGTTTTTGTTATTGTTTTGGTTGCTGGATTGAGTTTTGTTTTGTTTCGGCTTGTGTGATGCAGCCAGTCAGAGGCATTGTGCTATGCCTGGACAAAGAGAATGGAGACAGTGCCCTGGAAACCATACACAGAGCTTCACACAGCTCTCTGCCTCTGCTCTTGATCCTTCCGGGTAGAGAGGGCATTGGGGGAAAGGCGTCTCCCCTTTTGGTTGTCAAAATTGATGAAAATGAGGCATCAGGGTCTATTTGAGATGGGAAGACCTCTAGGATTGGTATTTCCTATTGGGAAATGTACGGCAAAACAAATGTGTGTTCTTTCCAGAGTAGACTAAGCAATAGCAGAGGGAGGGAACGCCACCTTCTAGGCCACATTTTCCTCTGTGGTCCCAACCTAAGCCTGGCCTCTCTGTCTTCCCATTCGGCTCAGGCATCTCCAGCCCCATCAAGAGAACCAGTGACAGAAATAACACCATCCACGCTGGTAAAGGATGCATGACCCAGAGAATTAAGGACAGGTGCCGGGGCAGCTCTACCCTCTCCTAAGACGACAGCAGAGTGCAGGCCATTTTTCTGCCCAAGTCAGAGGTTTGTCAGGACATCATATCTAAAACTGTCGCTGCTATTGAGAGGTGACCTGGGTTATAGGCCAGGTGATCTGACATTTTAAGGACGGACGTCTGGGGGAGGGGACTGGGAATTAGTTTCATTGTAGAGTTCTTTGCCTCGCAATTGCAATATCCTGGGTTTTATTCCTGGGATCGTTTTATTTATTTTTAATTGATGAGGAACTCAAAGCTTAGAAGCTGTCTCATTAGCTGGGAGAAATACAGAACCAGATGCTAAATTTCCCTGGGGTCCCCTAAGTGTTAAACTCCAGAAAAGACCCCACAGTTCTTTCACCACTTAAATGAAGCTTGTTAAATGTTTTAATTAATACAAAGCATCAACTAGCGTTGCTACCACAGATATATAATTTAGGTATGATCCATATTTCAGTAGCAAAATGAAGTCAATGGGATAGTAAATCCAAATAATATCACAGGCCACAGAGATGCCACCCAGCTTGACAATCTAAGTTAAATTCCTAGGACTTAAATCATGGAAAGAAAGGACTAATCCCATGACTTGCCCTTGACTTCTATAGGCATGTCAGGCTATGAGTGCACGTATACACAGGTGAATTATTTAAAAAATATATAAAAGAAATAAAAAGCAAAATATTATATGAAAAAAAGAATCTGAAAAAAAATAGCTTACAGATAGAATTAAGCTATAAACACTAGGGTATCTGAACAAAGAAACTGTGAAGTTTGCTACCTGTGTATGATCACCCTACACTCTCTGGCAGAGGAACTCTGGAGCTGCTGCCAGAAGCCATGCTCACGGTAGGCCACACCAAGACGAGCAGTCACAGAAATAAATGCTCACAGAACGCCATGAGTCATCAACCTACAAACGACAAAGATCGGAAATAAGGGATTTTCTTCACCCCAAAGACATCCCAGTTACTAAAGCTATGATACAAAATATAAGTAAAGTCAACAAAAGGAAATGGCAAAGGAATGTACGTAATTACAGCAGAGACAGGATGCGTAGCGTCTTCTCCGCGGTAGTCAACAGGGCAGACCAGCTCACGCCACACTGACTGAAAACACAGAGGGGATTACACAGCGTCATGTCGTAGAAAGGGCTTAGCTGACTTCCTTTCCTTGAGTGGCACCCGCACATTAGAAACAATGCCCCCAAACTCCCTCAGTGAAAGTAAGAGAGCGGTGAAATAGTTTCCAGACCACCTACGTCTAACGTACGCTAGGTTACACGACACATTCCTTTCCGTGGGTGCGCTTTTTATAGCCGTCATTCCAGTGGCTGGGGAACTGTGAACGGGTGATGGCATTCAATTAATTCACAAAATGCAGCTGTACTTCAAGCTCTTGGCAGATGACCAACAATTTTAATGTAATATTTTTTAAGGAGAAAATGCAATAAGAAGTCTCCGCAAGAATATTGTATAATTTTCCTTTTAGTACTTAATTTGTTGAGAGACACCAATATGTGTGTGCTGGAAAACTATTACAGCCAAAGTGAGGATCCATACCTCCGCGGCGACTGGGAAATGTGATGGCAGTGTCATGGGAGATACGCCTATAAGGAAACACTGCCACTCTTCACATTCTGACACCCTTGGGAGACACATTAGAAAAACGGCAGCTTAAACAAAAAGTGCTTGAGTTTGCACAGCTCAACAATAAAAAAGGAAGCCCGGCCGCGGCCACCAGTCTTGCTCTCTCCTCTGCGCGATTGGTTTCCTCCATTGTCAGCTCCCCATGCAGAAGGGGATATGGTTGACGGCACCATGGAATGAGTCCGGGGAAGGAGTATTCCTTTCTCTTATCCTCCTACTTATTTTTGTACATGTGCATCTCCATATACGTGTGCCTGTGAATGCGTATGTATGGGACATGCGTGTGGAGGCCAAGAGAAAATCCTGGGTCATCCCTTGTGTGCTAGTTATCTTTTTTGAGACAGACATGGAACTCACAAACTAAGTAGACTGAACTGGCGGACACACAGAGATCTCCCTGACTCTGTTTCCATAGTACAAGTGTGTTCTGCCACACCTCAGTGCTGTTTTCAAGGATGGAGCCTGGGATCACATTCAGGTCCACATGCGTAAAAGGCAAATATTTTACCAAGTTAGTCATCTTCCCAGAACCCCAACACACACACACGCACGTGCATGCACACACACACCTCACACACACATGCGCACACACACACCTCATTTTAATGACCTATTTCTGCTACAGCTGTTTACAGCTCTTAATTGTAGAAGCCTTGTGGGTTCTGGTGGTCTTCAGACTGATTTCTGCTTCTTAAATTTCCATATCAGCAGGCAAAGGGTAAGGAACTGGGCAGAGCCTAAATGAACTATTTTATCATTTCTACCCATAGCTATGGGAAATATCAAACATCTTGACAAATGTACCCTTATTGTGAAAACGGGTCTTGCTTTGCTGAAACCACAAATGAATTCATGAAACTATAATTATTTCCTAAAACTGTAAAAGTCCTAAACTTAAAGTGTAAAAACTTTTCAATGCCTTTGCAATTTGCCTGGAAATTGTTTCATTTGAACCATTTTCCAAAATGGAGTGCTTCTAATTAAAATGAGTATTGAATGTTCCTCTGCCGTTTGCTTTTGATTAGCACACGTGAACAGGTGCTAGTCAAAGCACTGAGCACCGGAAGCTGGTAGCTGAGTGACCACAGAGAACATAGCTAACGTGGCCACTAAGACACTGGATTACAGAAAATAGTTTAGGGTCTAAGCATATAATAGCACCGGCTTTAATCATCTGCCTGATTGCCAGTCAACACCACGAAGAACAAACACAGGAAGAACAAACACAATTAGAGCTGTAAACAGCAGCCCCCTTGCTTTTGGACGCTGCTTTAGGAGACTCTCCCACTCATGTCCACAAGCCCTCAGAGAGTGGGTGTCTTATGGGGGTGGGGGGAGGGAGAAGTGGGGGGAGTCTCAATTTCCCTGTCTGCCTGACCACAGGAGTGGGAACAGTGAAGGGTACCAGGTTCTCCAAAACAACATCCTCGTGCAGGGAAAAAGAAAGGTTAAATGACCAGTCTCTGGCCACCTGTGCTCACAGCCTTCCTGGAGTCCTGGCCTTCGAGATGTTTCCTGCCACCTTATAAAGAAAACGAGAGACACAGACACTGTTGCTCAGATTGCTGAATGCCCTGCTAATACAATCATCCATAAAACTGTAAAGTTATTTCTAGAAGGAACCTTCATTCTGAAAATTATCTAAATGATGAAAGTATCCAAAAGAAAATCCCAGGATCCTCAGATGGTTCAGTTAGAATCTTCACACACACACACACACACACACACACACACACACACACACTGTAAAATCCGTATGCAAATATATCAAGCTCTTGATACATAATGTCTCCAATGACAGAATGATCGAGCTCTACGCTGCTCCTCTGTTTAGTTAAGTATATGGCTCATTTGAAAGCTTTTCAGAAAGACGAGACAAATGCTCTTTGCTTTGTTAATAATATATATTGTGGGAATTGTGTTTTTAAATTAAAAATCAATTTATGGTTTTCAATCAGGCATCAGTGAATCCAGCCTTATGTCCTGGTGGCATCGCATACCAGTGCCTCCTGGGGGCTTATCACCACACTGACTTGGTTAGACATTAGAAAGAAGTCGTCTTTCTCACCCTGGCTGCCTGAGGACCATTCCCATCATAAAATCACAGGGTCTGGACTAGGAAGCTCATGACAAAAATCCAGAAATCCATACATGTAAAGAGAGAGACAAGTGAAAGCCAAGAGACAAGAATGATTGAGGGCATTGAAAACGTTGCCTTCTGATTTGGTCCAATTATCCTTGTTGTAGTAAAATACCCGAGACTAAATAGTGTATAAAGAAAAGAGGTTTACTTGGCTCATCGCTTAGGAACCTGAATGTATAATATGAGGTAGCTGTTCTTTGTTGGCTTTTTCTAGGTGTCTTGTAGTGATGGTACTTTGGCAGGCACCTGTATGGGGAGGTCATATCATGACATATGAGTCCAAAAACAATTAAAGGGCCAGATTCCATATTATTTACAATAAGTTACTCAGGTAGTGAACTACCAGGTCCCAGGAAAACTACCTTCCTTCCTCCTAAGGGCAGTGCCCCCAGTGACCCAACAGTCTCCATCGGTGTCCACCTCTCCAAGGCCCCAACACCTCACCACCAATAACAGTAGTACTCTGAGCACTGGCATTTTGACATGAATCCTCGGGGACCAATGACATCAAAACCACAACAGCAGCCTACCTATCCCTATGAGCATGTATGTGCATGCACGTCAATGAACACAGGCACACACATCCAAAGACAAAGACATCTGTGTACACGTGGATGTGTGCACACGTATTTACACAGAAGGTGTCCTTTGAGAGACGCAACCTGCCTGATGGCATTCACAAGACTCAGGAAAAGCTTGACAACTCTCACCAAGTCCAGACAGGACGTGAGGATGGTTAGCTCCGTTGACTTCACAAGTTTAAGTGGTACAGGTGAAGTCAGTTTTTATACATGATGTCATTTCACCCTACAGACTCTGCGGTTTCAGGCAAAGAGTCCTGTCCTTGGCGTCATTACAGAGACCAGGCCCTGATCCTCCTCAGGTGACTCTCCCCCACTCCCACAGCATCCACCGAGGTACCGACTCCTTGGAGTTCTGTTTACCCAAGGGTCTGAAATGATGAGATGTTCTCACCCAGGCCCAATGGGTAGGAATGAGGGCCCCTGCTTGGAAAAATGGGGAATCCTGGACATGAACTCAGCATAAAGTCATACTGAATTTGTCACAAGTTTGCAACTGAAGATTACTTGAGTTCCTGTGTGAGCTTTTGTATCTCTTCCAGATAACACAGACCTATTCCTGAACAAGACTCACTTTCTCTTCCTGTGCAGGCAGGCCTTTGGGAGTCATACATGGCCACTGAGGAGGAAGAAACTGGGCTAGAGAGAAGCGGAGATGACGGCGTCGCTGAGAGAACTGAGGGGAGCTCCGTGTGGCCAGTGTCCTCCAGAGCCCTGATGACAAAGGCTGACATTCCCGTCTGCAGCTCAGGACCAGCTGCCACACTGACACTCAAACCCCCAGGGGTCATGAAGCAAGTGACACCATAAGCACATGGCTCCCTGACCAGAGGATGTCAGAAAGAGGACGAGGAAGTCAAATGTGATCGAGACGAATGTTGTTCATTGTTATCTACATCGGCCTAGCAGAGAGTAGGTGTTGGTGATCATTTTTAATTAATATTTTTTACTCACTTAAAAGATGAAAACTGATCATTGGAACTATTTAATGAAATACTAGAAATTTTTAAGCTGTGTGGATTTAATAAAGTCCATCATGCACATGGGTTTTTTTTTTCTCATCTACTTTTCCTTCAGATTTCTCCTTTGTATATCAACATCTCTAAATGTCAGCAATCTCCACAATAATTTTCCTGTAAATACTATATCCAATCTTTGTTGGCGGTAGCATTAATTAGATAACAAAAAGCGTAACGAGCTTGAAACATCTTCATTTTGCTACTGAAAAAACATGAGACCCAGTGGCAGCAAGGGACTTGAAATTGGCCAACAACTAGTTAATGTCGGAGTCGAGGCTAAGCCCCACATGCCCCAACTTGGTGCTCAGGGCCCTTTCTTCTCATCCAAACCCACAGGCACGGTGGTGAGGGCTTTCAAACTGAGGTATGCGCACTGCTGCAGGCGATGGCAGGAGGCCAGGGAGGTGAAGCCACAGGATAAACACAGGGTGTTTGGCTTCAGAGTAAATATTACTCAAAGATTTGAGAAGAGTTAGGAGAACCACTTTATTTTTTATTAAAACAAGATTGATTATAAAGGAGGCTGCACATTCTAAATGAATTTTTAAGATTTCAAGTTGGTTTCCTCTAGCTATCATTGTAGCACATGGTAGTAAAGGCCTTCTGTTCATCCTGCTAGGGATGCTTGCTAGAATAATAAAATAATAAAAACAAGAACAATGATAGTAAATTTGCTAACATATGGACATTTGGAAAAGAGTTTTTCTGCTAAAGTGCCTTTAATGGCCTCTGTCCTTGCCATTCTGTGGCTGTCCACGTTATTTTAGCCTCCATGATCATTAAGTAGCAATATTTCTAAGACTACATTAAGATGTTACAATGAAGGGCCAGAAAGAAGGATCAACACTTCAGGGCATCCCAGATGAGAGAATCCCAACTCACACAAGAGATCACAGAGAAGCCAATGTGACTGGAACCAACGCCCAGCTAGCCCACAGCTACTACAAACTAAAATCCTTATTAGAAGAGAGTTGCCAAAGGAAACGCTGTCTACCCAGTGCTGACCCACGCAGTCAGAAGCTCTGTTCTCTTGTGAGATTGGAATCTTGGGGAACCTCAATACTACCAACCTCATTCTCAGTCCTAGGTCTGGGTGCATGATGAGGCCTCGGTGCGGAGATGTTAGGGACACCAAAACCTCAGGATTAAATTAAAATTTGAAAAATTTTAATGCTATGCTTTCAAGTCAAAACTGATGCCAAATAATAATCCATGAACAAAAACGTCAAATTTTATATGAGAATAAAATTGTATGCTTTTCTGTTTGAATGGGGCTACCCCAAGACAGCTGAGAACCGCTCCTTTTCCTTCCGCGGCCTAGGGGAAACCTCCTTTCTATAAACGAAGCCTGCTGGTGCTCATGTCTGGACTCCGTGAAATTATCACTGGGCAGCTGCTTGCTCTGGTCCTCAGACCCACTCCTACTCTCTGGCATCGCTGGCGCCACTGCACGCTGTGAACCACACATCTCACGGAAGAGAGGACACGGGGTGCTGTGATGTACTCGGTAAACGTCATAGAAGTCAGGATTTGGCTTCAGATCCTGCCTGATTTGCACTGAAAGACCGTGGGAAGGGAACAATGAGGCCTTGGCTAAGCCCAGGGGACTATTAGTGCCCCTCACCGCCATAATTTTCCTGATGTCCAGTTACCAGAAGTCCACCTCGCCGCCCGTCTTGCCATGCTCCAGCCTCCAGAAGAAGGCGAAAAATCCTCTGCAAAGCAGTCTCCAGGTAAAGAAGGCCTCCCTTCCTTATCAGATGAACAGCCTGGGAGCAGGAAGGGGGCGGGGGTGGAGGACGACGGGGGTCTGACAATACTCCGCTCCTAGAGGCCACCCCTAGTGTCCTGGTACGGGGAATTCTGTGGTGTTAAACCCCATTCAGTCCCTTTAGCCTCAGGGGTTTCGGTACGATTGGGATCCACACTAAATCCTAACCTGGGCTGTGTTGCACAGGGGTGCAGGAATTGATCCTCAAAGATGTTTCTTTCAGTAGGTTTTAGTGCACCATTTGGTCATTTGGCGATTTTAAACCATTATCTTTCTGTATTAAATTCTGAGAGTGGTAGTGGCGAAGGCTGTTGTGTGGAAACGCCCCATCGCAAGTCTGTAGTTTTCTACATTTCTCGATAAAGAACCAATTAACCTGAAATCAGACAGACAGACAGACACACACCAGGCTGCTAAGCTGTTCCCAAATTCAACAGCATTCCCAAATAGCAACTCCCACTCGGTACAATGCTGCAGACCTAAATTGTACCTTCACACAGTGCCCACCTGGGACCCCACTCTGGTGGTGGGTGCTTTCTCCCTCCTGTGTTCCGTTCCCTCCTCGTCCTTTCTCACGAATTTGCACGTTGCCACAACTTTCTATGTGTCCTTTTCTCTCCTCTGAGCTGTTGGAACTCACCAGGTCTACAGATTTACCCTTCAGTTTCTGATGGAACCCACATCCACCCACACAGTTTTCTTCTGAACATCTCACCTGTGGACTATGTTTCATCAAGGCCAAAAGCTCAAGCGTTTCTCAGCTGGCTGCATCTTCCTTCCAGGCTCTTTTCTCCTCTTCAAACAAGCCAACAGAACACTGTCACCAGCATGACATCATCACAATCCTTGCCTGTGCCTTCTCCTTGCCCTTGTTATCTGCCTTTGCCTGGAGTCTCTGTCCACACACCGTAGATATTAGCCATTGTTCACTCCCATTCCCTGTCACGGAATCATTCTTGATTTCTCAGAGGTGGCCTTGCTCCGTGCCTGTACCCCTCTCTCCACCGTAAGCTATACTGCACAATGCTGCTAGAGGCATCTTCTGGAAGCTTGTCCCATCCTCTCTCCAGTTCAAAGACCCTGTAGGATGCTCATATCAGCCCAGCGTTAAGTCCAAAGTTACATTCCCCACTAGTTAACTAAGCCTACCTTAGGTATCATCAAGGAAAGAGAGCCAGAGAAGTAGAAACAAGTCTTTGAGATAACTTCACAGGACACATTGTTTAAAAGCGGTAGCGTGGCTGTCACATGAGGAATTAGACCTTCATTCGGCAGTCTTACTTGCATGTAGTTTGTGCAAATGCGTGTAGACGAATTTGTGAACCATGTGCTATTAAGTTAATTTCAAGTGACAGTTTACATAAAATGTGTGGTTTTCAGTTAAGTTATTGAAGCCCATTAAAGTGTTATTTGGGTAGTAATTAAGTGCACAAATCTTAATTAAATTCCAAATCTAAATTCAAAGTTAGCCCTTGTGGTATGATTTCCAAATCCTTTTTTTTTTTTTTTTTTTTTTTGATTTTTCAAGACAGGGTTTCTTCGTAGCTTCTTTTTTGTTCCTGTCCTGGAACTAGCTCTTGTAGACCAGGCTGGCCTCGAACCTCCCGAGTGCTGGGATTAAAGGCGTGTACCACCACCGCGCGGCTCCAAATACCTTTCTTAACCTATTTTCCAATTGTTTTCCTCCCGCCCTTGCTCTGTGCTCAAGGGTGTGTGGTACTAAGGTCTTGTCGTTCATCTCTGGAGTACTCAGTACCTTCTTCCATCAAAATCCTGGTTCTTGTCTCTATTTTTTATTGATATTTATTGAGCTCTACATTTTTCTCTGCTCCCCTCCCTACCTCTCCCCTCTCCCCTTCAGCCCTCCCCCAAGGTCCCCATGCTTCCAATTTACTCAGGAGATCTTGTCTTTTTCTACTTCCGATGTAGATTAGATCTATGTAAGTCTCTCTTAGTGTCCTCATTGTTGTCTAAGTTTTTGAGGGTTGTGATTTGTAGGCTGGTTTTCTTTGCTTTATGTTTAAAAACCACTTATGAGTGAGTACATATGATAATTGTCTTTCTGGGTTTGGATTACCTCATTCAAAATAATGTTTTCTAGCTCCATCAATTTTCCTGCAAAATTAAAGATACCGTTATTTTTTTCTGCTGTGTAGTACTCTATTGTGTAAATGTACCACATTTTCCTTATCCATTCTTTAGTCGAGAGGCATTTAGGTTGTTTCCAGGTTCTGGCTATGACAAACAATGCTGCTATGAACATAGCTGAGCACATGTCCTTGTGGCACAATTGAGCATCCTTTGGATATATACCCAAAAGTGGTATTACTGGGTCTTGAGGAAGGTTGTTTTCTAATTTTCTGTGAAATCACCACACTGACTTCCAAAGGAGCTGTACCAGCTTCATCTTGTCTCTCTTTAAACCCAGCCTCTTGGTTCTGCCCTGAAACCTATCACCCAGAACAACAGGAATTTGTCCTCTCTCTTCCTTGATCACAATGTCTCCCCTTTCTTATAGCCCTTAGCATTTGCCACCTTCCTGTATCTGCTAGGTACCCCTGATTGTCTCCCACTGACAGATCTGTTCACAGACATCAGGTATCTTACCGAATGTATCCCTAGCTTTACCAGGTAAACGTTACAGACTGGTCACAGCCTAAACTAAGCAAGCCACAGTTTTCCATGGGTGGCTGGGTGATTGTGTTTGGATCTATTGTTCCTTTTAAAGAATGTCTGCCACATCCATCCTGCCATAGAAAATGACATGAAAATTCCTCATGAAAACTAAGTAGATTCACTGTATCATTTCTGCATCTTTTCCTGAATGCCATGGAAGGGAGAACTCACGTGGTATCTGTACACCCACGGTCACAGCGGCACAGTTGAAGGCAGATCAATCCACTTGTCTATCTACATGAGTGTATAGATACAGTAGAATGTCACCGAGCTTTGCAAAGTGAATTTCTGATACATACTACCACATAAAAAGACATTCTGCCGATGGGAGTAAACCAGCCACCCATGGCCAAGTGCTGCAGAGATCTGTTTACTCGAGGTCTGTAGAAGAGAGACTCTCATAGAAGCAGGAAGCAATGCCTGCCTGCCATAGCTTGAGGGGTGGGGTGGGAGGGGCATGTGTGAAGGGCGGAGCTTCAGGTAAAAACAGAGGGAAGGTTCTGGAAGAAGACAATACTGGTGGTTCTACAGCAGTGTGAAGACAACGCCTTGAGGATGTCCCTGATCCTACAGAGCCATAAATCTGAAGATGGCAAGACGGGTAAAATGTGTGTGTTTTTCCACAATAAAATCATCAGGGAAGGATGCTGGAAGTCTCTTAAAGGAAGGGCTGTGTGTACCACCAGTGATGCTCTGGAGGGGCTGCTGCCTCCGTTGGCTGGAAGTAACCTAAAATGTCACAGCACAACTTGGTGGTACTTTGATATTCAAACTCTGTGCTGCAGTCATATAAAATTACTGGGTGAAAAGAAACATACCATAATAAAAATTGTATAAGTGATTAATTGTTCCAGCGATTTACAGCTTAGGGTGATATTTGCAAGTTCCTATTCATCTCTTACTTTTCTAAAAATGTTTTGAGCCTTAGTATTTCTTCTGTGGCTGAACTTTTGAAAATGCATAACAATGGTTATCGAGTTATTACATATTTATTATAAAATATTAAAACACTTCAAAATACATTGCCTTGAGCTAGGCACTGTAGCATTGCCAACAGCCCCAGCTACTCGGAAAGCTGAGATGAATCACTTTCAGCCAGGAGTTCAAGACTATGTAAGACCGTGTCTCAATACACTTGCGCTCACACACACACACACACACACACACACACACACACTTACTTTATATATAGCATATGTACACTTGTATATAATATATATTCTAGAAAGTAAAACTTCATGATCACGTGAGGCTTTTGTTTTCAGTTTGGAATATGTATATTGAGTATATATACATATATATGTATATATATTTAAATTTTAATAGAAAACAGGCATTGTGGACTAACACAAATTACATTGGCAATAACTTTTTACTTAAAAGCATCCATCTAGACATCCATTTCTCTTCCTGGTCTCCAGAGAAACAGAGCCACTGAAATGCACGAGCATATAAGCAGAGATTTACTAGGAGGGATGGGCTCGCCCAGGTGGAAAGACTGGACCTCTCAGAACCGGTATCTGCAAGCCGGAGGTCTGAGACTGGCCATGGCTTGGTTGCTGTGAAGTCCAGTGGCTGACGACGGGGAGTTATGGAGAGGAACATGGGTGTCCAGCTTCACAGGTGTAAAGGATGTGCCTACCTCTGCCTTTGTGCTCGATTTTCAGCATTCAGTGGACTGGGTGATGACCACGTCACTGGGAATCAGTTTCTTTGTTCAGGCAGCCAGTTCAAATGCCGTTCTCTTCTAGAGACACACTCACCAGCTCTCAAGATCATGCTGTACCAATTCCTGTGCATCTCCTAATCCAGTCAACACGTAAAATTGAGCATCATACCCTTCTGCTTAAATTACTGTACAATTGTTCCCCTGTGAGGTCACACCTTAATCTATACTCCAATTACTGGGAATATTTCATAGCCACAGAGATTATGTTGAGATTAACAATACATTTCTCTGTGCAAAGTTACCTGCTTCTGAGTAACAATGGCTAGGTGAGGTGAAAATTATAATTTTGTAACTTTAAAATTATAAACTTTAAATTTGATAGCTTTAACAGAATACACATTTAATTCTACTTTGGGCTTTAAGTCACTTGGCAGTATTGAGATTGACGGTGCATAGTGCAGGCTGAGACTTTAGATGTGTAAACTGAAATACCCAGGTCAGAGCATCTGAGCCTGACCCAGCGAGTTTTTCCAAGATTTGGTGTTTGTGAGTGTAAAATATAATCCGGCTATTGGAAAACTTGAGCCCAAGAGTGTAGGTTCTGCAGGCCCCCAGCTTCGGCTTGATTGACAAGAGTCAAGGGAAGTGAGAAAGTTTGGAGCCTTTCTCCTTCACTGGTCGCTAATATCTTTCTGCCCCACTCGCTCGAACTCCTTAAAGTGCCTGAATAGCAAATCCACTCTCAGAACCTTATAAATCCCCTCCTGACCCTGCAGCCTTACCACCCACGTCCAGACCCCGCAGAAGAGCTGTGATTGTTTGGATTCTGATAATTGCGATGTTTGTGGGCCTCAGCACTGCGCCAGAGACCCCTTCACTTCTGTTGCATCCTGTTAGCTCTACTCTTGAGTGGCCCGTTTCCCCTTAGTGCTCTCAGTCAGGAAACCTACAAATGTTTATTTTGTAATTATTAAAGAAAAGGCAGTGGCTGTTTGGAGTTGCTGCTGGATTTGTGCTTTTAAAATAAAGCCTGTGGCAATAAAATAGAAAAGACCTTAATGTACCCTGAAAAAAAATGACATTTAATCTTTTATTTGGTCCTTGCTGAGGACTTACCTGTACTGAGCATACTGAAGCAGACCCTTGAAAGATCATCCCTAAAATATACATGTATTTTATAATAAAATTACATCATATTTTACTCCTCTACCTCCAACCTGGCTCAGGGTGTTTTCTATACATACAGAACTTTGTCAAACACTAATTCTTCATTTATGAAGGAACATTTAAGAATAATTGTTAAAGAATTAAAATACCCTACCTCATAGAGAATTAACAGCTTAATCATGGTATATGCACATACATATGTGTTTCTTTTTTTCCTTTCTGGTTAAAAGTTATTTACACATCTGTGCCTAGGGTTAAAAATAATGAGATTCAACTACAAAGATGAGTAAATAATATATAATTGTAGTGTTGGAATTTATCAATTTAGAGTGGTTGCCTCCATATTCGACTTTCTTTTGATCTCTTATAGACATTGTTATTGACTGCAAATGTCTCAGTATTTTTGCTCATTGGAATGTGGTTTGACAGATTAATTATATGTTATCAGGCAGTTGAAGATCAGGTAAAGATATGTGGCCACAAGAGGGATGCGGATGTCTTCGAGCTGTTCCTCTCTAGAAAGTAAGTGTGCTTTTTTGGAACAACACAGAGGGGTATCAGTTATAATCTTTTATAAAGGCAAATGTTTTTTCATTACCTCTTCTTCAAGGACTGGGTGGGTGACTGTAGTCTGATCACTTTAGCCCCTCTGGGAGTGTACCCCTTACACTGGAGAGGCAAGTGCTATTAGTTCATGCTTGGGAAGCATGAAAATCAGAGGTTGCTGAGCCAGGCTGACTAGAGGTGACCTTGGGATGTTATGGAACTTGCCTGTTAGGGCTATCGCATTGTAAAACCAATAGAACATGAGTTAAACATCAATTTTAGAAAAGCGGTGAATGATTTTTAGTGTCATTATGTCCCTACCAATACTCATTACTTCTCAAAAGCTGCAAATATTAACTCAGTAGGTACCATTTTACCTCATTAAGCAATCCTACCCTTGTGTAATAATACAACCTATTTCAGGCTGATTGTGACGTGTAGGAGAATTAGAAACCACAGAGGGATCTGGCACACGGCAAGCACTCAGTTATCCTTAGGACAATTAATATTATTGCTATTGTTAGGAATATTAACCTATTGTTCCAATATAATAAAAACCATTATTGTACGATAACCCCTAAAACCACTTATATTAATTTGTTAGCAAACAGGAAAAATCTTTTCCTTTACATCAAAGAGGCATTCTCCATAACACAGAAACCCCAGTGTCTGCAACAGACCCAGGGACAAGAGCGAGAGGAAGCGATGCACACAGTTGGACTCTGACCACACTGTATTTCCACTGGCCACTAAGAAACATCCTGCATGGCCACTGTCTGCATTTTAATAGCAACAAAACTGCTCTGATTCATATGCATCTCTCCAAATTCATAGGTTAAAAACTAAGTCCCTAATGCAGTGGTGTAGAGATGCAAGACCACTGAGAGCTGATTGACCCTTGAGAGCTCTGCATCTCATTCACGGATTAATGGTGGAGTTACCAGAATAGGATCGTTGTTTCTGGAGTGAGTTCTCATAAAAGCAACTTCGCTCCCCTGCCCACACGTGTCTTCACCATGTCATAAGGCAGCAAGAAGGCCATGCCACAATGGGATACGACTCAGCATAAGAGTGGGTAGATAAAAAGAATAGATTCAAAACACTGAAACATTAAAAAGAGTGACCCTTGGCTATGAGTGATTAGCAGTTTTCTTATCTAGAAGACAGCAGAGTAGGGGCAAAAAAATATTTCACAGTCCACTTGCATAAATTAAGCGAGCTGGTATTTTGCTTAAGTCCCTGTTGCCTTTAGAGCCACAGTGTCTTATCAATGTCTCCTGGCAACTCGTCAGTACAAGCAATAGCATCATTAGTAGTAGATTTACATCTCCTGGTCTTGATTGGCTTCACCTTAAAATGTAACAATTGACTATTGATTCACGGAAGTCTTGTGCTTGAAAGTGTTTTCAAAAAAATGAATCACTTGGTCACATAATGTAATAAACAGATTTTTGGCACTGATATTACTACTCTAAGAAACCTGATAGGGTTGGCTGGACTCATTGATATGATACTCGTGGATTAAAATTTATTGGAAATTCCCAAAGTGAGACTCGTACTCAGAACTTGTTTTTATTATGTCGAGGGAAGAGAGTTGAAGTCGACACGCTACCATCACGGACTGTGCCATGGTCAGGCTATGCCATGTTCTAAGGACGCCTTCTTAGAGAAAAACGTGTCAACTACAAAGAGAGAGGATGCATTAGTGCTGTTCATTCCCCATTGAAAGTAGCTTTGGAGAAAGCAGGTATTTGTTGTTGCATCAGGGAAACTGTGTGTGAGAAGGTACATAAATCCAAAGATGGTGGAGACAGAAAATAAAGGAGAGAGAGGAGCAGATGCTCTTTGTGGAAAAAGAAGTTAAGGACTCTAAGAAGAACGAGAGCATGAGAAGAAAACATTTTGCAATGCCAGATCAGGTAGGGGTCGCCCACTGAAGGCGGTGATGTTGTGGGGAGCAGGAGTTTCATTGGAGTCAGAGTGGAGACCTGTCTGCTACAACAGAGTCCTGGCATGCCTTAAATAACAGAACTTAGCTTTACCAGAAAAGGGACAAACTGACATCATTTAACTTCTGGTGGATCACAGAATTCCATTAATGCCATTAAGAAGTGGTATACCTGGAATATAAGTGTGAGGAAACTATAAGATAAGTCAAGAATGTGGAGCATTTGGCCGGCCCGTTGTCTGGGGCTTCTCAAATTGGAAATATGTTAATGGGGAAGAGCTTGGCAAATGTAAACTTAAGATGACTGGAGTTATATCAACTGAATATAATATAGAAATATGATGAGATAAGACATAAACAAACTATAAAGGAAAAGTAGGTGAGTAGGGTGTGGATAATTTATTACTTGATGATTTACATTGCTGAATTAAACTTAATCTCCTTAGGTGTGAAAGTGGTATTATGATTTGCAGAAAAAAATAATTTGGAATCTATGGCTATTGAACTATTTAGGAATGAGAGTAGGGCTTTCACTCCTAAATCATAAGCCTCATTTTCAAATGACTCTAGGAAAATTACACACACACACACACACACACACACACACACAAAGTGAGGAAAGTGGAGTAATATATTTTTTACAGGTTGTGGGCAAAGAGATGGTGTAGCAGTCAAGAGCGCACAGTATTCTTGCAGAGCGTCTGAGTTCAGTTTTCAGCACTCATATCAGGCTGTTCACAACAAACAACTCAAATCATGATGCAGTTCAGAGACACAGCCCGTGGACTGGAACCTGAGCTGGAATCCCTAAGCACCAGCCTGCATGGGACCAGAAGGCACCATGCACGATTCCAAAGGAGGGAGGGAACCAACAGTCCTACCCAGCTGTGACGCCTATCAACCACTCAACAACCAACTTTGAACAATAACCATAAGGGTGCAGCAGGGGCAGGCATACCTTAGTGATAAGCTCAGCTCTCTATTTGGACTTAATACACACTCAACAAATGGAAGACCATGCCTGGTAATGGAAACCTAGCTAACTCCTCAGTGATAATGACATCATAATTACTGGAGGAGAATTTACAGCCTGTAGTTTACTAAAAGAGAGCAATCCCTAACATCAATCTGTAAACATTTGTCCTTAGACCCACAGGTCAGTGGAGTCTTCCTTATCAAGGAAACTTCTCTTTGCAAGTGATGGAGACCACAACAGAAAACCACAACCAATTGAATTTCACCATTGTGGAGCCCAGTCCCAACGTTATTCCCATACCTAAGACTCAGGGAATATGGCAAAGGGGGGGGGGGGATTGTAACAGTCAGAGGACTGGGAAGTTTGCTGTTTAGTAACATAATACATGTACAATGACAGGTACTGAAAAAGAGGCTATGAATTTGAAAGAGAGCAGGGATGGGTATTTAAGAGGGCTTGGAAGGAGAATTCTTGTCATTGTAATTTCAAAACAAAATAGTCTTAAAAATCATTCTGAAAATCTATAATTGTACCCCTCCTCTTTTCTTAGACTGATTTTTTTTTTCCTATACAAAAGCAGCAAGAAGGGCTTGTTTTGTTTAGAAATATCATTTACATGCTTTGAAACTTTTATCAGGCACGATGGTTCACATCTTCAGTCTCACCTATTCAGAAGGTTGAGGCAGGAGGATTGCAGGTTTAAGGCCAGCCTGATCTATACAGGAAGACATTGTCTCATACAAAATCAGAAAAGAATTTAGTTTCTTGAAGTTGCGTGACAAGTGTAACTGTGAGTGGCTGGGAATTGCACACACCTGTAATCCCAGCACTTGGAAGGTCAAGGAAAGAGTACTGAGTTCAAGTCCCATCGGGGCTATGTATAGATACTGTGACTCCAGATACATTTTAAAGTTTAAAGAGAATTGTGAGAGATGGTGCCAGAATGAGTTCATCTCTGTAATATAGTAGTATTTTAATACTACCACTGAGTGTTTATTACGTGTCCTGCATATTATGGATTTTGCAAGGTTTGAAAGAGGAAGAAACCACATGCAAGCTTAAATGCTTGATAACCAGAATTTCTACTTTAAGAACTCAAAAGCGATCTGAGAACTCCCAAATGGCCATCTCTCCTCAGAGGTGCCACCCTCTGTCATCAGCGTGTCTGTCCTGTCCACATCTGTTGCATGAGCACATCAACCATGCTAACCAACGCCGCCTGGATGGTCAAGAGGCCCAACAATTCAAGACGGGTGGGCAATGTAGTCACCAGGAGATGAGTGAGTCACAAAGTCCCTTCCTTGTCTCCAAGTGTCTGATGTCTCGCTACAACAGGACCGATGTCCAGTGTTCCCTTCATTTTTCCTCCCTTCCCAATCCCCCGAAAAGTATTTTAAAATGAACTGCCATAGTAACTATGGCTAATGAACTTTATTGGCAACACAAGCTTTTGAAATGATGGACTTTTGCAATGAGAAGGTAAGTGTGCCAACGATTCTGAAAGGATAGAGAGGCCTTGCTGGTCCCTCCCAACTAGCAGTATGGCCAGCCTTACCTGAAAGCAAATGAATTGTTGCTAATATTCATGTTTTTTTTTTCTTTCCAGGGAACTGACAGAGATTGTTGATCTTTCTAGATTTAGAAATTTAAAATATTTATGGCTCCACCATAATAAGGTAATGTTATGTTTTATCTTTAAGTTACTTAAATCTCTTAATTTTATGCTTAATTTAATGGAGCTAATATTTAGAATATTAAGGAATATTTGTACAAGATAAACCTCAAATAAGAAACACACAAGCCAATATATGTATACGTGGTTCAGAGATATCAGGTACCTATCTGTCAGACATCTGCACATCTGGTATACTGAATAAAACAATGTGGGAGATTCTATCAGGTCGCAGTTTTAATTTTGCCTCCCCAGTTCTGTGAAAGAAAGCTTGGGATCCACATCACTCCTTTCTGAATCATACAGAATCTTACAGCCCATTTGGTCAATGTCTTAGACCAACTTCATAAATGAAAATATTTTTCATATATTGCTCTTCCTTTACAGACAGGCAAACACATACCTGTGCACGCACACAAAAGTGTGCCTTGCACACACATGCACACACATGGGTGCAGAAACAGACACATGTACCCTGCCTTGATGAGATGAAAATTATATCTCCTTGTTGAGGAATTTGTTGTAATCATGTTTCAAAACATTTTACTGGCAATTAATGTGACCGTAGTGTGTGTGTGTGTGTGTGTGTGTGTGTGTGTGTGTATACACAAACATTTTACTTACCTATTCATCTGCTATGAATATTGTCAAGGTAAGCTTAGGTATACCTCTGTTGGTATTATTTGTTCTCATTTTTTGATCAACATAGCATGGTATATTGTGGCTGACTGGGTTTCTTGATGGAAGCATTCGTTGATTAGATTATTTGTCCTTTTGGTATTTAACTTTTTGCAGGTTCCGTGTTTTGTATATTGGCACTCTGCCTCATAGCTGGCAAGGGCTTTTTCTCATACCAGTCTGTCTTTAGCTCTGTGATTATTTCTTTTACTTCACGCGGTGATTATTATTTTCTCATCCTATTTCTAAATTCTTGCTAATATTTCTGGAGCTATTCGAGTCCTGTTCAGGAAATCATTACATACGGCTCTATCTTAAAATACGTTCCGTGTGCTTTCCTCTTGTTTTACATTGAGAACTCTGACCAGGCCAGCTTTTCTCCTGCGCTCTCACACTCAATTCTGCAGATGCCTGCACCTTTGTCTTTTAGTCAAAGGAAAAGGTGTCAGTGAGCCCAGTTGTTAGTGAAATGAATTTAGCTTCATCAGAAAGCATTGGGCATCACACAGCCATGTCTCTAACTTTAGGGGATAATTCTCCAGGTCAGAAACGCGATCTACAAAGCTTCCGTTAGAGGCTGTGGTTTAGAACTAAGTGCTACCAGCCTGCCCTCCTAGGAATGTCCTCAGTGTGGTGCTCCCTCTTACCCTGCCCTCGTGGGAATGTCCTCAGTGTGGTGCTCCCTCCTGTCCTGCCCTCCTAGGAATGTCCTCAGTGTGGTGCTCCCTCTTACCCTGCCCTTGTAGGAATGTCCTTGGTGTGGTGCTCCCTCCTATCCTGCCTTCGTAGGAATGTCCTCAGTGTGGTGCTCCCTCCTATCCTGCCCTCATAGGAATGGCCTCAGTGTGGGGCTCCCAGCTCCTTCCAAGCAAAAGAGCAGAATCAACCAACACTCCATCCTAAACTCTAATTCCAGTTAACTAATCGGAAGATGGTGTTCAGCCTTAAGTGTAGCTTTCCAACAGCCAGGCTTTTGTTCACTGTCCACTGATATCTCAATCTTAGCATTTTAAATTTAGATTTCCAAACACCAGCAGTCAAAAGGATGGCAATCTTTTCCCGCCAGTGAGCTGCCTTTGTGCCGAAGTCCATGTTCACAACACTGGCTCTTTAAACAGCGATGTTTATGAAAACACTTCAGTATGTCATTGACTTTTTTTTTAACCAACTGGGTGGAAATGGAAAATGAAATTGCTTTCAGTATTAACTGTAAGCATCAGTCTGTCTCTTAATCTTGAAGTAATTTCTTGGAGGAAAGACATAAAAATACCTCCAAGGCTCTGGCAGGGAACAACTGAAATGGAAAGTAGATGTTCCACTTAAGGGTATTAAAATTCAAAACTCTCCTAAGCACCCTGCCAGAACTTATCCTGGGTCACAGCACACGACCTCTGATTAAAACAAGATGGAAATCTCCAGGCACAGCAGCAGTGACTCATTCTTGTTTGCAGTGTGCTCCCTGGTCGCGGCCGTTTTGAAAGGCAGACGTACAAATGTTACACCGTGTCTAAGGGGAGAGACATGATAGGGTCGTTGTGATGTTTCTCTGCTCTCTATGAGCCGGGATTGTCCGAACTTCAGCCACCCGCTGCGTCTTCATACAGTGGTCCCACAGAGGCAACGCACAGAGAGGAAGGGGTTCCATGCCTGTCGACATTTTTCTTTCTTTTTAAGAGGGTGAAGCTGGGTGGACTGCAGGGAGAGACTGAGGCCTTTTCTTCTACTTTTGTTATGTGCAATAGACAGCGTTCTTTTTTAAATCACTTGCTTTTTCTCGAAGGAACACATGGTGTAGCTTGTGTTATGTGGAAAGGTCAACCCTTCGGACATGTTTTAACTGCTCTTGGGATTGGGGAATGAACTAAGCTAACATGAGTTTTCTATTGATTGATGATTGAGTAGGTACCCAGATCGCGGAAATTTGGGCGATGTCCCTCAGATTTATTTGGCAATGAGTTTGGGTATATGCATTTACCCATTTGAAAACACCTCACCTTTTCCAGAAAATAATTACAAGAACCCTCCCTCCTTGAATATAGGAGTTACTAATAAACAAAATCAACCATACGAGTCCCACATATTTTGTGCTTTATGAAGAATTTCTCTTACCTCAGGGACATTAACTACAATACTTTTGTCAACTTTGTTGACTTACACTTTGCTAAATGCTTAAAACATAAAAAGAAAACTGACACAAATAATCAACATAAAGCTCACTGTACTGCTGTGAAATCATGTAGATGAGCATTGTATACCTGGTCTTTACTTTTTGAAGGGGTTGTTTTACATATTTGGGTCCTTTACCTACATGCACAAATGTACCGCATGCATGCATTTGCAATATGTACAGGTGTACTACATGCATGCAGTTGCCTACATGTGCAGGTTAGTGTACCACATGTGTGCAGTTGTCTACATGTATAGGTTAAATGCATGCAGTTGCCTACATGTACAGGTGTACCACATGTGTGCAGTTGCCTACATGTACAGGTGTACCACATGTGTGCAGTTGTCTACATGTACAGGTGTACCACATGTGTGCAGTTGCCTACATGTACAGGTGTACCACATGTGTGCAGTTGCCTACATGTACAGGTGTACCACATGTGTGCAGTTGCCTACATGTACAGGCGTACCACATGTGTGCAGTTGTCTACATGTACAGGTGTACCACATGCGTGCAGTTACTTACATGTACAGGTGTACCACATGTGTGCAGTTGTCTGCATGTACAGGTGTACCACATGCATGCAGTTGTCTACATGTACAGATGTACCACATGTGTGCAGTTGCCTACATGTACAGGTGTACCACATGTGTGCAGCTGTCTACATGTACAAGTGTACCACATGTGTGCAGCTGTCTACATGTACAGGTGTACCACATGGGTGCAGTTGCCTACATGTACAGGTGTACCAAATGTGTGCAGTTGCCTACATGTACAGGTGTACCACATGTGTGCAGTTGCCTACATGTACAGGTGTACCACATGTGTGCTGTTGCCTACATGTACAGGTGTACCACGTGTGTGCTGTTGTCTACATGTACAGGTGTACCACATGTGTGCAGTTGTCTACATGTACAGGTGTACCACATGTGTGCAGTTGCCTACATGTACAGGTGTACCACATGTGTGCAGTTGCCTACATGTACAGGTATACCACATGTGTGCAGTTGCCTACATGTACAGGTGTACCACATGTGTGCAGTTGCCTACATGTACAGGTGTACCACATGTGTGCAGTTGCCTACATGTACAGGTGTACCACATGCATGCAGGGCATCAGATCCGCTGGAACTGGAGTTGTAGATGCTGGGAGTCACCGCAAAGGAGCTGGGAACCAAACCCAGGTCCTCTGGAAGAGCGGCCAGAGCTCGGAACTGCAGAGCCATCTCTCTTTCTTTCTCTTTTAAAGAAAGAACTAGAACTTATTTTTGGAAACTGCTTACATAAAATTTCAGTAATTTCCAAATAAGAGGGGGTAAGTGAAAATATTTATTTGTTTGTTTGTTTATTTTGGTTTTTTGAGACAGGGTTTCTTTGTAGTTTGTGGAGCCTGTCCTGGAACTAGCTCTTGTAGGCCAGGCTGGCCTTGAACTTACAGAGCTCCACCTGCCTCTGCCTCCCAAGTACTGGGGTTAAAGATGTGCGCCACCACTGCCTGGCACAAATTTAATTTTTTTTAAGTTTATATGTTTTAAGCCTGGATAAAATGAACAAACTGTTTTAATTCATTAGGCAGAAACACCGTAGAAATGAATTTAGGAACCTAGAGTGAATATTAGTTTTTAATTCATTTTCCACCTATATGTTATATTATTAAAATTCTCTCAAACAAAACTCAAATTTAAGTTTCTGTAAGATCCTCCCGCACTCTAGTAAGAATGGCTATCACTAGAAAAACACACGATGGGAAATGCTAGTAAGGATATTGGGAAAGGGGAGCTCATTCAGTGCTAGTGTGAACGCAACCTATGCAGCTCCCATGGAAGTCAGCCAATGAAAGGATAAAGAATGTGATATATGAGTTTTATACAGCCACAGAGAAAAGCAAATTCATGACATTTGTGGGTAACTGAATGATGACTTAAAAATATTTAAATAATGAAATTTTTAAAAGATTCTTCTCTGACTAATACTTAAAATTCTACTTTAAGAAATACTGGTATCTCAATATTCAAACATAAATGAGTTGGTTTGCACACGAATGTAGAGTTTCTGAGACTGCCACCACATTGTGCAGCCTCTGGCCTGGGAGTCTTTGCTGTTACTGATTTTCTGAGCTAGGTAACTCTTGATGGTGAGAGTTGACCATCTTAAGACATTAAACAGCATCCATGGCCTCTGCGCATTGGTTTCTAGGACATTCCCTGCCACTAATTACAGCCAAAACTGTTTCCACATACTCAGTTATCCCTTGGTGACATGGGGGGAATAGCCCCCACTACTAAGAATCACTCAATAGGACAAAAAACAATAACAAGCAAACAACAACAGCAAAAAAGGCCTCTGGAAACCTAAGGGCAAACAGGTCAAGCCTCTGCTCAAATCCAGATTTGACAGAGCTTCTTGTCGCTTCCGCTAAGTGCTCAAGAGAGAGGAAACAGTACTGCCCAAGGCGGTCCCGGTTATCGCTTGGCCCTGGAACTCCGGTCCAGCCGTTCCAGGAACCATCCTGTCTGTCTGTCTAGCCCTGGCTCCTCCCAGTGTTGGCCTGACACATGCTAGCCTTCTCTCTGCCTCCTTCACAGAGCCTTCCCAAGCATCCCTCCTTGGAAGCCAGCTCTCCCAATAGCAACAGACCTTCTTTTCCATCTCAAGGCCTTTTCCCACAACATTTATCCACTTTATAGTGTGCAATTTACTTATTGTGTGTGCATGTTTATTTATCCAATCTTTCTCTACTACTGCAACAAAGTCAGGGGCTTTTGTTTGTTTTTCCTCACTGCCTTGCCAATAGATTTCAGCAGTCTGGCATGGCCTGCTTTTTAGAAGGATGAGTAAATTAAAACCTTAGAATTTTCCCATAAATGCAAAATTCCAATTTGTCAGTGACTCACAGATGACATGTCTTTGTCATCAATTATAAACTTGAGGATAGTAAGTTAGGCATATTTTCCTCAACATTTTCCTTTTGTTAATTTGACGTCTTCGTTCCTATTTATTAGACTTCACAGTTAGGGATTTTTCTTCACATGGTCACCTATGCAAGTGAATTGAAATATTATCCTCCTGTTTAAGCAGGAAATGTACTTATTGAAAAGATACTGGGTGGATATTATGAGGCTTAGAAATAAACTTCAGAAAATTCTCGGGATCAAATGCAACTGTGGAGAAAATTAAGAACCGCATTGGAGAGTGGATTTGTGCAAACAGAGCCGCACAAGCCCATGCTACTAGCACTGTTGGTGTCGGCAGCACCAGCGCCGCGCACAGACTATGTCCACAATGCCACCACGTTCACTGCTATGGACAACACTGTCTCTACCAGCCGCTGCGCACAGACTGTGTCCACAATGCCACCACGCTCACTGCTATGGACAACATGGTCTCTACCAGCCGCTGCCGTAAGAGTGAATTCAGTATTTTGTCTTGCTGTTTGCTGATTGAAGCACAGAGTGGATATGCTGCATTGGCTTGGTCTGGATCCTGTGCATGGCTACCTGCAGGACGTCTGGGGAAGAGAGTATCTTGTCTGACAGAAAGTGCACTCTAATTTCTATGAAGAATTGCTTGATGAGGAAGCCTTGGAATTATGTAGAAGAGGTTCGATTCTGAGAAATTATGGCATCTCTCAAGTTTTATTAGATAAAAAAAAATTAAAGGAACAGAAATAATGATTCCTGAGAGAATGGCCCAGAAAGAGCAACTATTTCATGGCTGGATGTGGAACTGAAGACTTGGGAGAGGCAGGTTCTGTCAGTGTCTATCAGATTCCATAATCCCTTTAAGCAGCTCCTGCAAAGTGCTGTATCCTTGACTGCTTCCGAGTTCACCAGGACAATGAATGCTGAGGGGCAGATGGGGCACTAATGAAAACACTCACACATGCAGTCACGGCTACACCCTGACTCAGCCTTCTGCCCCTTTGAGCAGATTTCTATTTTAAATCCACTACGTACTCATAGAGCAAACATTTACAGGATTAGGTAGTTCTGCGAGTTAGCAGCCGGACCAGTGGCTTGCCCCATCTGCTGTCCTCAAATGCACACCTTTCAGTTCTTCTCTGTGATGCTCCGCCAACTCCCGGCACTTCTGCCAGACCCACACGGGTCGGCATTGCTAGTTCTTGTCCGTATTCCTTTGCACAGCAGCTGTTGGCTCCCACTAAGGAACGGGAGGGTTTGCTTCCTTCTCTTTCTTGCCCCACTGGTGCCACACACATACATACTTACCGCTTCCTGGCCTCCTGATGTGGTTGTACTGTAATTTCAGTTAAATCAATATTCGCTCATTATATTGTTAAAACAAAGTATGCTTTTCAGAGCTAAACCATGTATTATACTCCACTTTTCCTTTATTGTGCTTCTGATTCCCTGGAGTTCTTGTTTGATTTTCCCCCTTTAGGGCTGAATTGTGTCTCCCTGTATTCATATGGAGAATTCCTGATCCCTGATCCTGCGTGAATGAGTGTATTGGAGATAGTGCATTTAGAAGTAATTACGTTAAATGGGGTATTAAGGGTGGGCCCTAATCCAATATGGCTGGCAATTTTATAAAAGAGAAGATTAAAACTCACAAAGAGATGCTTCATATGCACAGAGGGAAGCCCACGTGAGACCAGAGGGAGATGGCTTCTACAAGCCAGAAGGGGCCCAAGAACTAAAGCCGCTCCCACCCGCTTCTCAGCCCCAGACATCGCCTCTACAACCGTGAAGGATTTTCTTTTCTATTTCAGCCAACCATTCCCTGATCTACTCTAGCAAACTAACATTCCTTTTCAAAGCTGTTACTACTTACTCAGTCCAAAGGCTTGTCAAGGGAACACACCTGAATGCATTCAGTTCCTCCCATTGTCTTAAGTTTGCCCAGGCCCTTTGGAAGTGCTCTGGCTGATTGACCTCTGGGTCTGTCTGTAGCTCCCGTCCACCTTTACGACCACCCTAAGGAAACCTCCCACCTCCTGGAGGGCCCGTCTTCCTTTTCCTCCACTATATTCCTGGATAAGGGTTGCGGGTCAGACATGTTTTCTTACTGTGAATGCCTGTGATTGTGTGTGTTCAGTCCTCATATTTAAACCAAGATTCAAATATTATTTTACCAGTAGAAGTTTGGGTTGGTGGTCAGGTGTTCTGACGTTCCATGATTTGTGTTGATAAGTGTGATGGTTAGTTTTAGTTTTCAATTTGACGCAATTAGAATCACCTGAAAAGGTTGGTCTGTGGGGAATTGCATTGATTGTGTTGTTACAGGAAGACCTGTCCTGTGGCAGTCAACACCAATGCCTGGGGTTAGGTCCTGAATTATATTAAGTGGAGAAAGTGAGTAGAATATTAAGCGTACGTGCATTCATCAGTCTGTGCTCTTCACCACGGAGGTAATGTGACCAATTGTCTTAATTCCTCTGTACCTCAACTTCCCTGCTGTGATGGTTAAAATGAATTCTCTCTCCCGTAAGTTGGTATTCGTCAGGGCATGTTATCACGCAGCAGGAACAAAGATGTGGTGGCATGCACCGTCTTCATCTGCTGTACTAAACTTGATAATATTTCAATCCCAACATTTCCTGTCTTTAACTTGGAGAAGTTTTCTTAAGTATTTTCATTCCTTCCTCATCTATACACATTGTTCTCTTTCTGGAAAAAACACAGAAACACACATACACACACATGCAAACAGACATATACAGACACATAATAAACACACACACACACATATGACACACACACACACACACACCTAACTGCTGAACGTAGGTCAGCGTTCTTGCAGTTTCCTCTCAGGTTCCTAATTTTAGTCTCCACGCTTTGCTGTGCATCCTGCAGCCCTTGGTCTTTCTTTCCCACACTCCCACCACGTTCTGAAAGGCTACTTTCAAACTCTGAATCTTCAAGTGCTCTTTTTATCTAAATATTTGTTTTCTTGTTCATATTTTTGTTCTTAAGAACAAGGTCTCATGTAGCATGATGGAGGTGGGTCTTATATCTTATCTGTTGCTTTCATTGGTTAACTAATAAAGAAAACTGCTTGGCCTGATAGAACAGAAAATTAGGTAGGCAGAGTAGACAGAATAGAATGTTGGGAGAAAGAAGCCGAGTCAGGCAGTCGCCATGATTCTCCCACTCCAGACAGATGCAGGTTAAGATCTTTCCTGGTAAGCCAGCTCGTGGTGCTACACAGAATATTAGAAATGGGTTAGATCAATATGTAAGAGCTAGCCAATAAGAGGTTAAAACTAATGGGCCAGGCAGTGTTTAAAAGAATACAGTTTCCGTGTAATTATTTCGGGGCATAAGCTAGCCGTGCGGAGCTGGGTGGGAACGCAGCCTGCTGCTCCGGGAGCCCTCCCTGGTGGTGGGACACAGCCCACAGCCCCTATAACAACAGTAAAACAAACCACCATTACATTATGCAATTTTAAGTGGTGCTGGTCTTTAAAAAAACTTAGTGTCTTGTACATACATGTAAGGCGAATGTTCTACTCACTGAACTACATACCCAGCTTCTAAGTGTTTATTTTTTACATGTAATCCAGTAAAATTGTACATTTGTATATGTTTTATGTAAAATGCAAATCTTTTGTATTACCCTTACATAATTACTATATGTTTTAACATTTTAATTTGTTTTCTATAGATTCATTTTAGTTTTATGTGTGTATGTATATGCATCCATGTGCACAGGTGTAGGCTGAGACCAGTAGAGATGGAGTTACAGGCAGTTGTGAGCTGTCAGATATGGGAGCTCATAACCAAACTCTAGTCCTCTGCAAGAGCAGTAAGGAATCTTAAGTCTGAGCTGTCTCTCCAGCCCAGATTTCTAACATTTTTATGAAGGTACTACTAGTGCACAAACAACTGCATAGACTTGGAATGTACAACTCAAAAACTTTGAGCAAATACACACATCTATGAAACCAAGTACCTCACTCAAGATTCCTAAAGCTCCTGTGGGCTGTGCTTGCTTGTTTGGGAGGAAAGAACACTTAACATGAGATTTACAGCCTTGGCAATATTAAAATTACACTGTCATATTGGTAGCTACAAGTACCGTATTTCCTAACAGAGTTCTGGAATTTACTTCCAGCTCTAACTTATGCAGACTGATCAGTGGCATTCCTATTTCCCTTCCCCTAGGCCACAATCACCCATCTTTACTTTCTGCTTCTAGGAGACCGGCTATTTTAGAAACTTCATGAGTAAAATTTTACTGCCTCCATCCTTCAGGAGTCTTCTTTCGCTTAGCATGGTCTCTTCCACGTTCAGACATGCCACAATGGAGGATTTCTGCATATTTAAAGACTAATGTTTCATTTTATATAAACTACTGATTGTCTGTAATCCCTTTCCCTGTTGTTTTTCACCCCTGGCTATTTTGAATCCAGCAGCAGTGAATGTGGGGGTGCGGGATAAGTCTTTGGGACCCTGATTTCATCCTTTTGGATACACACAGAAGTGAGGTCGCTGATCAGACTGCAGGAATGCCCTCCATTGCCATTACACTTCCGACATTCCCAACACAGAGTAGCACAGATCCAGCTCTTCCATGTCCTTGACACCATTGGTCAGCTTTTATATAGATTTGTCCTAAAAAGGTGTGAGGTAATTAAAATGTTTATTTTGTTACATTTTGATTTAGTTATTTGGGGGTAGAGATGGCACACCTGTATCATGGTACATGTGGAGGTCAGAGGGTACCTTGCAAGAGTTGGGTCTCTCCTTCCACTGTGTCAGGCTTGGCAGCAAGTGCCTTAATCCTCCGGGCATCTTAGTTTTATGGAGATACCATTTTATGATTTTTTTTGTTTCAAAAGCAAAAATGCCCTCTAATATCTTCAAGCATGGTAATGATGGTGGAGTTGCTGCACTGTTGTTAATAATATATTTTAATTTAGTTTAATTTAATTTAAAACTATATTTTAAATATAGTTTAATCATGAGATGTTTTTTGTTGTTGTTGTTTTTGTTTGTTTTTTGTTTTGTGTGTGTGTGTTGTTTTTGTTTTTCAAGACAGGGTTTATCGATAGCTTTGAAGCCTGTCCTGCTACCAGCTCTTGTAGACCAGGCTGGCCTTCATCTCACAGAGATCTTCCTGCCTCTGCCTCCCGAGTGCTGGGATTAAAGGCATAGGCCACTGGTGGTGGCTTGGCTATCAGAGAAATTTTGCATGTGTACCTGTTAGCCATGTTTATGGTCCATTTTTCATAAATGTCTGGCCAGGTCCTTTGCTCATTTTTCTCCATCAAATACCTACCACATGTGTTTGTATTAACGAGACTCTGGTCCAGCTGTGCACGCTGTTAGGTAAATTACATCTTTTTTTCAGCTCCAGGACCAGGCAAGAACAGAGTAATCTGCTATCTATAAACTTGAAGGGTGATAGTTCTGGGTTAGGCTGATTTCTCAAGAAGCAGCTGAGACGGCGGAGCTGGTCTGCAGTGAATCTGTCTATGCAGAGGTGGGTTGAGGAGGCACTAGGCGTGGTGGCAGCCTTGATGGCCTCAAACAGCTGGGCCCTGCCTATCGCTGGCAAGGCAGCGCTCCTCTTCCATAGTCATGTAGTTACGCTCAGCCAATAGCCGTTCTCGTTCTTGGCGCCCACCACACCCACACCCCATCCTGGACATTCTGAGCCGCTGCCTCGGCAGAACGCAGGGCAGTGGAGGAGAACCAAGGAAGAGCCAGAGCGAAGAGCGTGGTGATCCTTGCAGAGGTCCACTGGCCCCGGGACCCCAGAACCACTCTCCTTTACCCGCTTTCAATCCAGTTGTTTACCTGCTGTAGTTTTTCTTTGTTTCGTTTTCCTTTTCTGGTTTCTAATATGTTTTACCTATTAATCTTTTTTCTTTCACTCTGTGGGCTGTTTCTTCAAGTTTTCTTATTTCTTTGGTTATCTATTTCTCAGCCTATTACTTGTGCTTAGAGGATTATACCAAAAATTCATTGCCGGATCACTCAATGTATGTGGCTTTTTCTGTGTTTTCTTGTAGTCTTTCTCTTATAACTTTAGATCTTCTAAGTCTTTAGTTTATTACGAGATAATACTTTGCATACAGTTTGAGATGAGGGATCCAGTCTCATTCTTCCACATGTGAGCAACCAGTTTTTCCAAAAACATTTGCGCATATAAAACTTTTGTCTGTGTATGTTCTTGGTACCATCTCAGTAATCATCTGGGAAGCTGGGGAGAGGGCTCAGCAGTTAGGAGCAGAGGCTTCTCTTCCAGAGGGCCAGAGTCAGATTTGCAAACACCCACATGGTGGCTCACAGCCATCTCTAACTTCAGGTCTAGGGGATCTGACGGCATTGTATGCAGGTGGTGTACAGGCATACACGCAGGCAGAAATCCATACACATAAAATAAAAATTAATTTTAAAATATCAATTGACATAAATATGTGTGCCTCTTTCTGGGGTGCCTTTATTGTTTAGAGTTTCTCATTTTATGTTGGTGGCAGTTGCCTGCTGTGCTATTTTAAAATCAGGGAGTAGAATGGACCCAGCTTTATTGTGTTTGTTCAAGGAATTTTGGTTATTTGGGGCCTTTTGTGGGTACATGTGAATTTATGGCATTTTTCTCTCTTTTTAAAAAGTGTCATTGGGAAATTGATAGAAATTGCAGTGCTCTGGGTGGCATGGCTAAATCTAAGTCATGGACAAGGGATGCCTTTCTACTTATTTGTGCTTTCTACAGTTTCCAGTAAAAAGGTTATTTTGCTTCTTTGATTAAACTAACATATAAATATTTTCATTGTTATAACTACTAAGGGTACTATTATTTTCGTAATCTCCCTCTGGGACTTAACAATAACTTTGTATTGTTACCTAGATGTTGGTTTTCATCCCATTTTCCTGTAGTGCTGGGGGTTGCCAGGCAAATATTCTACTGCTGAACCACATCCCCAGCCTTCTTAGCATCTAGAAGCATAACTAAGTGTGTGTGCTTATGTTGTGTCCTATAACTTTATTTAAATCCATTGATCGGTTGTAATAGGCATTATAAATGCCTTATCAGTATGTATGAACTATACATAATGCCGGTTTTCAATATGACACTGTGCACATGTCCATACTAGAGCATCTTAGCAATGTTTTGCTAGGGGTGGTCTTCTACATTTACCATCCTGTCATCAGCATCCAACGATGACTTCATTCCTGCCTCTCCTAGGAAGAGGCCCTTTTAGTCTAGGGCTTTTATTAGTGTGTAGGAAGGGGTGAGAGCATGGGGTCGTTTATTCTTGCCAACAAGCTTTGAACTTTTCACATCTGGAGGTGTTGTGAGTTCGTCAAAGACATAACGTATTGAGGTCCATCCCTCCCAATCTGATCTACTAAGAGTTTTGATCGTGTGTATGGTTTTGAGATTACTTGACAAGAGTCTTGTGATCTTGTTTTACAATCACACATCATTCTTGAAGCCAGACTCTACATTGTTAAACATGCATACACATTTAGACATTTCGGGAGGTGATGGCTAAAATGTAAGAACTAAGTTAATTTATAGAATATGTTTCGTGACTCAGCCTAATTTTCAAATGAATGACTCATAGGTCATTTATACAGAGGTACCCCCGAGTTGAAGAGCTTGACACTTGCCAGTGTTTGGCTGTGGCATCAGTCAAGTTAAGATTTGAATCTTGACTTTGCTAATTACATTCTCTGTACTTTCAGAAAGTTGTTCAATTTTTCTGAGCTTTAGTTTCTTCCTGGGTAGATGGTAGAAAAAATAAATAACATAAAATAAACAATATGATCCTTTCTTGAGGATCACACAAGGAAATATCTGTAAAAACATCTAGCTTAATGCCTCACCTGTAATAAACAATGAGTGTCCTCTTTTGAAAGATGTTTTATTTCATGTGCACGTTTGTGTCTCAGTGCATACACCACATGTGTGCATCAACTTACAAATATCTGAAGAGGGCATCAGATCCTATGGAATTGGATTTACAAGCAGTCGTGAGCCACTGCGTAGGTGCTGGGAACCAAACCCAGATCCTCTGCAAGAGCACTTAGTGCTCTTAACTACTATGGACCTGTCTCTCCAGCCCCATATTCTATTTCTTTCATCTCCATGCCCCTAAGTCATCAGCCCTCAACTCTAAGCTGTTTATTTCCCCACTTGAGATCTTTGACGTTGTTTTAGAGAGGTTTTATTATCACATTGCTAAGTGTGTGCTATTGGTATCTACTAGTTATGGCTAGGAATGCTACTGTGTGTACTCTGTGTCCAGGTGGCTCCATGCAAGAACAAGCCGAGAATTATCTGCTCTGAATGGCCGACAGTAGCAAAGATGTAGCACCCTGTCTTGATGGAGGAAGGTCATTGGCTAATAAAGGCACTGCCCTGGCCCATTTTATTGGTTAGAGGATAGGTGGGAGGAGTAAACAGAACAAAATGCTGGGAGGAAGAGGAAGTGAGCTCAGAGACTCGATCGCTTTCCTCGCAGGAGCAGACGCCTGAGAGAGACGCCATGCCCTGCTCCCGGGATGAAGCTCGGACCCAGGATGGACTAGGCTAGAATCTCCCCGGTAAGCGCACCTTGGGGTGCTACACACAGATGATTATAAATGGGCTAAATTAATATGTGAGAATTAACCTAGAAGAGAATGGGCCAGGCAGTGTTTAAATGAATACAGTTTGTGTGTTGTTATTTCGGGGCATAAGCTAGCTGAGCAGGCAGCCGGGATGCTGGGGACGCAGCCCCGCTGCTCTTATTACTTCATATGGCGCCCCACGTGATGGACTAAACCCACTTAAAAAACCTGAGAAGGCTTAAAAATAAGGGAAAGAGAGTTTAACACAGATTTTTGCTGTTTGTTGGTGGCATGCTGTAGAGAGATTTCCTGATTCGGCAACAGTAGCAGAAAAAACGCTGTGTCATTTTAAAGCGCGACTTCCCGGGGCTGTGCCGCCATTGCGATCTCTGTCTGGCTCCTGCGGGAGACAGAGCTTTTGAATAGAGCATTTGGAGTAAAGTGCTACGATTTGTTTGATGGCAACTAGACTCGTTGTGTTCTCGGGTCTGCTCTGCTTGCTAGAGGCAAGCGGGCGCCTCATCTGAGAGAGGCTTCCTGACTCAGCTTTAGCTACAGAACCCTGCAGCTCATTAAGAGGTCCTGCCACGAAACACTTAAATGGTGTTGACAAAAAGCTGAACGCATGCTTTTCGGGTTTTCAGCCGTAGCAGGAAAAAAGCTGCGCCGTTTAAAAATGCCAGCTTTCTGGGCTGTCCTGCCAGGGCAAACTTTGACTCTTTTACGCAGGCGGTTCGTGCCGTTTGCAAGCAAAGGCTGCTGAAGCTCGCTTGCTGGCAGGAACCTTGAAATGCCATAGAGTTGTCGCAGTAAACGTGGCTACAGCCAGTACCTCAGCCATGAGGCTGGAAAGCTAAGGAATGGACTGGATCTAGCTGGCAAAGCCACGCCTTTAATCCTACCCATATTGCTCAGTAATTTTAAGGCTCGTGTGGTCAGAAAAAGAGAGATATACAGTAAAGAGAGCTTCAAAGACAAAGAAAATTTCTAAATGGTTTGAAGTGTGTTAAAAATATATGCAGACTAAAATTTAAAGTTCTTAAAGTTAAAAAAAAAAAGGAAGAGAGTTGTTGTGTGTGGTAGCACACGCCTTTAATCCCAGTGCCTAGAAGGCAGAGACAAACAGATCTCTGTGAGTTCAAGGTGTAGTAGCAAACACCTTTAATCCCACTGCCTGAGAGAGGCAGAGACAGGCGGATCTCTGAGAGTTCAAAGACAGCCTGGTCTACAGAGATATTCCAGGTCAAAGATATACGCTCAAAAAGCAAAAAGTTAACCTAGGAATGTCACAGCTTAGATTCTAAAGCGCCTAGTGATTTAAAGGCGCAAATCAAAAGTGCCCCTGGATAGTAAAAAATTGCAGATTCACAATAGGACAGATTCAGACCACTAAATGAGTCACACTGTGGATGAATGTACGTAGGCTTGGGAGAGAGAAGAAAAAGAATATAGAGAATAAAGTTAATGGTTTAAAAAAGTAAAAGTAAAGTCTTTAAAGAGACAGAGTACAGATAGTTAAGAGATTAAAAGAAATAAAGAAAAATAAGCCACATAAAAATGGAAAATTCACAGAGAGTCTGGATTATGTACATTGTGTTTTCTTTAAAATTTTTGATTGTGAAGGAGCTAAGTACAGAGAGACATTTCATTATATGGGCTGCCAAGTGGAACCAGAACGGATATCATGAGGGTATGAATTCAGAATTTGGATCTAAGGATATGATACTTTGGAAAAGAGATTTTCTTTTGTTTTCACAGAGGATCAGACCTTGTGGATTGCATTTATCCCGATATGGTATGATAGACCACGCCCTCCTGAAGGGTTGGTGTGAACACCTTCAGAAAATTGCTTCGCTCAACTGCCAACTGAGATGAAACTAGCACACAGGTTATACCATGAAAGACCTAATTAACAACGCCCCCATTCAGCAGGAAGCAGTTTGGAGAGAAATAACTGCGCCCATATTCCCAAATATGGTTTATAAACATTCTTTTACATTTAAAGGGGGATATGATATAGATATGAATAATTTGCATTAGTATAGATTTTGCTTTATTGATAGAGATTTAAGGTCAATTTTGTTATATGTATAAGTGTTTCTGATTTTGATTAAGGTATTGTGATTGTGTAGTCATTTAAATATGTACTGTATAATTAAGAAATATAGGTTGTTGATGGATAATCATCGATAATAGTAAAGCTTGTAGTCATGTTAGTTAGATTTTCTAGATATATAGAGATATATTTTAGATAGACATTCTTCATGTCTTTCAAAGGTTACAGAATAGGACATTTAATGTTTTAATAACTGAGGACTTTTCATGACAATGAGACACTCTGCTCCTGGCAGCACCAATCGACTTCAAGAGGAAGATGGGCATCGAAGAGGCTCGTTATGGAGTTTGATAGCCATTTGGGCAAGAAACTGCTCTTGCCTGGACTATTGCATAAACTGGACACAGAGAACCCGCAGAGAGAGGACTACTGAACTTGCCTAAAGGTGAGATGATCTTTCGGGGTTCCTGATTCATGAAAGAGTCTGCGAGGCATTCTGCAGGACACAACAGATAGTGACTGAACTGACTTTGAATTTTCCTGCTTTATGGAAATGTCTGCTGGATACCATGGGCCTGAAGGCTGAAGATGGATGCCCCAACGGTACAAAAGAACTTTGGGTGACTGTCCAGGCAGCGAGATGTCTCTGTCATTTCTAGAGTTTTAAAAGTTGCTTTTTTCTTGTTTGCTTAGGTAGTATTGTATCTTTCTGGAGTCTTTGATGGAGTTAAGAATAGTTAGTTATAGTTATAGTTTTCCTTAGTTATGATAAAGATTATTGTAACTTTTACTTGATAACTGTTTTGTTATATGTAATTTTGCTATGTTAAATCCTTTTTTTTTTGTTTAAACCGAAAAAGGGGAAATGATGGAGGAAGGTCATTGGCTAATAAAGGCACTGCCCTGGCCCATTTTATTGGTTAGAGGATAGGTGGGAGGAGTAAACAGAACAAAATGCTGGGAGGAAGAGGAAGTGAGCTCAGAGACTCGATCGCTTTCCTCGCGGGAGCAGACGCCTGAGAGAGACGCCATGCCCTGCTCCCGGGATGAAGCTCGGACCCAGGATGGACTAGGCTAGAATCTCCCCGGTAAGCGCACTTTGGGGTGCTACACACAGATGATTATAAATGGGCTAAATTAATATGTGAGAATTAACCTAGAAGAGAATGGGCCAGGCAGTGTTTAAATGAATACAGTTTGTGTGTTGTTATTTCGGGGCATAAGCTAGCTGAGCAGGCAGCCGGGATGCTGGGGACGCAGCCCCGCTGCTCTTATTACTTCACTGTCTCTAGAACCACTGTTCTAGAGCGTTTCTTGCTTCGTTTTCCATTTGTAGTGGTCTTCCTTTTCCCCAGCGGCTTGCAAAAGTACTGTTGGTGAGAGGCTGCTTGTTCATTTCCCAGCTGCCCAGACTCCTGAGATAGTCCCACATGGAGCAGTAAAGCAAACGCTTTTCAATTTAATTATCTGCCACTCTTAGAATGTGTCTTCCCCTGTCCTGGGCTCTACTGTGTATCAGCATATTCAAATGAGATTATAAAGGTGGCTCAGAGGGTAAAGGCTCCTGTCACCGAGCCTGATGACCTGAGCTCAATTCCCAGGACCCACACTGGAAGGAGAGAAGCAGCTTCTGCAAGTTGTCCTCCCTCCTCCACACATGCATTCATGTGCACGGAAATAAAGCCTAGGAGGAAACAACCAAGGACAAAGGAAGGGAAGGAGGAGGGCCACGCTGTGCCCGGTGCTCTAGCTGTGGCTGTGGCTTGCAGAGCTGTTAGCACCATCCCTCCTTAGCAGAGCTGCGTCCTTCATGTAGGTCACGAGGCCTTTGCTTCTGTGGGTGCAAAGGATATCGGAACAGCAAAAGAGATGTGCCCTAGAGCAGTGCAAGAGAAAAATTTTGCATTAGAACATTACTAACAAGCTCTGGACCAGAGAGAGATGTCCAGAGAAACAGGAAAGATGTCCAGAATGCAAAACTAAAATAGTTGGGGGATGCAGGAAAATCGGAGAATGATTTCAGAAAATCTCTAGAATTGTGTCAACACACTATGGCATGGTTTGGTATGTTTTGCTGGCCTGGATCTGATTCTGACCTGTGATCAGAAATGTAATGTACCAGGAAGAAAGGATGTGGAAGCCAAGAGAAACCATGGTCCCCACGGATAGAGATGTGGCTATGCTTTATCTTTGAGAGTCCTCGGCTCCTAGTAACAGATGAGGGCTTGGTGTGTGGACGTCCAGTGACACCATCCAGGGAACAACTGGATAAACACTGTTAGGAAAAGAACCTTAAGCCAGGTGACAGCGGCTCTGAAGGCCAGTGACAGTTTGGCCCAGGCATGCTCAGAGAGCTCTGTTGTTAAGTTGCCTAAAAACATCTTTTCTTTCACACAGCCATGACCAAAAGGAGTTCCGGTACAACTTGGAGCCCAGTGCAAAAGGGCCACAGTAGTTGTGGCTGTTAAAAGCCACACTGATGGTGTCTTATGATTACACATATAATATATATTGTTTTTCGTTTTCAGCTACATGGGATAGCATTTTTGACTAGAAACTATTGTCTAACAGAACTGTATCTAAACAACAATGCAATATTTGACATAGAAGGTATGTCTCAAAGCTTTCTTGATTGAATAATTTTTAGCTAAATAACTTTTAACTGTAATGATTGCTAACAACATACAAAAATCTCTTATCATGTCTACTAAAATTATGTGATATCTATTTTAAATGATTTACATTTAATATTTTAAAAATATGTTATACTGCTTTTTTAGTTCAAAATTACATGTCTTATTCAAAACATAAGAGGTGTATTTTTTATAGTAGTACTATTCTACTGCACAGTAGGATACAAACTAGCTACTGAGGAACCTCAGTATAGCAACATTTACGAGTAAGAATAAATATAAAAACTATACATTGTCTTAAAATATTTTATTGACTGGGATTTTATCAGTCAAGTTCCTGTACAATTTCAAGCCAGGTATACAAGTGTATGACAGGCCATGATCAGGAGACATGGTGGGTTACTGGAGAGCCCTTGGCTATGAAATAATCATGAAACCAGAATGTTAAACATTTTAACCCTCCCATGATAATCCCCTATACTGGTAAGGAAGAAACTATTCCAATTTAAGCATACTTTGATTATCACACAGATTCATCCCACTTTCATTTATGTTATAAATGATTTTAAATGTACCATTCAGGAGAACAAAAATGAAATGCATATATGGTTTCCCATTCTACACCCAGCTAAGCAATTTGAAAAGAGTGCATTGAATGGATGAGAAATTATTCTTTGATTTGCATTATAATTTGAACTAACGCTGGCTTACATGTATAGGTACACACATTGCAAAAACAAAGAGAACGAGTATAACTCAAACATAATATTCAAACCATCAAAATCATTGCCACAGAAAAATGGCTGACACAGCAACAGTAGCAAGAAATGATGCAACAGCCCACATCCCAGTCAGGTGTTTATTGTACTCTTAATCATAACTCAGGATATCATTGATAGGCATTCGCTTTTTTATCAGCTGTAATGTATTCTCTTGCTTAGTTATAACATCTAATTACTATGAAGAGATTCTTATACTTGTCAATAAAAAATTCATCTAAAAACCTTTTGTTTTTTAGGCCTGCATAACCTGCCTTCCTTGCATGTTCTCCTGTTGCACCACAACGAGCTAACAAACACTGAGGCTATGGTGAAGGAGCTGAAGGGAATGCAGAACCTAAAGACCCTAAGTACGCTGTTCTCTACGTCCTTAAGTCAAGGCAGCGATAGCACACGATGCTGGGTTTCCTTTCCGAAGGCCAGCCGAGAGAAGCAGGTTTGCCGTTGAACGGCTTAACCCATTCTCTAGAGCGTGACTAGATTTTGCTCTTCTTTTAACACATGAGCAACAGATAGAAAATAATCATTAGTAGAACGGTAGGGTCGTGAAAGATGAAACGACCTAGCAGACAGCAATGTATGTCCTAGCCTCCTCGCGGTTTGATCTCAGAAGTCAGCAGCACCATTTTCATTATAGGAGCTGTCTCTAATGGGCACATCTGCACAGGCAGAGGCTACAGGCGTTTGTGTCTCAGGGCTGAGAGATGAGGGAATTCGGGGTGACGGGTGAAAGAGAAGGGGTATGGTGTTCCTCTGGGCTGAGAAATGATTTAAGATTGATTGTGCCAACAAGTGGTTCAGCTCAGTGCATTACTTACTATGCGTGAATTGTGTGTATTGAGCAGGTAAATATGTGTGGCATAAGGTCTATTGAATAAAGTAAATTAACAAAAAAAAAATCATTGCTGCTTTCACGTATTTGAGAAACAGCCTTTGTTCACATCTGTTGAGTGGTGCCCAGCCAGACCCTGACTGCTGAAGTGGAACAGATCAAAACTGATCGGTGAAGCTCACCTCTCAATGTGCTAAAAGTATTGCTATAGTAAACATGCACACAGCTACAAGACAAGGCAGATGATGCCGGCTATACAGGTGGAAAGCCTTGTGACCGATGAAGTTTGCAGACCTGGGCTTGGAGACCTCCGCTTGTCAAGACACAGGCGTGTTCTCTTCCTCGTCTTTCAGAACTGTGTACCCTAGTGTTGACCGTGATGGCTCTGGCTAAGGCGGAGCGGAACTAAAGTTTCCGCAGCCTTTCGCTGTGACCAGAAAACTCTCATGCGCTGAGAAAGACATGACTCAGGGACCTAAAGCAGACTTTTAAAAATGCAAAGAGTGAAAAGTTAAAAAAGACACAAGAGTGCTTGGCGAGCCAGGAATTACTCTAGAGGTGTGCTGAGATCACCTGCCGTTAGGATTTTCCCCAAACTCTGGTATTCCATCAGTCTTGGATTGGTCTGCCTATTTATCTAACCCTCCCTGTCAAGCAAATGTTTCCACAATTAAAGGTGTATGCTAGGCCCAGATCTCTCATTATCATTGTTTTTCTATAAAGTAGGCTCTTAGCTATCATCCAGAATCTCTTCCCACACTGAACTGATTCTCCAAAGCAATTCTTAAGAAAAACCTCTTGTTGTTGATGCTACTTTGAGACGAGAAAACCAAATTATTGTATGTGTAGGATATAAATAAAATAAAGAAGATGCTTAGAGTCTAGAAATTCTGCTAAGCGGTAAATGGATTCCATAGAACCTCTGCTTCAAACAATAATCGCATAGCAATATTTCTGGTGCCCTTCCTGTTAAGAAACTGTTTCCTTACAATACTATTTCAATTTCACAGAAATTCTGTGATGAGGTTGGAATTATTCCCTCCTCTGTGGTGAAGATACAAAGCTCAGAGATTTACCAAATTACTAGTGTAGAAACACATCCAAGCCTTGTTTCATTAATCATTTATTGATTCATTCATTCAATGTTTATAATTTATTTATCTGATGTGTAGGGAATCATTCATTCACCCTCTGATTCTGCATTTATTAACAGATCCCAAAGTTGAAGAAAAACCTGATCAGGGCTTCAGTTGGGTTTACAATTATATAGCTTGTAGACAAGGTTCTTGAAGGAGCTATTTGCACAATTTGCTGCATGTAAAATTAATCACTTAAGTAAGGCTGTGCTATAAAACAACATCCAGAGGACAGTATGTACCGCTGGCCTTCATAGGAAACAGGGCTATGCATTGAACCAAGATGCTTGGTTCAGAGCTGAATAAACCTAAAATTGAACCCAGGTCCTGGTGTCAAGGGTACATCTGTGCACACATGTCAGGCTTGAGTTAGGGATGAAATACCCACATTCTTTAGAGGCCGGTCTGATAATAAAACATCCTGTCAAGACAGTTCAAACCACCTCTACAAAACCCTGATGACATCATTTGGGTTACAGTCACATGTCCCGCCTGAGGAACCTGCCATGGGTCATTTCCTTGACCTGACTGGAAATGTTTGGTAGCTTGTGGTCCCATGCCCTATTCTGGTTGCAGACAGTCTGTGAGGAAATGGTGAACACTCAGCAGACAGCTAACATCTGTGTTCGGATGTCCTCACGGTAGCTTCTCAGTAGACCCATTGCCATCTTAGAATGGACTCAGCTCATTAAAACGAGAAAACTATGCATTTCAAATGTTGCAATTTTTCCTCTTTTCAAGTAAGAAAACCATGTAAAAATGTAAAGTGTTTCTACTTCAATCATAAGTTCTTCCGAGGGTGAGAAAACAGCCTGGGGATAAGGTTTCAACCCATTTCAACACTGCACCCTCCTCTGGCATTTATGAGAAAAATTACCAACAATTGCCCAGGAGACAGAGGGCTGGGAGCTTCAGGGAGGCCTGCAGCCAGAAGCAGAGTGTGAGGTCTGGTGCCTGGAATTCCTGTCTTCCAGGCCAGGCAGGGCCCCACCTCCACTCTGCAGGAGGTCTACCTTTCCACGCCCTCCCTGTGAAGTTCCATCTTTCCCTTCTGCCCTCCAAACTCTGCAAAAGGGAATCCTCTTGTGTCAGTCCACTGTACCAGGAACGAGTCTTCTCCCCTTTGTCAGCCTGCTCTTTGATGAAACACCATGGCCAAAAGCAAGCTGGGAAGGAAAGGCTTTGGCTTACACTTCACATCACAGCCCATCACTGAAGCAAGTCAGGATAGGAACTCAAACAGGGCAGCGCAGAGTTGGTACAGAGGCCATGGAGGGGTGTTGCTTGCTGGCTTGCTCCACGTGGCTTGCTCAGCCTGCTTTCTTAGAGAACCCAGGACCACCAGCCCAGGAATGGCCCACACACAATGGTCTAGGACCTCTCCCATCAATCACTAATTAAGAAAATGCTCTACAGGCTTGTCTTCATCCTGATTTGATGGACGTATTTTTCTCAATTGAGGTTTCCTGCTTTCAGATAGTGCTAGCTGGTGTCAGGTTGTCATAAAACTAACCAGCACACAGCAGTAAATGCAAAAATATCAATAAGGCTCTTAACCCATTGCCTTGTTCCTACTCTTTGCTCTTCTCTCTCAGATTCTCTACATTCTGCTAATGTAGGCAGAGGCTGCTTGTTCATTCCCAGTCGCCCAGACCCTAAATAACCACACAGAAACTATATTAATTACAACCCTGCTGGGCCTATAGCTCAGGATTCTTATTAACTAACTCTTACATCTTGAGTTAACACATTTCTATTATTTTGTATGTTATCATGAGGTTTGTGGTTTACTGGTAAGGTTCCCAGGGTGTCTGTCTCCTTTGGTGGCTACATGGCGTCTCTCTGACTCTGCCAGCTCTCTCTACTCTCTCTATCTCTTTCAGTCTGGCTATATTCTGCCCTGCTGTAGGCCAACACAGCTTCTTTTATTAACCAATGGTAGTAGAACATATTCACAGCATACATAGGGGAAGCACACATCACACTAAATCCACTTAGCAACTTGCATTTCATAATAGGCTTGACCTTCCTAATGGAGTTTCAGATACAACACACATCTTGCTGGAGGGGCTCTGTGTCTGCACAGCTCCTACCCTCAGCATTCTCTTCTCAGCTGTTGATGAAGGATGCTGGACCTCAAGGCCTCTTCCTCTGAGTCTCTCTGTAATGCCCTTGAGGGTGGTGGACAACCTCTTTCCAACAAGACAGTCTATGAAGCAAACAGAACTCCTAGGTTGTCCCCAGCTGCTTCCGTGAGGAAGGGGATGTTATGTTCTCCCCCTTCCCATCTCTGCTCTATCCCAGTTTCCCTGCTGAAGCAAGGATGGTTGCCTTTCTTAGTGTGCGGAGTGGTAGCTCACAAATTTGGTTAAAAGCAGATAGCGCTACCAAGAGAGACGGAGATTCGGCTTTGTGTGACCTCAAAACCTAGCTGTCTGATCGTAGTTAGCAAGCTGAGCTTTCTTCTGTGGTGTGCTGTTCTGAACGAGTTTTTAATTCCCACGCATGGTTATGCTCATCTATTAAAACAGATATGCTGTTTCTTTGTTGATTACATCAGCTTTTTCCCCCTTGGGAAAAGGGGGTCTTGCGTGTAGCCTAGGTTGATATCTAACTCCAAAAGTAGCCAAGGATGACCTTGAACTTGTGATTGCCCCTGTGATTACAGGTGGATATCACTACACCTCGCTTTGTGTCGTGCTGAGGATTGAACTCAGGGCATCATAGTAGAATTGTAGCCACCCAGCTAGAAGCCCAGTTCACATTATTATTATTATTATTATTATTATTATTATTAAAGTGTTCTAAGAATGTTTGGATCTTTGGGCTGGAGAGATGGCTCAGCTGTTAAAGGCCTAGGCTCACAACCAAAATGACAAGACTATTTGGATCTGTTTCCATGATGGCTTTTAAGTTCTGCTTTAGAAGTTGTTGGGTTTTTTTGTTTTCTTTAAATCAATGGGAGCCAATTATTTAGATGACTCTGTCACTCAGTGTCTTCCTGTCATCTTTCATTAAGGATCTCCGCACGTGTGACTCATCTAACTCAAGTTGGTGCAGCACGGTGGCGGAGACATTTTGATATATTAGTGGGTAAACGTAAATTGCTTAGACTCCGTCTTCCAAATTAAGATAAGCAAGACAGTGCTGGCGCCACTGAGGTGTGCTTCGTAAGTAGCCTAGAGGGAAAGGTGGATTAAATAGTATTAACCTATTGAAAGCGAAAGTGTAAGCAATTTTGCTTCATAGCCGCTGCAGGAATGTGCCCGCCCATACATCACACACGGCTTTCAGAACACTTAGACACAGGAAACTGATTTCATATCTCAGAAACTTAATTTATGGTAATTTTAGGGCCAGTCATCTAAAATGCATAAATCCAGAATATTTAATACATACTAGCGTAGATGTGGGAGGTGGGGATGAAGGGAACTAAAAGCAAGATTGCTTCCTTCTAAAATGCGAGAGCTAGAAAAACAGCAAAGAATAACGGTGAAATGTCTTCCCAATTATCTGTTTTGTTTTTGACTTGTTTTTCTCAGGAAATGTCCTCAGAGGCTAGGGTGACTGTTAGGTTTGCCACCTTTCTGCCCAGGGGGTTTCTGTCTTAAGAGGATGAACAGGGAGCACATGCTTTGCTCTCATGGCTGGGACTTTATTTAGATGCAGTTAGAAGCAGCACAGTCAAGCACTCCTCTCACAAGCATGGGAGGACTTGCGTCCTTTCCCTAGCAACCATGGAAACTGTGCCCAGTGGTGGTCCATGCTTGTGATTCCAGCACTGGGGAGCAGAGAAGGAGGAGCCCTGATACCCCAGTCAGGCTAGTTGGTGGTCTCTGTGCGCCTTTCCACATCCGTCCTTTCAGATCAACTTCACGCAGGTCCGCTTTACATTCCTTTAAGAGCAAACTTTAAGCCAGTTTTCCTGTCTTTTCCCTCACCTCTCCCAATACTTACCTGTTTGTTTGGCCACTCACTCGTCTTCCCATATCTTCCCTTGTTCATTTAACATGTATCCATCATGTGGCAGGTCTCTGCCATGGCTTACTTCAGCTCCCTTTAGAGCTCGTGTAAAGATTTGACTAGCCAGAAAAACTTGTGTTGATACAACACACATCTCAATGTCTTTTATTGACAGAGAATACAGCCGGGTATTGTTTATCTTCAATTTTTAGTGCATTTGTTGTTTTTCAAACGTGCCTCTCCGGTCTTCTTTACGTTGCAAACTATACATCCTAAATGTTAATCATCTCTTATGGGCTCTGATGTTTGATGCAATCGTCCATTTGTTAAAGTCCTCCGTGTCTTATGAATAGTCTAAGAGCAGTGCTCTTAAGTTTGGCAAGGGAGTAAGGGAGCCACGTCTTGTTGAGGGACGCGGCTGTGTGGAAGCGGGAGCTCTTTGCTCTACTGCCATCTAGTGGTCCCCTGCTTTAGGTGTTCTTCAGAAGCAGTCTGAAGATGCCACAATGGAAGACACAAAAACTTCATTTCACAATGTGTCTAAATATTCTCATTTAATATTATGGAAGGATGAACAAATGAAATATGTCACCAGAAAATAAAACACTCAAATTTTCTAGTTGAAGCATTTTTAAAAGTCCCGCCGTGTTGATTCTTTAGGGATGATTACATCAGAAGCACCAGGATCTTCTGAGCTGTTTCCACTGCCGCTTTCTCTCCAGCACCTGTTCCCACCACCTCCCCCTCCCCAACACTGCCCAGGACCTGTTCCCACCACCTTTTCCTTCCCAGCACTATGCAGGACCTATTCTCACCACCTCTTCCTCCCCAGCACTGTATAGGACAAGTTCCCACCTACTCTTCCTCCAACTACTGTCCAGGACCTGCTCCCATCACCTCTTCCTCCCCACCATTGCCCAGGACCTGTTCCCACCACCTCTTCCTCCCCAGCACTATCCAGGACCTGTTCCCACCACCTCTTTTTCCCACCAATGTCCAGGATCTGTTCCCACCACCGCTCCCTCCCCACCCCTGTGCTGCAGAATCAGGTTCATGGCCCATCCCTTAGCCCTACTGCGAACAGAAGCAAGATGATACGAGCATCCACTTCTGTTCAGCTCTGCTCACTGAGGTCTCCCGGTGCTGCTGGTCTGTGCATCCCAGAGCACAGCAACTGTGAGGGTTTAGGGAGAAGCCTGTTGGCCAGTGTACTGTGTCACTGCCCATCTCTGCCCAGCCCCCACCCAGTACTCCCTAGACCAGTACAATTCCGAGTGGCATTTTATGAAAAGCAGCCTAAGACTTACATGGAGCTAGCATCGAGTTCTTCGTTGTCAAACTTACCTATGGACAATCCAAGTTTCCTCTTTTGTGCCAGGTCGGAGCCAAGCTAGCACTGTGTGTGATGGGCAGTGGCAATCAGAAAACTCTGAACAAATGAAAACAACCAGGAGGGAAATGGACGGGGCTCTAAGGAACCACGTGATGAGACTGTGGGCTGCACAACAGGTCTTCCAAGGATGATCCTTGTCCTGTCCACAAGCCTTGCATCTTCTGTCTTCATAGGTGGTAACAAAGAACCATTGTGAAGTCTGACCTCTTATTTTGGATTCTTCCTTTGCAGCTCTGTACCAAAACCCTTTATCCCAGTATAACCTCTACCGTCTGACTATCATCTACCACCTTCCGGGAGTGGAGCTGCTCGACTGGAAGCGTAAGAATACTTCTTTCCCAAAGAAACAGAGTCTGTCTTGTGAATTCGCGCTTCAGAGGGTGCAAGACACCTGGGACAGTTTGTCCTCATGAAAGCAAACCACCAACCAATTGTGAATGGGAGCTGTTCTGTCATTCGCTATGACACGCCAGCTCTCAGGAATTTGCCCTAGCTCAGGAACTCTGCTTAACTAGGTTAGCCTGTTGCCTAGTGGGCGGACAAGTCTCTCCTTTAGCTCAACCTTCAGATATCAGCATAATGGCTGCCAAATTGGGTTTTGGTTTGTTTATTATTTTGTATGGATATGTGTTTGGCTGCATATGCGTCTCTGCACCACA